>NC_079232.1:4855926-5159421 GCF_028502605.1 Trichoderma breve
ATGATCATTCAGGGACTGGACCACAATATTGCGATTTACCCCTCTTAGAGGGTGTTTTTGCGGCTGACTTTTATCTTCTGTAGTGTTTTTTATCTTCGTTGCGATTTTGCTTGCTCTTTACTTTATGGTCAGCAAGAATGGTGCTCTCAGTGTTCTAATGAAGCAGTTCTACGGGACAACGAAAGTAGAGAGGGTGGGAGTATGTGGGAGTATGATGTATTACTCAATGCAAGCATGCAGGTGAAGACTTAAACAACTAAGCGCGAGACTAGTTTCGTGACTCTCATCAAATTGACACGCTATCGATGCGAGTCCAAAGCATGGCGTCTGCCGCCTGTCCATCAGCCGAAGCCGCAAGCGAGTGACAATGGCACTACGGTCAAAGAGCCGCAGGCTTTTTGAGTCCTAGCCGGATGCAGATGCACTGTGACGACGCTGGCGCAGAGACGATATATTGAGGGCCTCCCATAATGTTACTCCTCGGATCCGCGAGTTGTGTGCACGCGTGATGTTGTTTTCCATACTCTATCGAAGACGGAGGCTCCCCGAACTGTGCTGTATTGTTTTCCGGTGGGCTGATGCTACTATACCCTTGTTCAACTACTCGTTCCGGGTCATATACTGCAGTTCCGAGCATGCTTCATCTGCGGAGCTCATTATAGGGTGGGCTTTGGAACCGCATTTATATCCTATTGGAAAAGAACATTGTAATCAACAAGTTGCTACTAGACAGGCAAAGCTGCTAGTTCTATAACGTGGCGTTGTGGTTCTAGGCACATACAATAATCGCCTCCACGGGTAAAATTTCTATTCGGAGACTTTTATACAAAATGGATTGGCATCTCGGTAACATAATGTTTCTGCTGAATGCAGGGATCGAAAGATTTTAGGATTCAGCCTGCTAGTACCGATTATGCATGCCTGTGCTCTTGGCGTTTGCTATATAGAACAGCTAAGTACTAGTATAGACCCTGCAGCTGAGAAAAAAGGCAAACAGCCATCCCGCTTGGCATACCCTGTATTTTGATTAAGATGTTGTCTCATTAACGGAGACACTCGGTGATACCTTTGCTTCATGAAGCGCTTCTGCCTTGAAGCGTTTGCGGAAGACTGAACAACTCACTTCGCCTTTGCCCTATCCAGCTAGTTGTACGCCCCCAGTCGAGTTTAATAACCCTGCAATCATTGAAGCATCTCTTGCATTCTTTCTGTTGCTTGGACGTTTCGCCGGTGTGCTGGTGTGCTGATGTGCTGTATTGGCCTAGACATTGGGCCTCGGGCTGAGCAACTTTCGGAAAATGCTGCTTAGACGCCCAAATCGTTACAGGTAGGAGGTGTAACTTGGCCATATCTGGTCTTCCACAGCACATATTGAAACGAGTGGCTTTATTATTACCCGCTCAGCTATATGATGGTGGCTTTCCATATGGGAAATTGTAAATGACCAACATGCATGAGGAAATTAATTATTTCGTCTATGAGACGACGTCATATTTGGGAGACACGTCGGTATTCGGCTCATCTTACAACGAGAAGGAAATATCTTCTAAAGATTTTTTCCTATTGATATGAAGAGATATCATACAATGAGATCCGTCAAGCAGAGTACTGCCAAGCGCGCCGTGTGAAGCATAGAACTGGGTCGTAGTTCGGATGAACTCGAGTAACACGGAGCTGTTTTTAACGGCGCTACACAGCATTTCCCGTCCCTGGACCCATAACCCGGCCGGTCCGTCCCATCTTAACATCCGGGAAACCTGGTGAACACTGAGCAGATTGTGGCAACAGAGGAAAGAGGGCACAGACAAAACGCTACGGCAGGTGGCTACTAAGTCAGGGCTCAGACAAGGGGTGTGTGAAGCTGAAGAGACGGGTTTATGGCGTGGATATGCTGTGTTGAGCATGGAGCTTCTGCTGTGCTTGTCGAGATAGCAATCCATGGATATTTGGCGTAACATCTGTTTAGCTCTCCCGAATGCCGATGCGAGCTGTTGCGATTTTCCAGCTCGATCGGTGTTACCAAAAGATGCTCATGCCTGCTAGACAGAATATGTACAAAATAAACATTCCTTACACTGTGATTTGCTTCTCCGATGAAAGAAATGGAGGCGAGAGAAAACGTCTCACGCAAAGTACCAAGCGGCATGTGATTTGAGCCAAGATGTATATTTTGTTCTTCTTGCCGCACGCCCCCCCTTTTTGTGAAATCCAGGTTCTTGGAAGAGAGAGCCCCCACGCCCACACTGATGGCGTGCCGGTATCCATGTCGATGTATGTCATGGCCGCACGCCCTAGGTAGGAGACAACAACGACAACAGAGACGTAAAATAGTGGCTTCAATGTCGTGACAAGTTTTGTTCATGATTCTCAGGGAGGAAACAAAAGATACCGACGCACGCACGCCCAGCCAACGCAAACGCACACTCACACTCACACACAATTATAACACCTACACCACGCATGTACTCGTATGTTCTAGGCGGACCCATGATGGAGCCTACATACCTATACAAAGTACTACCCATGGGTTCGCCGCCAAACCGGGGTGCCCGAGACCAATCTGGGGGATTTTTGGATCAGAGGATCCGGGAGGATCAGAGGCTCGGAGACGGGCCAACTACAACAGCCATGACAACGACAACCGAACTGTCGCAAAAGCCTTGCGTGTTCTTACATTTTTAAACGAGCGTCAATGAGTAGCTCGGCTTTGGTCTTTCTGCTCCTCCATGAGGAGGGGCGTGTCTCACATTTTATTACCCGCAAGTAGCCATTCTCCGCGTCGTCGTATCGTATGATGTAATTAGGACTCAGAAAGAGGGAAGAGAAGAGAGAAAGAGAGAGGCTATGGTGAATATTTTGCAGCGCTCTGAGCAAAGTACAGGCAGGCTCTCCCGTCAGTCGGCCTTAAGCCGCCAAGCGCCGATGAACCGTGAGTTATACGCCGACAGGGCTTACTCCCTTCAATCTCATGTTCTATGCCGTGACTTTCTCGGCGGCGGCTGCGCGCAAATCTCTTTGATGGATCAGCCCTACCGGTGCCTCTGCCTGTTGCGCTTCCATGGTTTTCAAGTTTCACAGCAGTTGCTCTCCGGAGATATTAAAAACAGGAGGGGGGCGTGTGTGGTACCCATCGAAAGGATGATACGGACGAGGAAAGTAGAAGAAGAGAAGCAGGGAGAGAAAGCGGGCTTTGTGTCAAGTAAGCATATCTGCCTTGCGGTGGCGCGGGATTTCCGCATGTGTCCAAGATTGTCTACCCTCTAGACTACGAGAGACTTATGCCCAAATCCTCTCACTTGCATCTCCTATTCGGTTCTCGGCCCGCTTCGATTTTCGTCGTTTTTGCAAAAGGGACGCCGCCATGTAGCCTGCCTCGCTTGTTGCAACCCTACCGTTAGGTAACCCGAATCCACGTGTTGCGACCCTGCATGGCAAACCTTGCATGTTCCGGCTGCTCAAGATTGGGGTACACCTCTGTACCTCTGTTGTAGCTTTGGCTAGAAGCTTTTGTAGCTAGGTATCCATAGATCACCCTAGTTGAACGCCATGTTGCCTCATGGGGGGTGCTTTGGACTGTCGTTATTCAACCCAAATCTTGTACACCACATTAGAGTCATCAGTCGTTGCTCTTAGATGGTGCCATGTGTAACACCGTTGGTCTTTACAACACACACAAAGAAAGAGAGAACGAGTTGCAGGCGTTCTCGTGTAGAAGTCAAGTGTCACCGGCATAGAATTCCGGCCTAACACGAGGATCAAATCTAAGTGATACTGGGTTACAGCCCGAAAGGACATCCGAACAGCCCATGTCCAGCTAATCAGCTTTGTATTTGGAGTCGTACAGGCTGGGGAGGGCGTACACCGGTGATCGACGGTGCATCTCAAAGGCCTTGGGGCCTTGTTATTGTTACACAGTCAGGGATCAGGGGCATCTAAGAATACGATTCGATTGGAAAAAGTGTCCGAAAAAGACGCGGGCCCAACATAGCGCCGGCCGGTGAAGAAAGTCTCGTAATTTTTACCATTTTCAAAAAAGGTGAGGCAGTTTATGCTAATATGCCTGTGGGACATGTGCAAGATGTTCCTATTTTGGATGGTAAGCATCTTGCCCAATGTGCCGCTGCCCAGTCTTCAAGACGTGCTCCGCTGGTTGTTTCCTCCTCTTCTGCGTTAACTTTATCTGATCAATCCAATTTCTCCTCCTTATCTGAAGTGTAGAATAGTAGGGGGGAAATAAGGCGAGGTTGGCGGAGGCGGATGGCGCGATAAGAGAGTAATTGGAAGAAAGAATGGGGGTGGTGTGGGTGAAGAGAGAAAGTTCAAGGTGAGAAGATAGAGTAAGGTGAGAAAGTAGAGTAATCTCATGATGGAACTTTTCGTCTCGTAATCAGTTGGCGGTTGGATGAATCAATCAGTCTCGAGCCCTCCAGATGGCATCCGACATAGTCGTCACCAGGGACATTTCCCGAACATCGTGAACGCGTATCACATCCGCTCCCCCTTGAATTGCTGCTGCCACCGTTGCGGCCGTACCCCAAACCCTCTGCGATGCCTCTTCCACCCCCGTCACTTTGCCGATGAAGCTCTTCCGACTCGTTCCAACAAGCCATGGCAGGCCCTGCAAGCCAGGCCACGCCCTCAGCTCCTCGAGACTACGCAGCAATTCTAAATTTTGAGCACCCGTCTTGGCGAACCCGATTCCTGGATCCAAGATTATCCGCCACCTTCGGATGCCTGCTGCCTCGGCTGCGGCTACCCGCGACAGAAGTTCAGCTGCAACAGTTGGCACCAACCCATCTGGATAGGAAGTGAGTTTCGTCATTGTCTGAGGATTTCCTCGCATGTGCATCAGGCATATCGTCTTTCCAAGTCTACCCACGGTCGGGAGCATATCAGCGTCCAGAGCACCCGCAGAGACGTCGTTGATGATATCGGCTCCACTGGCAATGGCCTTTTCGGCCACCGATGCCCGATAGGTGTCGACACTGATGGCGACATGACGGGTTTCCGGTATAGAGCGGATGAGCTCGATTGCAGGCACAACACGAGAGGCTTCTTCTTCTGCAGACACCTCGGGGCGGCCAGGAGCTGTTGACTGTCCACCAACATCAATGATTGAGGCTCCATTGCGAACTAGTTCAATGACAGTATTTGACAGGCTTTCCAAGTTATTCCGGCCACCATCAGAGAATGAATCAGGTGTCATGTTCAAGATTCCCATGACGCTGGTCTTTCTGTCAGGCACGAGAGGCGTCAATGGTGCCAGCGTTGATGTTAGCGGAGTGATAGAGGACAGGGGCTCGCCCGGGGTGAGGTCATTCAGATAATCCTGGACGAGCTTCCACGGTTGTGATGCATACAGCGGTTTTGACGGGATTAGTCTGATTAAAAAATTGAATTGGTCAGTGAAGATCCTTCCAAAGAAAGTCAAATAACCCAACTTACTCTGCTAGAGGCCTCAAGACAAACTCACGCTCCGGTATGCCGATATGAGGTACGTTGAGCCTTTCATTCTGTACCTTTTCATCACCATATAGTAAGATATCCAGGTCAATATTCCGTGGGCCCTTGTCAATAAGTTTCTTGCGGCCCATCTCACGCTCAATGGCTTGCAGTTCATCCAGCAGTCCTAGAGGCTCCAATTCGGTCTCAACCTGTGAGATGCATGAACTGTAAGCAAGCTCCCATGAAATGACAACAGAGTCATGGATTGCCTACCTCACAGGCGCCATTGATGAAGCGGTCTTGGTCCGTTACATACATGGGCTCTGTTTCCCATAGACTACTAGTCCGCTTAACCCGAATGCCCCGTCTAGTCATCTCATTGCACGCCTTTTCGATTTCAGATATGCGATCTCCGAGGTTGCTTCCCAGAGCAATGTATGCCGTCTTGGTTTTGCTGACAGCTGGACCTGGATGGCAACCGCATCCTGAGTGAGATCGGCTGTGGGTAGCTGAGCTCTCCTTAGTTGATGCTCGAGATCTCGGTCGATGAATGATAGTGGTAAAGAGAGACTGTGTTGAAGGAAAGCATCGTGACGATGAGTGGAAATTGCGCGCCCCAGAGCTTTGTAGCCCCCGTGTTATCGGAGCATGATGTATACGGAACCTCATCTCTTTTAATTATCCTCTCTGGGATGAGGTGGCAAACCAATGTGTCGATGAGTTAGCTTGAGCTGAAGCTTACGATATGTGCCATGAGGTTCGTTTTTTTGCGGTCAAATCCATTGACCTACCCTGGAAAGTGGGGCTAGCGGCCATGTTTTCTCCAGTTTCTAGAACAAAACGCAGAACACACCAGCCAAGCGTCTGCACAAATGGATGCCTCGGTTGACTTGCTAGCTGCCGATTGTTGGACGACTCTCTCCGCAATCCTGGGGAAGACATAGATTGAATAATTCCGGTTTACACCATCCCGCAATTCGGCTTCTTGTGACTACTAATACTACTAATCAGATCAAAACCCCGCGGGATGTGTCTAATTGGTGTGAAGGTACATGTACGGAAGACAATACAATCACATTGTCCGGTTTGAGATACATGCATACTTATATAATGACACCTAAATCACTAAAGCTGATATTGACACATGTATTTCCCCGCAAGGGTCAACCCATGCTCATATTAAATCGGAAGAAACTACGGAGTAGAGTACGGAGTAACGCTCGTGCTCATGACGCTGTATGTACTCCAGATTCTCCAAGTCTGCTGACTAACTCCAGCACCTCGGCATCTTTCCCCAGAACTCCACCTCAGACCGATACCGCCCTAAACCCCCTTTGGCTCTAGCTCCTAGCCCAAGCCTCGGTTCGTCAGGGTCAACTGATGGAGATGTCTGGAAACGCATCTGCCTCCGACGGTCCCCTCTCGGCTGTAGAGAATCTAAATTCCATTATTAAACTTGATCGGCCGCTCCCCATTTCTCTTCTTTCTTCATACCATTCTCCCTCTGTTGTCTCTCTCCATACCGTGTTTTCTATTGTCCTTTGATACCCTTTCCGGTGTTGCAGACAGAATCATCAGTCACAATGGCTTCTCGTAAGTTTTCTTTCCGGCCACCGTCGCGTCTAGATTTACCCCAATCTCCCTGGATTCAGTTCAGCACGGCTAACCATGTGATTGTCGCGCAAAACAAACAGAGCAGATCCGCACTCCCATCACCGATCTTTTCAAGATCAAGCACCCCATCTTGCTGGCCGGCATGAACGTCGCCGCCGGTCCCAAGCTGGCGGCTGCCGTCACCAACGCCGGCGGCATGGGCGTCATCGGCGGTGTCGGATACACTCCAGAGATGCTCAAGGAGCAGATTGCTGAGCTCAAGAGCTACCTCAATGACAAGAACGCTCCCTTTGGTGTTGACCTGCTTATCCCCCAGGTTGGTGGCAACGCCCGTAAGACCAAGTAAGCCGGTCCCCCTCCAAAACGCCACCCAGTCAGTAATCACAATCACATGCTCGTGATGACGGCGGTTTCGGCTGAAGAAGAGAGAACCCCGAGAGATGGACCGAGATTTGCACATGCAAAAAGGCTAACACATTTGCGTTTTTTCTTAGCTATGACTACACCAAGGGCAAGCTCAACGAGCTTACCGACATCATCATCGAGTCCGGCGCCAAGCTGTTCGTCTCCGCCGTCGGTGTCCCCCCCAAGGCCATCGTCGACAAGCTGCACAAGCATGGCATCCTGTACATGAACATGATCGGCCACGTCAAGCACGTCCAGAAGTGCATCGACGTCGGCGTCGACATCATCTGCGCCCAGGGCGGTGAGGGCGGTGGCCACACCGGTGATATCCCCACCACTGTCCTGATCCCCGCCGTCGTCGAGATCTGCAACAAGCACAAGTCTCCCCTGACCGGCGGCCCCGTCCAGGTCATCGCCGCCGGTGGCATCCACAACGGCCAGCTGCTGGCCGCCGCCCTCATGATGGGCGCCGGCGCCGTCTGGGTCGGCACTCGCTTCATCCTGACCGACGAGGCTGGCGCGCCCAAGTCGCACAAGGAGGCCGTCCGCACCGCCGGCCACGACGACAACGTCCGCACCATCATCTTCACCGGCCGCCCCATGCGCGTCCGCAACAACTCTTACATCAACGACTGGGAGACCAACCGCCAGCAGGAGATGAAGGAGCTCGCCGCCAAGGGTGTCATCCCCTACGAGGCCGACCTCGACAAGGTCCTCAACGGCGGCGAGAAGCCCAAGATTGAGGGCATCCAGACCAGCGCCAACGATGACGACGACGACGATCCTCTTGAGCAGTTCCGCCCCTTCTTGATGGGCAAGGCTGCCGCCGTTGTCAACGAGCAGAAGCCCGCCAAGGCTGTTGTGGATGAGTTCATTACCGATGCCGTTGCCTGGCTGAAAAAGGGCAACTCTATGCTGGTTGGCCCTTCATCCAAGCTGTAAAAAATTGAGAGACGAAAACTATTTTCCTTGCTTTTCCTTCGGTCTTGTTTTCACGAAGCCCTGTCATATCTCCTTAATGTTTTCATGCCACTCCATGTAGACTATTCAGCATATAAATGTTCATAATTAGCCTATATGTACCAACAAAGCAAATAAACCGTTAAAAAGAATACAATGACGAGTATCCTCGTAGTGACATGCTCAATTCTCCTTTAGGTAACCTTATTTTAGAACTATTGCCACTAATTCACAAGAGGAGGAGAGAAATATGAGGGTTCGTTTTTAAAATATTTTGTGCCTGCCATAAAAATAAATACAAACTAGAAAAAGGCAGAACAAAAGACTCCACGTCTATTCATGACATTTCAATTTACGCCACGGGTAGTTTCCGCCCTGCCAACACCATCTCTGATACTCCGTATCACCTTGTGAATCCCGCCCATTAACATTTCGCCCCCATCACCTGCATGAATGTCATCCCTTTGGAATAAAGAACTTTTTCCATCCAAAATCGCAAGTCGTTGACTCTTTCGTGCCCACTACTTACAAGTGGGGGAAAATCGCTAAATAGTACTTTTAACCATCAAGATAAGAACGGATGGCACTCTGTAGCTTGGTAGCACCCTCGCCAATGACGGTGGACAGGTTTTCCAAATCATCAGCGGCAGTGATTCCAAACTTGCGCACAAAGTCCTTGGCAGCTGACTCGAGATCACCATAATCCTCAACCTCTTCTTCCTCCTCTCGTCCAAAGTAGGCGTTTGAAGAGATGGCGGTGGCTCCCTCGAATCCTTGAAGTCGGGTCTTGGCTTCGGCTTGAGCATTGGGGTCATAGGAGCCCTTGCCAAAGTACTCGTCAGAGGAGATGGCCTTCTGGGCGCCAAACTTGTTGCGAGCAAACGTCTCAGACTCGTCTACAGAAGCAATTGTCAGTTTATGAAAAGATGTTGCGAGACGCGATGATGACTTGCCTGCAGCAGATGCCTTTACAGGTCCAACAGAGCCGAAGCCACCGGCATTCTTCTTTGCTGAGGAAGCTGAAGCAGCGGCCTTGGCGCCACCAATCTGGCCAAATCCAAGGCGACCGATGCCCATACCCAATCGCTCCATTTCAGCATTCGACTTTTGCCGTGTGTGTGAGCTGCTAGCTGGGCTGATGGGGGTCGGGGAAATAATAGCGGCGGCAGATGAAGCCGCGCTGCTCTTTGGTGCTTGCTCCTCTTCAGCTTCGGGGTCATATCCAAGCTTGGCAATACGCTCTGCCTCCTCCTTGGCCTTCTTCTCCGCCTCGTCGAAATCGATGATATCTCCAGTGACCTTCTTGACGCCTAGCTTTTGCACCTTCTTCGCACCGAGAATGTTTGTCTTCTTGGCACCAGCACCCGTGGCCGTTTTGCGCAGGGCAGCAGATGTAGTAATTCGACTGGCCGCAGGCTTCGTCTCTGTTGAGTCGGTCTTTGATAAAGGCGATGCCGCACGTGGGACATCCTTGTTACCGGCGGTAAGGAATGGTGATGGGGTGCGGCCAACGACCGGAGGTGTCGCATTTCGTGAGATTGGGGGCGTCGGCTTCTTGATCGTGGGCTTGTCCCAAGATGAGAAGAAATCATCATCTGGCTCTCCGGCAGGGGTGAAGCTACCATCTCCCTCAACAGCATCAATGATAACTTCTTCGGGGTATCTAACATTGAGGTTAGAGGTTTGGTCTATCATTAAATCGGATCGTCGGGGTTAGCATACTCCAGAGCATCACGTGCGGCACGTCGCTTCAGCTCATCCTTGTACTTGGTAGCAGCGCTGGATTGGTATTTGGTCTTGGGATCCTTGCTGTTCAATGCCGCGGTACCTCCGTTCTGCTGGAAGAACTTGGTCGCAGACTCGTTGCCGCCGACCTTCATTACTCGAAGCTGATCCCATTGCCACTCTAAACAGCGTCTTTTGTCAGGAAAGGTATCTCAAACAGAGAAGGTATGATCCCGAATACATACGATCCAGGTTTGTCGATCGCACAAAGGAGATGTGAACACCGAGGTTACGGTGATTGGAGGAGCAGTCCAGACACAGGTAGATGCCGAAAGGCACCGACGTCCATGTGGGATTCTTCTGTCCGCAGTCAAAGCATATCTAGGGAGACAATGGCGCGCGTTAGTTTCTGGAATTCCAAGAGTCGTCGCGACCATGTTCTCGCACCTTGTTGGCCGGCTTCGTCTTCAACTTCTCGAAGATCTTGAGCGATTGCTGTTTCGACGCGAGGGCACTCATCTTGGGAGGCGGTGCTGGGGATCCGAAGCGAGTTCGATCAAAGCCTTTTGATTTCTGGGGAACCGCTGTACTGCCCGTTTATGCAGCGACCGTGTCAAGGGAGGACAGAGAGGACGCAGCACAATCCAATGTTGGGATAATTATTAAGGAGACTCCCAAGGCCAAGGCAGGGCGATGCGGTAAAGTGGCATATCGGCGCCGCTAAGCTTATTCTGGCTTGGTGGTCTCCCCACTTTGAACTTTCTGCCGAGGGCGGTGTCGCGCAAGATTCCGAATATACAGCCAAGGGAAGCTTCACTCTTTGTTACTAAGTGTGTAAGAGCTTCGTCGAGTTGCTAGGCTATTGCGCTTCTCTGCTCGATTTCATCCTGACGAGACTTCTCGGTAAGATGGAAGCCGGAGAGCCGCCATGATGAAGCCAACAACGTCTGTTCCCGCGATTCGATCTGCCACGAAATCCGCAATTGCACAATCTGCTCGGCCTCTCTTCGTACGCCATTTTGCGTCTCCGACTGGCCTGGGAACTACCGCAACCCCAAAATCTAAGCGGAGAAGCGTCACGCCATTTAACGACACCGGGTTTGTGCCATGGAACGAACTATCAGCTGCCGAGAAGGCAGCGAGGGCAACCCAGCAGTCTTATAACTTTGGCATGGTCATCATTGGTCTCGTTTGCACCGTACGTTTCCCGGAGAGTGTTGTTATGCTAGCTGGTACGATATGGGACTAGAAAGGCTAATTGTTGATGTTTAGGGAGGTGTTGCATACTTCCTTTGGACGGATGTCTTTTCTCCCGAGAGCAAGACAAATCAGTTCAACAGAGCCGTTAATATGATCAAAAAAGACCACAGATGCCTTGAGCTTCTCGGTGATGCGAACAAGATTTCAGCTCATGGAGACGAGACTTTTAATAAATGGAGGAGGGCACGACCCATTACGTAGGTGTTTGCGAGTATCTGGGAATGCGAGACAGTACACTTACATGGTTTCAAAGGTCCACTGAGAGGACAGACTCCCAAGGCAACCAGCATCTCATGATGCATTTCTATGTAAGTTTCGACTCTCTGACTATTATCTCGTCATTGCAACATTTACTAATGTTCCCTAGGTCGAGGGCCCTCTGGCAAACGGAGTAGTACAGTGCCACATGGTTTTGCCTCGCGGTCAGAGCGAATATGAGTACAAATACCTATTCGTGGATATCAAGGGCCACGAAAGGATATATCTGGAGAATGCAGACACTGCTGCCTCGCGGTCAGGAAAGAAACCTCTGACCTTTTTTGGAGTCAAATGGGGCTAGCGAACGACAGTAAGGAGTCATTTGTCCTTCTATGGGACTGTCTTTTCGAAGTCCATCACAAGACAGCTTTATGAATCGTTGAGAGACAGCTGTGTATACTACCATATGAAATATGAAGTGCTTAACCTGCACTTTGAAAGCCAATTTTTGTATCATTAACTCATTTAGCCTATGCTTTTCAGAAGAAAATTGGGGGCAATAAAACTCGTTAGCCATGAAGGGCACCAAGGACACGCTTTGTTCCAGCACGCTTGTCTCTAATCCCCTTAACTTCTTGGGTCGCCTGTTGAGAGTTGATATTTTTTTTTTTTTTTTTGCTGTTCTGTGGTTAGATGCTGCTAGAGATCTTGATTTGCGTAATAGCTGTTTGCAAACCCATCTTGCACCTTGTCTATAGGATTTGATGGGGTAGCTTTCAGATGCCTTTATGGCTCTATCCTGAACTCACGAGTAGACCATGAGTTGAACACCCCCCAGAGTGGCATCCGTCCTCGATGTCGAGGTTTCTACGTACAAGATCTACCTAGTACCTAAACATAAATGTCTATGTTGCGCGGGCTGCCTTATGGTTGGTGTTACCGGGTATCTCCTATTTCTCTGATGTAATAATTTTTGACGATATACGGTTAAAGATGCTAATATTCAAGACGTCAAAGAGGGTATTTCTCACTTTTGTTACTCCTTCTACTTTCAGCGGGTTAAGTTCGTGTAATTTGCCTGCCTCGAAGAATACTTTTGTCACTCCTGTTTCTCTACTGACGGACTGCATGGATGCCTTATGTTCATCTAAATGAGAAAGGAGAACATAAAAAAAAGTGAGATCGTTTGACTGATTGTGAGTGGAGTGGGCTTGTGAATAGTTTGCATTGTTTCGTGAGGTTCATCCTTTGTTTTCTTGACCACAATCTCTTTTCCCTATTTCGTCTTTGCTCAAGCCTATGTGGGTTATTCGATATCCTCTATCTCGAAATTGCCGAAGTGTAAGAGATATTCCTGAGTCGTTTTGAGATTGCTCCAGTGGCATTATTGCAGTTTGACATTGGACAACGTTGGAATATGTCTAAGAATCAGTATGGAAAGAGCTGGTCTAGCTCCAATAGATCTTGGATACAACATCTTAGATAGACTATACGCTCAGGAAATATTTATCAATGGCTAAATGCTACAGTTGACAATAGCCGGAAGAGACGTCACATTATGGGCATCTCACAGCTTGTATATCGATCATGTACAGCTGCGCAATGATAAATCAACAATAGGATTACTGAGAAGATGACCGAAGCCATAATTGTTTGCTTCTCAAGACATACTGATAAAAATGCATAAATTTCATAGCGATGGATCTCTTGACTGGATTAGAATGCACTTTATGATAGTGCAGATAGTCGACCATAGTGTTGATATTCAACATACCCGAGTGTTGTGTTTACCATTCCGTCAAACCGAAGTTACCAACCAACAGGGCCAACAACATTACCCAGCGAATAGGAACAAATTGACACGTTCCCATCAAGTATTTCCGCCGGCAAATATCGCATATAACCCTCGAGGAGCCTTACGAATAGTCGAGTTCCTTTCGCCGTTGCATTGATCTATTTTGCCATAGCAGCCTCTGTCCTATCTCCTCTCATGGAATCTATTTCGCTTCGCACACCTCCTTGAATAGAGCCGATATGCAAAGCAAAAGACGTAAGGGACTATTCAGCCGGGCAAGAAAACTACCTATTCGGTCACCGCAAGTGTTGCCCACACCAATCCTGTAAATTAAATTGTAGTACCTCCAGAAGAAACACACCAAATCAACTATCCCCCATCTTCCCATGCTAAACGCATCGGCATCTTCTCCCCATAGTACGTGCCACATCATGTCCTCTCCCACCCTCTCCCTCTTTACATAAGTATTTTTGCACATCGCCACAGTGTCTCCTTTTTGTCCCGCTGTCGGCCCTTTCTACACCAGTTTCGTTCCATTGCTTCGTACCTTTTTTGGCCCCCATGCGGCCAGACCTGCATCCCGACCTGCGTGATACCATATACACCTTCTCCTTTCCGACAAACTGGGCATCAATGCGGGAAAAGCACTGGCAATCTTCAACGACCGCAGCAGAACCCGGGGCCCCGCGGACCAAACATTCATCTGGCCCATCTTCCCCTGCAGCTTAAAACAAGCGAATCTCACTCGTTGGTTTCGCCATTCTATCGATTTAAGCCGCCGAGATGCGGCCAACAACTGAGCTAATGTGGGCCTCTTGTTTACAAATCGCCATGTATGTTTGGAAATGAGGGGCTTGGGTTTTGCAGAAGGGCGTGATATCGGAATGCATCCCGTCTGAAAGCCAACCATGCTTGTGTATGCTTATCTTGAATACCCCCCCCCAATTCCCCCTATTATGCAGAGAAGAGCCGAGAGTGTGGCTCACAATCGAGCACTGAGAGGGGGCGAGCCATATAAAAAGGCCGTGTAAAGGGTAACGTCGGCTGGTTAAGGTAAAGAAGACCGCATATAGCGCAATCAACGAAAGTTCCTTATCCAAAAGGCAAACGAGAGGAGGCCTGGGCGTCGTCGGCTAACATCACCGGTCCTCCGCGATCACGATCGGTCTCATCTCGTCCTGCTAGATGCTGTCAAAGTCCCTTGTCCATCTACTAGTAACGCATTCAAGCAAGACAACGGGGAAGCCTCCGCATTGAGTTCAAGGTACAAGAGTTTGAGCAAATGCAAGTACACTACACTCACCCTCCCTATCCCTCATTCATGCGTGGTATGCGGCCAAGCAGCAAGGAGAGTCGTCGTCAGGGTGTCCTTCAAACCCCGCAGAATCGACGATACATGGTCCTTTGCCATGTGCTGACTAGCACAATTGAGACAGGTTTCATCTTGAAGGTATCTCATGAGGATTTACAACGGATTAGCGCTTGCGCGTACTCGTATATCTTTCTTCAAGGAAATCTCAGCCCGGCTTTCGTTGCTAGATCAGCGGCGCCAAAGTTATCTCACATGCTGCTGATGCTTATAACGAGTGGTTGAACACAAAACTGACGTGATTCGACTCATAACTCGCCCAAGAGGTGGGCGTAGCGGGCTCTTCACATGTTTGCCTAAAAGGATGTACCTCTTGTTTGTCGATACAAAGTTATGCAAGCCCACTGATTGTCTTTGTTATCAATCTCAAGCGTCGGGAACTATCGGGTTGGGCTGTCAGCGAATGCCGATGGCTCTTATCTACATGTACATAGCAGCTATTATATCTGTTGATAGTAACAGATGACAGGATTTACACTGGCGAATGTAGGCATACTCTTACAACCCTTTTTGGGATAATTTTCTGTATCGGCAGTGTTCACGCTCACAAACGGAAGTCCTGCGGCAGCTGCGCAGATAGATATCAATAGAAAATACAACAACCATTTAGAAACCCAGGTGTATCATTCACTCAGGCCGATTGGATCGTTGTGGCCGGAAAGTTTCCTTGCCGAACCACTGGGGGTTGGCATCAGGGTTTTGGTCGGTTAAGCAGCCGAATTAACACCTTCTCGGTCCGATCGATTCCTGGGATCTCCCTGCATCTCAATTGTAATCGTACGGAGTATCTCTCTTAATTTTGCGTTCCGCTGCGGGACAGAAAGCCATCCAAACTCAATTTACGTGCCGGGCCTCTTTTTCTTCAATCGGCTGAGCGGAAGGGGAGTGATATGTCGGCACTGCCTCTGTGCCGAACACACATCAAAGATCTCCGAGATGCCAAGTGCTGCTATTTTCACATGCTTGAAATAACCTCTGGTTCGGTTAATTATCCGAGAGATGGTGATGTGATATTGTTAGCTTTTGAGCTAGAGGGCTTTTGAGTTAGCCGACGCTCTTTGATGAGATTGCATGTGCGGACAAGGCACTGAGCTGCCCGGACAAGTAAGATTCATCTCGTAGCTCTTGTTTCTCATATGCAAAAGAACTTGGGTGCTACTCCGTGCTCCCTACTCCGTGCTGTCGCATCGATATCCCTGGGCAATTGGGTACACTAAGACTGTGGGGAAAACATTTCGAGTTTCCTGCTGCATCATGATCCATTGTTCAGAGGAGCGGCATTTACGGAGTAATTGGCATTACCCCAGTCTGGAGCCGCTCAAATCCACTTCAGCGATGCAGGCAGGCAGGGAGTTAAGGAGCAAGTATTTCTCGACAACGGACCTGTTGCGGCTTTGCTCTGGTTCCCTGGAGCCCCACGATGGCTCGATTTCGGCGCATTGAAGCCATGGCATCCCCTCCCCTGCGTATCAATCTGGCGTTTCCACGGCGCAGTCCACTGTTTGCCCGAAGAATGGGAGGGAAGGCGAATCAAGGAAGCGGTGGAGAGGTAAGGAGAGGGCACATACATACATCCGTACGGAGTACATATGCATCGGCTCTTGGCATTGGCCATCAGCGTAGTGCCCTTCGGCGCCAGCAACCTGCGGATTTAATATATTGTGCATGAGGCGTGAGATGATCATAGGAGTGGATCGCTATCATCCGATCGTGCTGCCTGTGTGCCGATACACACGTAGCCGGAAGGCCGGCAAATCAAAAGGCAGCATTAACGGGGTTGTATTCGGATCAATTGCGTCCTGCATGTGTTGTATGATAACAGTTATGATCTGATGTAGTGGCTCCAGCAGTCGCTTGCGGCTCTCGTTCTTGTTGGGGTTGCCCGCGTTCCAGGCTGTTTGCGGATCTCGTAAGATGAGCTTCGCATTTCACATTATGCCGGAGCTGCATATTTGTACGGAGAGAAGATGAAAGTTGCGGTGTCCGTCTCCGGGCCCCCTTCCGGTGCCTTGCATAGCATTGAACAAGGCCACTCTGCAGCGACCCTCCCCCGAGTCATTCAGCATCCAGGCACGAGTAATCCAGTTGCAGATATAGACAGGCTGGCATCAAGCAGCTGCATGCGGTATGAGAGTCAAGCAGATGCACATGTCCAGACCAATGCCGACAGCTGTGCTGGCACGAACAACAGGGATGTGCGTCAAGTCAACTCTTCCTAACACAAGTCAATTCAACGACAAAGCCATCAACAAGACTGAGGACCGTATCTTACAAGTGCGTAGAATTGATACCAAGTCCTCCGTACTCCTAAATCCCTGCCCATACATATGAATCGCCGTGTGCAGACAGACCTAGAACGAGCCCACACAGGCATCAGATCAAGGCCAGCAGGGGCGTTTGATTGATGGATTGACGCCCTCCGCAATTCAAGCTATTGATTGGCTGATACATTCCTTGCTGGGAATTCCGCTTGCGCAAAGCAACTCCGGATACGCACAGTACTTTTTTTCGTTCCCTGGATGACTTCCCCAGGCGAGAAGGAAAAATTTTCGTTTCTTGACCGAGTTCCCTTTTTTGCCAACTTGGCACTGCAACGTAACAGGCCAGCCGTGTCCGAGAAAAGCCCACTTGTTATATTACTTCCAATTGAGATTCTTTTGTTAGATGATTGTGCGTCGATGGCGAGGTCCCTGGCGGGTGGGGTGCGGGAAATCTGGAGATGAGCCTCATTATCCGTAGGAAAAGCCCAAGTCCCTGGAAGCGAGGAGCTTGATGCGGCTACCGCTGTAACAGGCTCTTCGTATTTTTGCGCACGAGTAAGAGTAGAAATCGCAACAATCCACAAACAGGCAAGATTGGGACATTGTTGTCTCACAATGCGAATTTGGCGCCGCAAGCGCTCTCTCTGATCCACCCGCAACGACGACGATGGCTTGAAGAGTCGCCCGTAAAACTGCGGTCCGGTCGACGATTGTATTCCTGGCGCTCCATGTTCAGCTGACAAGATAGGCACTATTTCAGGGTCCCCAGCATCTTGCTCTTTTCCTATATTGGCCACTTATCGCCGGGAAGCGTGATGTCTTTTGCTAACCCCACAGGCGATCCCCAGCACAAGAAGGATCTCCAGTGGTGCATGGTACTCGGTACCGTACGGTATTCGCAGCGATGGCTTCGTGGGGGCTGCAATTTCATCATATCAAGCTGTGGCTAGCACCGAGACCAAAGCTGGGGCCGTCTCTACCCTTCCTCCCGCATCGCCCGAGGGAATCGCCCTGTAATAGCCCATGAATCTAGCCTCGGTGCAGCTTTTTTGGCCACATGCTCGGATTAGGAAACCGAAAGGCGAGGCCGCGGCCTTGTTCTCAAGCTCGAGGCACCAAAATTCCCCGCGAGTATCGCCGGCAAACGCAAGATAAGAAACAAAGGCGAGCTGCTGCGAGGGAGCCCCCCGGAAGATATCCAGCTTGCATGAATGCTTTATCGGCAAGATAGGCAGAATTGACGGATTGTATTTCCCCGCCTTCCCCAGGCCTAGTTCATGTCTGAGCCGGTGCTAATCAGAGATTGTCCATACATACTCGTACATGTGCATGACCCTCATGCAAACTGATATGATATCGAGGATTTGCCTGGCCATGGTAGAGCTCACTCACGTTGGAGCTAGACATGAACGAGGAGTCGATCATCCACTCAGACTCCAGAGGGGTAAGATCCAGACGATTAGCGTGTTAGCAGCAATCCTCATGCTTTGCCTTGATAGATGACGAGGATAACACCCAACGGCTGGGGAGAATTCCATCCCGTCTCTGCCAAAATAGCCTGAGAGCACAATATCATTCCAATGCGTCTTTTCGCGATCAAAGGCTTACATCACGACAATGAGTCTGCTGACGCCGTCGTGCCGGCTCCCAACCCCACCCCCACACTGGCGAGATGGCTAAATCTGAAATGTTTGAGAGCGGCAAGTTGAGCTAGTGGCCACGAAGGATGTAGCATCTTTGATCCCATCCTACTGGGAATTCAGGAAGCCATACAAGGCGTTTTCTTCAAGAGTATTAGTATTTGCAATGAATCAGAAGAGTGCAGTGCCCAATTAGGGCCGTGCAGCAATTCTATGCCCAAGTCTCTTGCACAGTACAGCACTCCGTATAAAGTATTTAGAACATGTGCCATGAACTCTCCCCATGATTCATCTTGTGGCTCACGTGGGGGAGACGCGGCACTCCGTATAGAGAACGGAGCAAGCCAAAACACAACCCAATGCCAAAAGCCAAAAGCCAAAGCCAAACAAAGCCACTGCGGAAAATTTTTCATCGGTATGGAGTACATACACAGGGAGACACAAGACGACGAATGCTTCACACTGGAGGCCCAGGAGAAACCCAAACCCCCACCACCGCAGCCCCGCCATTCCTCGAAAAAGCCCCCTTATTTCTTGACAAGCAACCAACCCGACTCCTCTGCGTGCTCTTTACACCACACCACCTCGAAACTTAGGTCGTGAGTTGGTGGTGAGCGGTTGTGAGTGGTTGCAAAGGCGGCGCTGCGGGTAAAACAGGCACATAACAAGGCTTCGCTGTTTGGTGCACACACACACGCAGCACACATTCCCGCTAACGCCTTGTGTATGTGTCAGGCAAAGTCTTTTCATTCGCCAGGCTGTTTTGAAGCGGTGAAGAGAAGGTGTAAGTAAAACGTAGAAGAAAAAGAGAAGAAGAGAAAAAGAAAGGTGCCTTTCGTGTCTCAGTGCGAGTCTCAGCTGCAGCATCTGTAACAGACGAATCATGCAAGCCACCTCACCGTTCGCTTTACACAACAGTAGCAAACGCACTGCATTAGTTCCACTCACCGTACAGCACTCCGTACTTGTACGTAAAACACAGTTACATTTCTCCTATTACTTGCTTGTACTCCGTACGTGTGGCCGTCAAAGTCGAGGCGAAGCATTTGACTGCCCATGGGCTCTTCTCACCTTTTTACTTGGCCGGTCTCGGATATGGACTTTATCACCGCTCCATATTACTCCGTGATTCCATCTCCGTGATAGTATGTACAGGTAAGAGGAAGTACCTAAAGGTTTTGGTGTACTGTAAAGAGAACACCAGCACCACCATCATCTGTTGATCAGATCACCCGCCATCATCTTAGCTAGAACGGGCAACGCGTGTGCCGTCCCGAGTGAAACACGTCATACTCAGGGCGACCAATATCATTTTCTCTTGACAAACTTGGTGCAATTTTTTATTCCTCTTCACAGCGGAACAGTAGTTAGCTCCAAAGACCGCTGACGTGATCTCGATCCATCCCATCTAGACCCGTCCCAGCAGGGTTTTGCTCTCTTGCGTCACAGTCCGGAAAACCCAACAAAATCCCTCCCAGCCTTACCGGCCGACTTAAACCGGCCCGGGGGCACCTTTTCGAAGCCTAGGCTCCAAGGCTGTCGTGTACTCATACTCATACGGTCCATGTACTCCCTAAACCACGCATGAACAGGCTGTGCCAGGGACCCTGAAAAAAAAAAAAAAAGGAACAACAAATGACGGGCGTCGGCCGGGCGTCGTCGTTCTGCTGTGGGGGAGAGAGTGATGTGATGGGGGAGCAAATGGCCACATGCCCGCTCAAATGATAGGATAAGAGGGTGTGAGATTTTACAGAGGCTCGCACAAGAGCGTGCGACGCCACCATGGACACGATCCAAAACAGAATGGAAGGAACACGCGTGTTTCGAGCTTGTAAGATGATAACAGCGGCTCCCAGAAGAGGCCAAGGAGTTTGCCCATCCTCAGGCTCTGCATGTTATGCATGGCGCCGTCTCACAGCCTGTACGGAGTCGCATCAAACAGGCCTGATAATACGGAGTCGCATCAAACAGGCCTGATAATACGGAGTCCCCAGACTTGGCGGAATCCAATCAAATCCGCCAGACGGGCTGCGAATGCCTGAGATTTGGTGCTATTCATAGCCTTTCGGCCTGCGCACAAACAAAAGAGGCCCGCCTCGCGCAACGAAACTTGAGGCTGCACACAAGGCAATCATGTGTATCACACGCAGGCCACTTTTTCTCGTATCAAGCCATCATCATATTATTTCTCAGCATCAGGTGCGAGAAATTCAACACACAAGGGAAGCCATGTGGCCGTCGAAGAGTCACAGTCAGAGTTACAGCAGCACAACCACGCAAGGCACATGCTTGCCTATCCACGATAACACTCTCACTAGTAGCACTCGTATCATGGCCATCCCCCCCAGCAAATCATTTCAAACCACCAGAATCTCTTCCCCCCGTATCTAAGTGGTATTCCCTCCCACACAGGGCTCTCCTCCCCCCTTCCATTGCATTCCATCCAAGCGAGCCAAACAAATCGTCCCCCCCCCTCTAATTCTGCCCAGACACCCCCCCGGGAAAAAAGCAAAACCACCCCCTCAATGCACCAGGAAAAGCTGTGGACACATCATGTATCCCGCCTGATTGCCTCCCCCAGAGATAAACCTTCCTAGCGCTGAGACCCGCCCTACGAGAATGTCGGTTCAGTGTACATGCAATCAACGCTAGACAGATACCGACCTTGGCTCAAGAGCAACATCAATCTCGCCATTCTTCCTCCCCGGTGCTTTACTAAGAACATACCCAGTGAGAGTGAAAATGAGACTGAGACAGAGCTTGAATTAAGGCTTCTCCGGATAAACTAAAAACTCTACCACCCCCTCCCCCGCAATTTCGCTCTTTCTTTTAGCCCAAGTGCTCCGTATTACGGGAGTAGGTACTTCTGATCACTTATCTCATTCCCCTTCGTACGATAGCCGGTTGACCATCAGGAGATAAGGCGGGAAACACCGGAAGGATAGCCTCAAACCCCAAACGCAAAATAAAGGCGAATGAAACATCAACTCTTTTCAAACATTACACAAGAGAGCAGAAGTGTCCGCCCACTTGCCATTACCATTACCGTATTCTACCTAGTACCTAGAATACCAAAGATCCCAGATAAATCATTCAGCTTTTCCATGTCTATGAAGTCATGCTTCGCAACCACGGGTCCCACGGATGCACCGCTTGCCCGTGGCTTTTCCTCCCCCTTCAATCCCCCCTCCATTACCTGTCCACCCCTGAATAGCGCTGCCGCCTCCCCCATAGTGCATGAGGTTTCCCCATATTTTGTAACACCAAACGTGTTTTGGTATTCCCCAGTCAAATGCCAGCCCATGCCGTTGCCGAAGCCCTCAGATGCCAAATGCCGGAGACGGGCTTTCTAGCGGCATGTGGGATGCAAATATACCAAGAAACAACAGGTAAAAAGAAATTGCTTTGGTTGTACAGATATGATGAAAGATTGGAGCGCGTGAGTGTGTAAAATAATCATCATGTCTTTTTCGATTTTTTTGGGCCAACTTTCAGTTGAATCCAATAATAAAATCTTCCACTGTATAGAAACAATCCGAAACAAGAGAAGAGAAGAAACAGAAAAAAAAAAGTAGTAGTCAACAGTAATCCGTTGGGGAAGTGGTGATGTCTATATTTCCTTTGGCCATCCGTCTTGTATAGGATTCCATGCCCTGCAATGAAAAAAAAAAAATCAAGAAGAAAACAAAAAAGGGAAGAAAAAAATAGCCGTGTCAAGTCCTTCGAGGGACGACTCTTTCCATTTCCATTTCCATTTCCATTTCCATGCCATAAACGCCGTCTCTTTCTATCCTTCTATAGCCCAAAGTCATCAAGTCATTCGAGGCGCCAAAGCAAGGGATTCTCTACATCCGATCCATGAGGTCGCCACCTGCAAGACTGCCTGCAGTTGAACTTCTGCCGCTGTTAGGGAATACACCGTCTGAGAGGAGATCCTGCACCGCCACCTTGGGAACCTGAGGAACAGGGAGCTTCCTCTGGCTCCCGTCGGGGCGGCTGATGATATCGGTAAGCGACATGCCGGGGCTGCGGTTGTTGTTTGCCTGCAGCTGAGGGGGGAACTGGGGAGCATCCAGGTGGGGCTCCATGGGGGCCAGCGCCGGAGTCGTGTTGTGCTGCAGAGACAGGTTTCTCAGACTCGGCAGCTCATAGCCCGAAAAGGGGCGGAGTCGAGGGGAGTGAGCGGGAGTTGCGATGGGAGTGTGATCCGGGGTGGGAGACAGAGAATCGTGGGAAAAGGTGGGAGAAGAGGGAGCCGTAGAGTTGGGTGAGTTAGGCCTCGACCTCTTGGCATGCCTCATGCTGCTGTAATGATCATCATCGTCATTGGAGTGAGATCTCGCCATGTGGTACGAGGAAAGGGAAGGCGGGTGGCCTCGAGAGTTCGGCAGGCCCTGGCCGAAGTAGGGGTGATGCCTTGAGTTGTGGTTAGACGGGCCGCCAGAGAGAGTTTCCCGTTCGATCTGGTTTGCAGCCTTTGCCAGCATAGTGATATCGTTGCCACGGTTGTAGTGAGCCATGGGGGTCTGGGGCATGACAAACGAGGAGTAAGAGTGGGGAGGCGAGACGTTAGGCGAGACCAGAGTCGAGGTGGGAGCAGAGCGGATGGCCTTTGGCACTGGAGGGGGCATCATGCCATCGACGTGCATGTGGTGAGGAAGACCCTGGTGGTGAAGGTGCTGCTGGTGCTGCTGCTGACCCTTGTTGCCGCGCCTGGAGTTGGGGTTGCTGTGTATCCTCGAGTGCCTAGTCAACTCATCGGAACGAGAGAACTTCTTGCTGCAGCCAGGGAACTGGCAGGCATGGGGCTTCTCGCCCGTGTGAGTGCGGATGTGCCTGGTCTGGTGCTCCAGACGGTGGAAGGCCTTTTCACAAAGAGGACACTTGTAGGGACGAGGAAGCTCGTTGGCAGTCTCCGTTGACTGCGCTCCTGGGATAGGCCCATTGGGCTTGATGACGGTAACCGCAGCGGTAGACATGGCTCCGCTGCCTTGCTCGGCGTCGCTGTCCTGTCCTGCTGCCGAAGTTGGATTGAGTAGATTGGAAAAATCCACGGCAGACTGAGCTCGTTGCATGTGATCGAGCGGCAGCCAAAGCGAGTAAACGTTGACTAGACGGCCAGAGAAGCGAGCGTGTGGGTTGGCAAGAGATTATCCGCTGGTGGAGTGGTTATATGCCGTTGTCCTTGTAGTGGGGAGGACCGCTGTGCAGGACCGCTGTGTAATTATCTGCTTGTAGCTGGTGTTGACGCTGATGTTGCTTGCCTTCTAAGGCGAAAGAGGCTCTTGTCGTCGGTAGTTGGAAGATCGAGATGCGATATTAGATTGGGTGAGTGGCTATGGTGTGGTTTTTGTTTTGCTTGATCGAGGGAGACTTTTTTTTTTCCTTCGGGAGAAGGAGGGGACTGGGGGAGGCAATCGCTTTAATAAGGGCGGGCTCGGCCGGGTCGGTACTTCGTACATGGGACTGGGAGGGAGTGCAGGTACTTGCGGACAAGTACCTCAATGCATCAACGCAAGCACATGCTAGACCTCGCTACACGCGGCGGTAAATCAGGGGCGTCACGCAGGGCTTAGGCAGTGCCTTTGGGGGTGCAACAGCACTGCACGGCACAGTCCAGTGGGCTGGATGGCGCGACGGGGCGCTGGAGGGGAGCAGACGGGACACGTAGCCAGGGCACGAAAGGGGTACGGGGTACTTGGCTGCTCTCGAATGTTTGTACCAGCCAGCCCCAGCATTCAAAGCCCCAGCCCTCGCCCTCAGTGGGAGCCCCAGCTGGGGCGAAGGGGACCACAAGGAGGGGGCGTGCGATGGCGGGGTGTGCGCTTGGGTCAGATACCTAGTACAAGGCTCAGTGAGATGGCCGATGCCAGCTCGGCCCACGGGAGATTCTCGCTGTTGACGGAGGTACCACCTCGACGACGGTACATGTTACTAACGTGCTCAATGCAGTGTTCTCTCAGATGCGCTGCCACCCCCCTCACCAAAAAGAGTTGAGCGTTTTGCCGCTATTGGGACGCCCCTCGGCGCCAAATAGCGAGAGTGGAAACCACGGTGAAGGGAGGTTCTTTCCATTTTTTGGCGTGCGGTTTTGTGTGTGCCTTTCTGTTGAGAATTTTTCTTAGCAGTTTTTTTTTTTTTTTTTTCTGATTCCCGCTCCACTGGGCGAGCGAGCTTCTTACTCGTACACCTCAGATTCAAATTACGTTTCTCAGTCCATCGCCATCACTAACCTCAACTGCCATGTCCCAGCTCGATGTACCCCCGGCTTGCTGCTCTGTACGGTATCGGGCGGAATGAGGCGCAGCCTCTGTCGTGCTCGACTGATTGGCCGCCATTCCCCGGAAAAGCTATTCGCGTGGCTTTCTGAGGTATGGAGGACGAACAAGTACTACCTGGAGACGAAACCAAGACGGGAGAGTCGCCTAGGACGGTTTTGAACAGCATGACGCTGCGTGCGGCCGTCGAGTTCTGGAGGCTTTTCCCAGGTTCCTTTTTGCCCACCAGCACCTGGGAATACTGGCGTCTTTTTGCGGATAGCCTACAGGTACGGAATACGGCTTGGTCTGGTGTGGGTGGTTTTTGGCTGGCGCACACAAAAGAACCGGCTCTTTTGCGCATCAATGATCGCCCGTGGCTCGCTGCCAGGACGAAGCCATTACTCTCTCTTTTCAACTGGCTTCTGGGCACGACTCATTTTCCCGTGTCGTGGGGCCGAACGCTAACCTGAAAGCCAAGGTGGCCTGGTGCTAGCGTTCACTCACAGCATGCTAACTGTGCTTATAGCACTAAATTCCACTGCGTCGTGCATTCCTCCTTGCTAGTAGGGCAACGTGAGATGATGCGATGCCGGGGTGGAATTTCACTAAGAAAAAAAAAAGAGACAGAATGATAGAGTGAGAGAGAACGACGATGAGGGAGAAACAGGAAAAGGAAATGAAAGAGAGAGAAATACAGTGCTCACGAGAGAAAAGAGAGCATGGGTAGGAAAAGATTGGTGCTGTGGTATGTGCAACAACTGGACACGTGCGCATACTCCCGTTCTCGTCTCTTTGCGGTCTTCGTCTTCTCTTTGCGCAGATATGCTTAGCACTGCCCAGTCAGCTGGCTTCGTCTTGCTACTTCGACAGCGCCCGTACTCTTCCAATCCCCGGTTTCGAGGGTCATCAGGACACTACATCCCGCTGTTTGGGGGCCGCAGTGACAGCTCCCATCCCGTCCATCAGTCGCAATGATAATGAATACATATTCATGGACCAAATGTGGGGGTCTTCAAGTGTCACGCCCACCAACAATAGCCATGGCGGCTCGCCAGTTGGGGTCAGGTTATCAAGCACCTCCATACTCTGCGCCGATATCAGGGGAGAGCCAAGTCCACAAGTCGTTATCGTGGGATGGCAAACCCCCATGGAGTATGTGGTCACGCCTCCGAGGAACCTGTCAATCACTTGATGACAGCCGTCTACTGGTTCGCAATACAGCCCAGGCGCTTAAGCAACCCCAAAGAGAGCGAGAGCCAGACGCATGCAGAATAGCGCGACCAACTCTTTTTACGTTCAATTTATTCTGGTCTCTTTCTGCATTCAACTCACTACTGCAACCAGTCTGTATCCAGGCCTCAACCTACCAAGTAACAGCTACAGGACTTCCTGCTAGTTGCAGCAGGATCGAGATACAGTCTCTTCATGTCTCTTCCGTGTCTCGGCTATTTGGCACCCCTTTCCTCTCCATCACCTGCCGTCGCCCTTCCTATGGTCTGATTTCTGTTGGTCATGGCAGAGGGTCTGAGGCTACCGTAGCGTCCGCAAAGCGGTCTCCAGCGATCTCGCAGAGCCAATCTTGCCTCACCTGAAGAATGAATGGCGTTAGCGAATAAATGCGACCTGCCTTGACAATGCTAGGTCGTGGTGATCAGCACAGTTGTTAGCTCGCTGAGACCATGTTGCCCCTCCGCTCACTGGATGCTCCGAGGAGTGGGCATTGCTACTACCACTGCCCTTTTCCGAACGCGAGTCCGTAATTGAGCTGGTTCATCTTGCTTCCTCACAGGCGATCGCGACGGTCCGTGAGACAAGGGTGTGGATATGGAAATATGCAGCATTCCCCAGAGGATGCTTCCCCAGACTTTCCTATTCTTCTCACTCACCAACCGGACCAAGTGGCGTCCACCATTCCTAGCGCGCCCTTGGAGCCCAAAAGTACATGCTCCTTTGGTCCAGATACGGAAGACACACTCCCGACTATTATTCTCCATGACTCTTCACCTTCCTTATCCTCGGCGCAACATGTCTTGGAAGGGGCCTGCCAAATTATGCTACCTCCATCACCCCGGCCGGGGTCCCCAGAAACACCCCTGGTTCCTCCCTACGGTAGAATGTGGGGGTTGTTATCTCTCACCAGATTTTTCCCTGCAATTGGTGGCAGCGCAAACTGGCGGCTAGTTCTGGCACGGCCGCCACCTCCCCATTCGTATTGTCCAAGTGATGGATTCTTATCGCAAGGCGTGCTCTGGGCTTCAGCAGAACTGATCCGCAGTGGTGCCAAGTATCCATTCCACAGTCTAGGCACCCGTCAAACGGATTCGCCATTGCTATTAGCGCGTCTCTCTATCAACTCTGTTTCCCGACCCCGGCCTTTCACTGCTGCCTGTGTTCATGCTACAACGACTGTGCAGGAGTTGTAATTTGTGCCGCCCTGTATCAGCCGCCTGGCCATGTATTCTTGGATACATATGTACATCTAGAAAGCCGACCCTTGCGCCGCCTAAGCTGTTTCAGGAAATCCGGGGGGTCAATGATCTTAGATCTCCTGAATGTTGTTCCCCTTGTCACCGAACCAAACCGCCACGTAACTTTCTCGGAACGGGGAAGACCGGCCGACACCCCGGACAAGGAACTCTGCAGGCTGCCCCAGGCTGCCCAAGGCATTGAATGCGACCTGCTTGGAGTATGCAGCGATGAAACAGAGGTTACAGAGCCTGTGCTTTGGTTTCATGGCCCAAAAATAAAATGGGAAAATATCCACCAATACGGAGGATTATCACCTGTATGGAAGGGGGAGCAAAGATGGCAATGGTTGCGTCCCGTCCAATCCACCAAACACGGCCGCTTTAGGTGAGCATCAAATAATCCTTTGGCGCCTTCTTCCGGAGAGAAGTGGTGATTCATCAGAAAACCCTCCTCGCGGCGGGTACTTCAAGCACAGGCATGGAGTTACGGAGTACCAACGGCGGTATAAACTGATGAGGCCATATTTGGAGTCGCCCCATTTTCGCTCAGGTGTTATCCTGACAGCACCCCTTGACAACCTCCACCAGGTCAAATCAATGCCCGCTAAAACCCCACGCAGGGGAGATGAAAGGTGATAAGGATGGATGGGCGTGATCTGATCGTTTCGTTCAATATTCGGTCCATCTATGGAATCCTTCGTATCAGGACATCAATGGGACATGTATTCCGGATCAATGCTCGGCGCAAACAAAGTGCTGCGTACATTTTAGTCCAACTAGGAAAAAGGTCCATGCCTGTCAAAAGTGGCTAGAGAGACTATTGCCTGGAAGCAACACTGCCAACTGCATACAGGTACGGACTGACAGCTGAGTATGCGCATAACATTGACAAAAAAGGGTAGCGCTAGCACCAAAGATGTATACAATAGCCAATACTACATAGACTACTGCTTCAAACCGAGATACCGGTTCAAAATGGATCTCCCCGACGGAAGATGGGGGATGTCCCAATATGGAGAGATATTGAACGGCCTATTCGGCTGAATTACGGAGAGGCAAGACCCAACAATATACAGAGGGCCTGGACTGGGGTCAACCGGGTTCCAGAGCAGAAGCAGGCCAGATATCAACCAAAAGGGATGCCAGATGCTGACTCTGGAATGCTTCAACTCGGGGAGCTCGCGGCAGTACATCCCAGGCCTTGCCTCTCGAGATTGGTACGTTGCTTGATGGCCCTCGGCCGGAATTCCTAGGGCCCCGATTTCCGTGCTGGACGCCCGTCATCTTGCCCAGTTTCACATGTAACACGGGGAAGAGAAATGAAAAAATCCATCGTGCGTATCGCCTCGATTATCTTTTCTCGCTCAGCGGCGCACAAGGTGGACACTGACCGAGCCAAATCAGACCTCGCCATCACCCACGTGCTTATCGTGACTCTGCCCCCAATTTCCCAATTTCTCCAGCGGAGGCGGGGCTCCGCTCGGTATACGGGCCTTGGAAGCTTTCACCATTCTCGACAGCTTGCTGCGGGTGTTTGTGCCCCGTGCGATAGCCGAAGCATCGCCTCGGCATCAACTCACCAATGGCTGACGCATCTGCTTGGTTGGAGATTGCGACACTCCGCGCCTCCGGTTCGCGATTGGCGTGCTCTTTGATAAGAAACTATGCCGGCTAATGGGACGGAAAGGCCAAAGTCCACGCCTAAGGGGGGTACAGAGGGGACGGCTAATACTAATTAAAGCTGACGGTCAGCGCCGGCCGAGCCACCCACAACCTCTCCTATCAGTTATGATCTAACATGGTCCGAATGGGCAAATGGGGTCCAGTGGTGCTCGTTTGTGCAATGGTACTACAGATACCACGCCATATCTCGCTCCGAATCATTTGAAGATCTAGACCTGGAGAAGGAAAACGCTTATGCGGGGCTCCGGACTTTTTTGCTCTTTATTCAACGGAGAACAAGTTTGCAGATTAATACGACGTGGGTTGGAAGAGACCGAATCCCTTGGCGATTGGGGGCCGCTGGGAAGGAAGATGGGAAACAGCCAATAGGGTCCTCACATTGCATCATCAGCCTCAGGTCCAGGCTGGGACTTTTTCACCCTCTCGTTTCTGACGATGCAACGTGTTACGCCTCCATGGGGGTGTGCACTAAAACCTGGAGTATTTGTCGGGCTCACTCCCCACGGTTCTTCCGTTGTCAGACACAAAAGTACGGGCACTTATTACACATATTTGCCCCTAGGCTCTTTGGCAAGATTGATACAGTACAAGTACTTATGTCTTGTGAGGGCAAATATCGGTATATTACCTGATGCCGTAAGCTCTAATACTCCCAGAAACCTTCTTTGGGTGACGAGTCGGTTTCTTGGATGAGAATCAAAAACAGCCTTTAGGCTGAAACATGTTTTTCTGACCCTCCCCCTTTGTCCTGTCCGATTGACGCAGGAACACATTCTTTGATTAATGAAAAGCTCAAGGGGGCAGTTGGTTGCCGCATAAGCAAACTCTCCCTCACACACTTTTTAAAAAAAAAAAAAGAGGCAAAACAAAACTCCTCACCCCATGGGGGAGGAGGCGGATGCGATAGGTGCCACGATGGGGGATCTGGAATGTTCGGCCATCGGACCATGGCGTGGAAACGTTTCGCTGTGGTTGCTTCAACTTTTACATGTCTAGAGCTGCCTTGCGTGAAACAAGCACATAATTGGCCGCTGCGAACGGTTTGTTGTCGTACACACTGCAACGACTGGCACCACGTATGAGCAGCACCAATGTATGTACTTGACAATGGGGGCCCTAGAGCCTGCGATTCGCCAGCCCAAAGATACCGCAGCGTCAAGACGAAGCATCCGTAGCCTACCAATTGGCTAGGCTCGTCACTTGGGAACACGGCTTCGGCTCTCTTTCCCGCGACGGTCGTCGTCACGTCGCACCGCCCTTGCAGCCGTTTCGTTTCGTTTTCTCGTTTGGGGCTCCCCCAAAGTTTCTTCAGGAGATTTCGGCGACGCCGCGCGAATAAAGGCGCAGGAGGGCAAAAGCCATTGAGCCGAAAGGACCCTTGGTGGCGTTCTGGAGAAACGCCCCACACAGACGTTGCCCTGAATGAAGCACCGAGCAATTTTTTGTTGTGTGCTTGTGTGTGTACAGTGTCTGTGTGAGTGTGCCACGCACGAGCTGTGCTTCGGTACGGCGTACTCCGATCTCGAAAGAAAGCGCCGTTTTGGGCGATGAGGCGAATCTCCTAGATCTCCTTTGCGGCGACGAACTTCGTTGTGCAATAACGCAAGTGCTTGTCCCTTTTCCGATGCTCGGTCAAGTTTGCGAGTTTAGCTTGTACTTGGAATGTTCTCGTAGGAGAAAACATTAAGCGGCACGACTCCATACTGTAGATCTTGAGCTTTGGCGTTTTCCCCAGATCTTCAGTGGAAGATTCTGGTCACCCGTCCTTTTACCTTAATTTGACCATCTGTGGCTTGCACTCTCGTTGGGGTGAAAACCGCCCTGATATGTGGCTTGACCAACATCTCAGCCCCCCAAACTGAGGGGTTGTCGGGTTTTGGCACCTTCAACGGTATAGACAGACCAGCGCCCTTTGTTTGACGTCTTAGTTATTCGTTATGTAAAAGGCACTTTTTCTTATAAATTCAGAGGTAATGTTCTATGGTGACGTCAAAAAACGCCCTCTTAATTGATTCTGGACATCGTCTGCGGAGCCTCTCTTCGACTTTCCTCGGTTCGTATCGTTACTCCTAGAATACGAATATTAGTTGCTTGTTGCAGCTGCTCAGCAAGCACCTAATGGTGAGGTACGGAGCTTTGTAAAAATCCCACGGCGTCGTAGTTACGAGCAGGGCCGAATTAAATAATTCCCTAGTTGAGGCTATTGTGGCTTTTGGTAGCTACAAGCTTGTCTTCACTTTTATACGACATCTCAGTATCAAGAGGCCTCTCTAGTAGTCACAGTATATACACTTTGCCCAGCAATTTGGATTTGCAGCAGACGACTCTACCGCCACAATGCCTATTCAGACAGCCACTCTTCGTATCGCTCGTCCATCGGACAACATCGAAGCTTTGATACCATTCTATGTCGATGGGCTAGGCTTCGAGCTGCTCTTCCGCTTCAATCAACACGAGGACTTTGACGGCATCATGCTCGGCCACAAAGGTGCAGGATACCACCTTGAGTTTACGGCTAAGAATGGGCACACTGTCGGCCGTGCGCCTACGGAAGATAATCTACTTGTCTTCTATCTCCCTGAAGGGGACGACTTCAAGGAGGCAGTGGCGAGGATGGAGAAGGCTGGATTCAGTGCCGTGACAAGCTTTAATCCATACTGGGATCGATGCGGCAAGACGTTTGAGGACCCGGATGGATATCGCGTCGTTTTGGTTAGCACTGAGTCGCCGTTTTGAGACGCTATTAGCATTGGAGAAAAGGGCATAGACGAGGGCCGAGGCATGCAGCTTTCGTCATAATTTCTGTCACGATGTGAGAGCAGCATTGAAATGGCTAGGAGATGGGTATACCTAGAAATGCTCTTCTTTGGGTGTCGTTGGACTATGTGCAGGGGGTACTGCACAGAATTGATACAGGTGCCTGGGCAGTTGCAAATATACGATGCTTCAGTACATAGCACAATGCAATTGGTAATGCATCATGGCACCATAAATTACAGCAGTTGCTTAGATGGCGAAATCCTCAAGAGGAAACACGGAGCCATGCTCGGCTCTATCCTCTCATGTCTCTCAGCTGTTGTACCCGCTTTGTCACAGAGTCATGACTAAAGACCGAGCTATTGGCGATTATGCCTCACAAGCAACGCTCGTGCTTTGCATGGGGCTCACACAAACCCTGGTATCTGAGATTCGCCGACACGAGGCCGCAATTCTCCGTACCCATGAGGTTGGGCCATGATTATGCAAACTCACGAAACCGAGAAAAATAATATGAAAAATGTGTTCGCAAAAATGATTACTTAGGAAAATGAGGGTTTAGCATCGGAACGGAGCAGTTGGGAGCTGTGTGAAATACAGTCTCGAGGGAGGAGAATTCCAGGTTGGGAGCTGATTACCGCTTTCGGTGGTCCTTGTAAATTGAAAAAGACCACATCACGTGATTTCGCGACTTACCGTGCGCGCTACGCCTCGGCGCTGCTTCACACGTTAGCCATATCACACAGCGTCTCGTGATAGCACGGCCAAGCTCAGGCAAGGCTATGGATCATGGATTATCATGCCATCCATGGCCATGACATAGCCAGTTTTGACACATCGAGCTCAACGCGTAAGCTTTCCCGGGCTAGTTGTGGTGATAATAGGCTAATCTTGGGGGTGTCTCTCAGATCGTCTGCCAACGGTGCCGGCATCACAGGCCTGGGAAGACTTGAAGGCTGGCCCGGCCACTCACATCTCAACAGGATTGGAAGCCCTTGATCGTGCATTGCTGGGGATTGACTCGGCTGATTCACAAGATGCTGCGTTGCAGGGTGGTGTCAAGCGCGGGCAGGTAACTGAAATATGGGGGCCTCCAGGTTGTGGTAAAACTGCATTAGGGTAAGAGAGCTCAATGATGTAGATGATGTTTTAACGCAAATGATATGCCTTTATTCTTGTTTATAGATGCTAATGGGATGTAATAGAATTCAACTGGCCGCCAATGCCCTCAGTGGTGGTAACGGTGTGGTCTGGGTAGGTCGGTTTGACGACTTGAAATAAGATATCCCCAGTTATCATCGCTGTCAGCTAACACAAACCGATTCTTTTCAGACTGCTTTCAAAAACTACAAACTCAAAGGATAGCAAATGTGCTGAAATGCGTCAAAGAATCACGACATCTGGCGGAAACAGGGGATACGCAAGAAATAGACCCAAGCAGGCTGGTTCAGTACTCTTGCATGACACTGCCGCATCTGCTTGCGTTTATATCTCGACCAACAACAACTACCATTGCTTCAGGTGTTTCGCTTATTATTCTTAGCTCTCCATCGGCCTTGATCAATTCATCTTTGCCGAGGTCATTGGAACGGAAAGGAAACCCAAAACAAGCAAAAGGCATGTTTTTATCAGGCATAATCGTTACCGCGAGTATCTCTCTCTAATACCTAGCTTCATAGGCCCTACTCAAGCCTCGAAACGCCTACAAGGGTTACAGTTTATCATCAACACGTTGCAAAAGCTCGCCGCAACTAAGAACTGCGCCGTCGTCTTACTATCGCAATGCGCAACAAAGATGAGAAGCGAGCAGAAACCCACACTAATCCCGTCCATCAACACCACGGTGTGGGAGCAAGGCGTGTCTACCAGGCTAGTTCTATTTCGGGACTGGGCGTGGAACGGCAACAAGTCTTCCAGCGTCTTTTTGGCAGGCCTGCAGAAGATTGACGGTAGGGTAGTCCAGGACGCCGTCGAGCATGTATCTGCATTCAAAGTTGAGCCCGTACGTTACATTGACCAGACGCAAGCGCCGGCATTTGAAAATGCTAATCTCAACTTGGACAGGCCGGCATATCAAGTGTCCACTACGAAATCAGTGATCCGGGCATGGAGGTGGCGGCAATGGCACCCCGTCCAAAGAGGAAACTGGGGCAGACGGAGCTGGAGGTGCCGGATAGCGACGATGATGAAGACTACGGCTGGGCAGAGGAGGACGAAGATGCACTGCCGCCGCCGCCGTCTCAATGGCAAGGCAGTGAGGACCTGATTCTGGGCAAAGAGGCCGGCCTAAGCGATGAGGAGCCGGACGAAGGGCTCCAGGACTACTATTATGAGGACGACGAGGCCGGGGATGGCGACCGAAGTAACAACGAGACGGACTGACCTGAGCTGGGAAAAACCGGGGGGTCGTTTAAGCGCCGGCAAAACGCCGATGGCCTTGGCTGCGCCGTAACGTGTAGGTATTCCCGAGATGGAGCGAGAAGATGGAGCCGCATCTCCACCGAGCGGTCTTGCTATCAGTTCGAGACAAGCCTAGTGAATATAGCATGACGAGGTGGCGGCATCCCGGCCGGGAAATCTATTTGGGGTTAGGACGGCTGAGGCCAATTGCATTGTATATTACGAGCACTCGATATCATATCTCAGCCGCATGCACTCAGTAATACGAGCTGTAATGATAATGTCTCTTTGTATTATAACGTACTGAGCATTACTCTATCTTGATTACTTTTAATATCAGCCTCGGCTAGACATGTATCCGTATCGACGCACATCATATCATTCCATACCCATCATAGTATCCGGCGAGTTGATGGTGCCTACCGCTTTATCCCCTTAGAATATTCCATGGTTCCTGGAGGCTATTCGGAGGTGATTACTAGTATGCGAAAAATGCCATGATTCGCCTTGAGACGGGAGATGTAATGGCTGCGAATGAGCTGTGGGCACAATGCAATTCATCATTGTCGTCCCTGAGCTTGGCATAAACATGAGGGCTTGTAATGGGTTCACAGGCCAAGTCCAATGGGAGCGACGAGAGTCAATTGCACCTGCGGCTGCTAGAAATGAAGTTGACTGCTTCGGGCTTCATATCAGCGACTCCATACTCACAATTTCGACTAATAAACAAGATCGAAAAAGGCCATGCTGAGATGCCACCTTGAAGGTCACACATCATATCCATGCCGCCTGGTTCGGATTTCTTGAGATAGCAGATTTCTTCTTCCCTCCGCCGCAAGCTGTTAGCTCGCCCTCATCGCTGTTAAACATGTGATAGCTCGGGATAGAGGACTCAAGGGGAGACCTTTGACCTTTCGGTTTATCACTGCACTCATGTCCGTAAAGGTTCAGACGCCAGACACACTGACTGACCTTGATGGCCCCCTTCACATTAGGTACATAGATGGCCAAACCTATCATCAACTTCACGAGCTTTATTGACTGCTAGCGTATCGTACTTGAAGTAATCATCCGTAAAGATGTGTCGGTATTGTACCACTTGGTTACACTGACCTGGCTCTGATAGGGAAATTACGGTATACTTTCCTTTAGGCATACTTAAAACGAGCTCTCGGTGATGAGCGTTTGAGAGCGCCAAACATCTTCTGCATCCGATGCCTTTGCCGAGTGAGCAACCAAAGTGTGCCGCAGACACAGCGTCGGTATGCATGTGATTGACCATCGCCCTTATTCCAATGAAGTGTTTGTCTACTAAGGAAGAACTGGCGCAGATAGCGGTTGCGAGCGGCACACGTCCGGCAATGCATTGCTAGATTAGGCCAAACAACGATACCGGTCAATTGGATTTTTACCGTGGATGGGGCGGCTAATTGGTGAGCAGGGGTAGTGATAGTGATCGATTGCATTGAATGAAGCACAAGGCGATCCTCCATCCGATCTGAGATGCTTGTTTGAGGTAGCTACTGCAGCTCGGCGCAGAGCGAGCTGCGTTGCCCATGCTTATCAGGCAGCTCCCAAAGCAGCACAGCTCTGTTGTTACTTTCCCCTTCTCCGCTACAAAACATTCGCTTACGTCTTCACGTCGAAATTCTTTTATAAAAAATGAAAATTGCGTCTCATCATCTTATGCGGCCTTACTCAGACCAGCTTCAAACAGGGCTCGTTCTCCGCGCGGCTCGCTCGCATCGAGTCTGGCATGATGTTGTTCGCCGCTCGGCTGACATATGTAGCTTCGGCTCGGAGCAGCCCTCGTACATACAGGCATACAGGCACAGGGTCTCCGTTCCCTACAGTACCTACCTTGATGGGTGCGCTGGGCCTTTTTCGGCGGCACATGGAGTCCGCAATTTTTTCTGCTTGACGTTTGCCACTGGCCCATTTCGGGGTGTCACAGCCAAGCCACGATGCATTGGGACAGCTGTGCCTGAGTTCCTGGCCTGGGCCTGGCTGGCTCGTCCACGGGTAGAGTAGCAGAGTTTTCGGTGTCCTGTCCTGCCCAGCAACAAAGACACGGGGAGAGTCTACAGCACTCCGCACGAGTGCTTTCTCCATCTTCCATCTACCTGGATCCCTTTCGCTTTATCTTTGGACTTGCATTATCAACTGTCAATAGTACGGAATCCTCCGTGTTAGCCTGGGCAACTAACGGTACGGAGTTCGGGTTCCAGCTACCGCAGGCTTCCAGCAACCAAGGCTTCCCAATCTTCCTGGTCCATGCGTTTGCCCACATGCTTCTGGAAAAGAACAGAAAAATTCTCCTAATTGCATCATGAGCCGCCAGCACGGCTAAGAGCCCCGCCGTTATCTTTCTCATCCCACGCCAGAGAATGCGCCGGTTGAGAAATTTTGACGATCCACCCGCCTTTCGTCGTCTTTGTACCTGTGGGGAAAAGATACATGGCTCAAAATCCCCGATCTGACTCCACGTTTTCGTAGGGACACGCCTCTTGGCTGCCGCCCAGCAACTTTTTTTTTTTTTTTTTTTTTTTTTTTTGCCTTGCACGCTGTCTCTTCAATCCCTGCACCCACTCACTCTCTCTCTCTCTCTCTTGGCCGCTTCAGTACTCTTACAGCTACTGTAACAGGCAGCCTTATTTCCCTTGTGCCTTATGCACAACTGTGGACTCTCAATTCGTTTCCAGGGAACAATGTCATCATCGAGCGTGTGGCAAATGCACGCACGCAACCGGACGAGGCAGTCCGGATTGAACGCTGCAGAACGTGTTCCAAAGACGGTCTTGTCTTGACTCAACCTCTGCCCGCATTGCGCAGTTCGCCGTGCCTGTCCTCGTCACGCCAGCTTTCGCTAAAGAGCGCATTGAGCTGTTCCAAGCCCGTGGTGCCTTGGCTGCCCCCAAAGTCTGAGACATTCAGGCCAGTGTTCTTGTGGGGTCTCTGGGCTTCTGGGGTCTGTATGGGGTGATGGTTCGAGTGAGAAAAAGCGCTCAAGGACCGACCACCGTGCGCTATCTGGCCGATACAACCCATAATAATGAGCATGGGGGTTTCCAAGGCACAGACGATACTGTACGGAGAGCACAGCGGCAACAATACGATTACGCCCGAGACTGTATTGGCCGAATTATGTCTTAGCCACATGCCGCTGCCCGTAATGTCGACATGGCTTCTTATTCATGGTACGATTGAAGCCAATTGTTGACTCTGTGCCGAGTATGACAACATCTTGGCTTGCCCAACCACGCAAGGGTTGACTCAGCAGCAGTGAGGGAAATTGCGGAAAGATTTTATCAAGTGCTTGCCATTATCAGAGTTATCAAGTGCTGAGTGAGATGCTGAAAAAGTTCCAATGCGCCGAACTTCCCCATGCTTGCCCTTACGCGGCGCATCCCGTCCACACAACCGTCAACGTGGTCCCCCATGCCGGATCGACGGCTAGCACACACAAGCGTGCTGCGGAGATAATAGCCTTTTGCGACCGAGCACGGGGAGAAAAGAAAGCAGCAAAGTGCTACTGGATTGAGACACCAATGTCCTGTGGCGTAAATTGAGAAACATGCAAGTGCGTGCTGTGAGCCAACAAACACCGGGAAATCCGCCTCTATGCCCATGATTCGGAAAGTAGGCGATTACTTCTCGCCCCTACGGTCTATTTCCCTTATTGGAGCCTCATGGGCCTACCGGCTATGCTATGGGGTCTCTTCATGATTCAATTGGTCTCTTGTCATTGCCAAAAGAAACAAGGCCGACCAACATGCGAGGGCAGGGATGGGAAAACGCCACTGTCGGAACGCCCCGATTGGAGTCCGAGGAAGCCCGTGCAATACCGAACGTCGACAGCTATCAGATCGGCGATTCTTGGAAGGGTTGCCGCGACCTGCATTTATCGCTCACCTTGGCCGTCCAATAGTTGTCGTCTAGCCGGCTGCGATAGTTTCCAATAGCCGGAAGATGGTGCTTCTGATAGTAACTGTTCTAGACGCTGAATGCGCACACCACAACCAATACACACTTCTAGTTCCACATTCAGCCCAGGCGAAAGACCTTGTATACGCATGGCAAATAGCACAAGTGCCATTCTCTCCACTCATGCAATCCATAACGGGAGCGCTGCATCGGATGCGCACCTGGCGCTTCCGTGGGGTTGCAACATTGACCTTGAGCTGGATGGAAGGGGAAAGTGGTGATCAAAGCACAGATTGTCATTGGTCCGCTATTAGCCATATAGTACGGAATATTGAATTCACAATGCGTCGCGTTGTGTGATTTTGTTTCAACCGATACTCAACACGGGAAGAGTCTGGGGTCGGTTGTATTGCCATCTTTACGGGGTAGGTAGCCAATTTCTAATTGGCAACTGTATAAAGACCCTGGAACTATCTGGATCATGGATCATGCTTTGAACCGGTAACCGCGTGTTGGCCCTGGGAGATATGAGGTTGAAGGATAATACATGGATTCACTGATGAGGCTCAAGTACAGGCTAAATACCTGCATTCCAGGGGAAGTCCTGGCCATTCTTGATTAGCCGCAGGGATTATGTATATGTACTCCGTATGTCCAGTTGTTTCCTCTGGGATAATAGGCATCTTCTGGCTGAATATTGCGCACTATTAATACCTGGGAGATAGTAAGTGATCACATTCTTTACAAAACGTTCATCCTCTTCCTAGAACGATCGACATTCGTTGGGCGCCAGATAGGTCATGTGTCCCCTTAAGCCCCGTGAAAATTCGCAATGTTATCAGTTTGCCGAGACGGCTGGCTATAGTCGTTTCCGGAGGATCTGGCTGTCTGGATAAATGTACGAAAGCAAGATATAGTCTCCAGCCTATATCATTCTAGCACCAGGTTGCGAATAATTGCCAACCAATCTTGAGGAACGGTTATGCCAATGAGTACATCTTGAGACCTTATGCTTCTTTGACAAGGTTCTCTTCTAGCCTGATCATACTCTGGTCGTGCTGTTGTTGTTTTATTCTTGTGATGAGCCTTTCCTATTCTTTCCCTCTTTCCTTATGACCGGATTGGACGAAAGGAACTCACGGCCTCGGACATGTTATGCGACATCACTAATATAGAACAGGCTGCTAGGACCCAACTGACCGCCATCTTTACCAGCTCAGATACTACCTGTCCATTTAACCGTAAATTAAAGGTACATCAACCTAACAAGCAGCTAGAAACCAACAATCTCTATCTCAGCATCATTATTGAGGAACCAAAAGTTTATGCAGCCTCTCATCGAGTAGAAGTTTTTCTCCAGTGTATCATCTTTAGACACATGGTCAGATTCGGAGTCAAAAGCAACCCGGACGCCTTTATGCTTGACCGGATCCAGCACGCCTGCGGGATCGGTGATTTGGTAAGAAGCAGAATCGTAAAACAAGCTTAGAGGCTTCCGCCAACTTTGAACTCGATCCCAACCCAGGCGGCATTGGCCCACAGTTCGTTTCGAGCCGTTCTCGTATTCGAATAGGATGCCTTTGCATAAGTTTCGGAGCTTGTCGCTGAAAACATGTACGTTTAAGACGCCCTCAAGAGATGCGAATGAGAAGAATGCACGATGAAGCGGCCAATCTTGGCGTTGAATATTCGGCTCGGTAGTCTCAGTCTGTTTATCAGCATCTGTTCCGATGAATTCCATCGAACCAGAGCTAGGGACATGGTGAATGAGAGTCAAGGGTCGTCGTGTATCCCCCATCTCGTGCAAAGTTCCTACAGCAGGCCCCCATGAAAAGGTACCCGGTCCAGCTCTCTGGTATTCAAGCGTTTGGGGACAGCCAAATATAAATTTTCCGGTCTCTGTCCATATCTATAAGCTTGGGGGTCAGTTTTTTAGCCAAGTCAAGCGAAACTATTCACCTACTCACTGTGAAATGATGTGGCGCCTCTTCTTCTGTTACGTATTTCCTGATATCAATTGCAGTGATCTGATCTTGGGCTGTAAGTGGTATGTAAATCCAGACGATTTCATGGTCAAATATGGAGCGAAGATAATCGAATCTTTCTAAATGGGTTGAGTGTCGTTTTGAATGAGCAAGGATTTCATGCACAAGGTGTGAAGCTATAAATAGAGAGATTCCACTGCAATACTCTGGATTTAAGCTAACGGTTGCGAAGCGGTGGTATTCATCAAGATCTTTAGAAGGCAAGAGATGCATGAGATGAAGAGGATTTGGGTCACTCCAAATGATGATCTGTCGTTTCCTCGGGACTTGGAGACGACACAATCCGAGCTAGAGAAGTTATTTATATGAACTTCTACGTTTGATTTGAAAAGATGGCCGCGTACCTCAAATTCTAGTTTATCATTTGATAGTTTTTCTATCGGCTCTACTGCAAACACGCAGGAGGAAGCCGGCATCTCACCAACCGTGCTGGCTGGAACATCAGAAAATCGATCTATGCTCTTGATACCGCGATGGTCAATTGTAAATCTGATAAAAGACCCGGCAAGGCTTTCATCTTGCACCAGCTTAGGAGCGCAGCCACGAGACCATGACAGGACTTTGGGGACGTCATAGATGACTGCTGCTTCCGCCTTTGCCGATCCAAGTTCTTGTGCCAGCTGGATGGCTGAGCAGTATCTCCAGACCATATGCAATTTCGAGTGATTTTGGATCAATCGAGCCACCTCAGGCAAGAAGACCTTTTGAAAGCCGCATAGATTGCTAATAATCTCAGGATGGGGAAAAGCGAGAGTAGTACTGCTGGAGAATCTGAGCGGCTGCATCTTGCGCCAGGCATATCGTCTTGTTCCCGCCAGCCAGAGGCGTCTATACTTCTCATCCATTTGTTCAGAGTTGTTTTCGCCATGCCCAATGGCGCAATGCTTCTCGAACAGCTCAAAGCAATCTGTGTGTACGGATATACTCTCTTCAACAATTTGGCACCGACGGCAATGAGCGTTCTTGCAAAATAAGTTTCCTACATCCGGTAGATTATTAAGAAGAGAGATGTCGTTTATTGTATCTGGTAGGACAAGTTCTGGCTGTATCGTACTTGAGCACACAGCACAGTCAGAGTGCCTGCAGAACATTGAATGCAAGTCCTTTTCCGTTTGTTGTTCGCAATAATCTTGCGATATGCTTGTGAAGAGTAAGTTCTTGTATATATCGAGTGATGAATTTCTGTAGACCACTTTATCATGTTTAGCAAAATTGGCTGCCTGCTATCTGCTCGGAAAGATTCCTCATACATGCGACTAAGGTTTCGCCTGGTCTGAAAAGTTGACTGCAAGCTGCGCATTGGTGGTGGATCGTGGTATGCAGAACTTTACGAGCCATATTTAGAGATCTTTCTCCCTCTCTGAGGTAATGAATATGTGCAAATGGTCTAGGTAGCAACAATTATAATTGTTAGGAAGCAAAGTTCGAGAGTGGTTGTTAGGCAGAACTGTGGTCTACTTCCAATTAATTTGTCGTTGCACATGGTAAGATGTTTACGAAACCACCAAGCAGGGATTGGTAAATAAGGTATCAAAGGGCAACCATCTGTTCTAATTCATCATCAAATACTCCATACTTCCGTAAATATTAGAGGAAAACAAGAGTATCTTCGTCCACGGTAGACTGCTAGATGTCGGATCGAAGTACAATTTCATGGCCTCCCAGGATATTGCTATTGCACAATTTTCCACCACCTCCAAACTCAATCTACCTGCTGATCCAATTTGAATCCCATTTTCACTCTTTTCGAACGAAATATCGCATCAGTGACAAAGAAAGCCCAACTGATTGAGTGGTTCACACATAAATCCGCAACAAAAGCTGAATGATTACAGGGTAAGTCGCTCCCCCCCCAATGCATCGGAATCCTTACATAATCCCAAACGCGGGCAGCCAGCCACTCGCGCCACAGTTCATGCTTTAGCTGTGGAAAGTCGCCTCACATTCTCGACCTTGCCAATTTCCCAGTCAACCAAAAAGCGAAAAAAAGGCTGGCCTACTGGAAAAATCTTTGGCAAACGGAAGGCATCGCCAAACGGAGATCTTTTTTTGACATGAAGTTTTGAAGACGCGTGTCGCTGATGGTCCTGCATTGAGTACTGTGGAAGTCAACGAAATCGATCCTCATAGGAAGAATCTCTTAGTCGTCCGTGTGTGGCCGGTAAGTTGGTCCATCGCAGATGTCATCTTTTTCTTTGCCTCGTCTTTTATTCACGACGCCATGGACGCGCTCCTCAATGCTCATGGCTGTGAGATTCTCAAATCTTTTGGGTTGAAGAATGAATCTTGCCTAGTGGCATTATCGGCAGCATGAACAGTACCCATTCTTTATGAAATTCCGATACGCCCGTTTGCATCCATACACCGATCTGCACGCTACATGCACATCAGATCATCCGCTCTGGGGCTTTTGTGATCTATTGCTTTCTGTATACATTTAAAAATTGCTGACAATCTACTCCATCAGATAATTGATTTGCGATGTCTTCCGAACCGCTCTCCAAAGAAGTCGTTGCCTCAGATGGCCCTGCCGCCAATGGCACCACAAACGTCACTGCGAACGGAACTCCAAACGAGAATAAGGCTAGAAAACCATTTTCGTGGACGTAAGTTGATACGCCCTATCAGCCATTTTATTATGCAGACACTGACGCCTTTCATTGAAGCCAACCGCATCCCATCTTCGTAATCGTCTTAGTTGGCCCCAATGAGCAGCCGTTTGGCCTCCAGAAAGACTTCCTCTGCGATCGCTCCGAGTTTTATCGTAAGCATTTCGAAGAAAATGTCACAGAGAAAGCCTTGGAGCATATAGTGAAGCTCCCGGATGCGACACCCGAAGTATTTGGGCTTGTACAAAGTTATCTGTACACTGGAAAGATCACAGACGAGAGCACCAACGTCACTTCCTACGAATCTTTGGTTGGCCTTTGGAATCTGGGCCATAAACTTGCCGTCAAGGGGCTTTGTGAGCACACACTCGAGGCCATGGTAGACTGCCGACGAACCACCGGCCGAATTCCAGCAACGCCTCTCCTCATCCAGGTGTGGCGAGATACTCCAGAGGGTTCGTCCATTAGAGTTCTCTTGCTGTCTTGGGCGGCTGAGTACATGAGATCTTCAGATGCTCGCGCCGAATTTGCCAAGTCACTACCTCAAGAGGTCCTTAGCGAGCTTGTAGTCACAATGAGCTCGTTCGAGACGAATGCCCCGCCAGCTCCTGCTGTGGCTTCGGCGGCGCCTGCAGTTACCTCTGTGGCTGTTGTCTCTGCCCTCCCCCCGAGCTCCATCAAATCATCAAATACTTCAATTCCAACAATGCCTAGAAAGAACGTTCATTACCTTGATGAGGGACCTGATGAGGAAACCCTTGCCGCGAAGAAGAAGGGTAGACGATCTAGCGCAGTTCCAGTCGACACAGGTTCATCCCGCAAGACGCATCGCAAGTCTGGCTCTTCCCCACCCCCCAAACCACAGAAGAGGCGCTCAAGCGCAGCCTTGTTAGAGGGCAAGACATTCTCAACTCAGCAGAAGCTCGATTTCTGCGCCGATTTATTGAACAGAATGCTCTCTGGGCCAGGTAAGTACCGCAGCATCACCGTCTACTATATTCACCGTAGTGTTTGCCTATGAACAACTGAATAACAACATTATAGGCTTTTGGACCCGGCTTGTTGGGCCTTTTCGAGAGCCCGTCGACCCTGTCGAGGATGGTGTGCCAGATTACTTTGACAAGGTCAAGAAGCCAATGGATCTTAGCACGGTCAAACAGAAAATGGACCAGAAACAGTACACAACCGAAGAAGAATTCCTTGTCGACGTGCGACAAATATTTGACAACTGTTTCACGTACTGGAAGAAAGGCGACCCAATGTGGGCGGCTGGCGAGAGACTGCAACGGACATTTGAAGAAAAGTACTCTCATATGAACAAGTGGATCGCCAAGCTGGGAGGCGAAGAGGGCGAATAGGAACACTCTCAGCCTGATACCGAGACAGTGACGGGAGCGAGTGCTTTACTAACAGCGGCGGGAGCGAGTGCGTTACTGAAACTTCGTTCCCCGCGGCGAGGTCAGGGCAAAAAGCAATAACTGGGTTTGTGTGTAATTTGTAAAGTATTACGGACTGTGCTTTATGATTGTGAGAATTCGGGAGAGGGTCTCCCAATGAGGGCCACGCCTATGGATGAGAATTGGTGAAGTGTAGGTCTACTATGGGATTTAAGCCACGGCTTGCAAACGGGTTGGGATGTAATGATGCTTTGGGGGCTCAGAACTATGGGCTCCAAGTGAAAAGGCTGTAGGAATAAGGGTCTGTGTTAATATTACGAGGATCAATATCTTTAGTTTTACGGGAGTAGGCCGGTTGGTGCTACATTTTAGCAAGAGGGTGTGATGGTGTGATCCATCCAACACCGTCCAGTGATTGGAACAAATGAAAGACAAATGAATATGACAGATACAATTGGCGGCGATCACAAGGTAGCTCAAACTAAAAATCGTTTAGAGTTTGCACTGCACCTCATGGGCCTTTTCAGGGAGGGATTGCTATGAATAGTAAGCAGCGCTTGGAGCAATGCTATTTTGGACGGGCTCTTACGAAGTCACACATCACGAAATGGAAAATGTTGCGTTTGACCTGATTCCAATATCGCTTGGTCCATCCATGACCACGTGTCCGTGAGATTGCGTTGGATTTATCGGGTAGCACTGCGTTGTTGTGCTGCCACGAGACAGAACGCAAAATATTCTTGTTTTGCCCTCCCTTTTCCGCCTCCCTCTCGAGGGGGATGGCAATTGACAGCTTGACATCATCTGTAAGAGAGCGGTGCTCTTTCTTTCTGCTTGACCCTCGTACATGTTCCTCCCTGGTAGCTGGGCCTGGGCGTGCTTCGTCAACGAGGCATAAGACCGGGGGGTCTGGACATGGTGAGACAACACGTGAATTGGATGGGGACACGCATGATGGCGTGGGAGGAGAGCGAAATGCGCAATGTCGGATGCGTGCAGGTCTGAGATGGCGGCCCAATAAATGCCTTGTTATGTGTTATGTAGGTACGCGTGTGCCACCGTTACTGCTGCTGGCCGCAGATTTTGCCTTTACAACTGGCCATGTGCGTGCAACAACCTTATTATACTCTCCTTGTTGTGCGGGCGTGCGCGTGGATGAGGCGTTAGTAGGCTGCCTTAGTGGGTGCCTGATGAGTTGGCGTTTCGTGAAACCTGGAGGATTGCGATAATTCCAACGACAATGCATGCATTTCGGATAAATGAGACGCCGCCAACGGCAATCAAGCATCCATCACCATCCTCGGCTTGCTTCGTATGTACAAGCACAGGTCCAGGCATTATGAACAGAGCAACAGCAACGGGCCAAGACCAATGAGAGTAAGCCGTACGAGTACTCCGCAAAATGGCCGACGTCGCTTAATTCCTCCCCCAGGGTGGTTCATCTTCATCGCAGCGATCTCGACTGAAGCGAAAGCACATTTGTAAAAAGCGACACTTTCGTCACCGCCAACAGGACGCACGCGCCATGTGCCCAATATCCGCTCGCAGAGTCAGTTTGAAGCGGGCGGCGCATCCAGAGTGGAGGCGGGAAATGAGCAGCCAAGCCGCCCATTTGCTGAGGTGCCGTGAGTGGCTGCTTTCTGTGCCTGGTACCTTGCAGCTAGGCGCTGATTTAGCCTCGTGTTGTTGCTTCAAGGTCTGAGGCTAAGATGTTCTGGGCCATTGGCGCCGGGGCCGGGTTGAGCTGAGTGGCAAGGGCTAGAAGAAGAAGAAGAAGAGAAGCCATCGCGGGCGGTAAGCAGATGGAATCAACAGACTCCTATAATGGAGAGGCAGTAGATGAAGATAGCAGCAAGAAATAAAAATAAAATCTTCAGGCGAAAATCAGGTCGCGTCGCTTCGCATCTTCTCTCGCCTTGCGTCGTTTTGTCTCGTCTCGTCTCGTCAAGTTTCGTCTCGTTTCGCCCAGTATCCTGCTTTCTCGCAGCGCCATTTGGGAAATGAGAGGTTGAGAAAAAGGAGTTGCAGGGGTGTCCATGCACAGACTCGCCCAAAGTATCTCGCCAACACTCCAAGCTGTGTTTGGTACCTTGCGCGCCAGCTTGGCGGCAATTGGCTTCTCCGCTTCAAGGGGCCCCTGCTTGTCTCTCGCTTCCCCATCCACATCACGAAAAGCTTTTTCTTCTCTCTCTCCCGCCTTCGTTTCGCCTCTTACAGCTTTATTCACGTTCGTTGAAACAACCAGAGTATTATACTCGTTACGCTCTTTTTTTCGTGTCGCCATACGCATCAACGCTATCGCGCATCTTTGCACTCATTTCGCAAACCGTTTTCACGAGACAATCAACAATCAACAATCCCCACGTCCTACACGACACAACACGCGAAACCATCGCCACCACTGTCCTTCTCAAGTCAAGATGCTCTTCCGAACTGCCACCTCTGTTGCCCTCCTGGCCTGCGCCGCCAGCGTCAGCGCCGAGCCCAAACCTTACCGCCTGGCCATGATGCCCGTGCTTGGACAGAGCCTTGCGCGCCGCAGCACCAATGGATACCAGCCTGAGCTGTCTCAGTGCCACGATGGCGACACCTGTGCCGAAGCTTGCGGCTCCGAGTACACTGAGTGCGCTTCCAGCGGCAAGGAGACTCACTGCTACAACCCATCTGTGAAGCAGAGCTGCTGTGCTGATGGCTCTGGCAGTATGTTTAACATGTAATGAATGATATACGCGTGGGATGATGGCTAACGAGCGTGATAGACTCTTGCGACGAGGGCTACTACTGCACTCACGACCACGCTCTCAAGACCTGGTGCTGCCCGGAGAACATGGATCTCGCTGCTTGCGCCGCTGCTTATAGTGTTGCCGGCGGCCTCGAGTCCGCTACTCCTACTTCCACCAGCACTTCCAGCACCAGCACCTCAACCACCAGCACGACTGTTGTCACCACCAGCGCTGCTCCTACCACCACCAGCACCACTGAGGCTCCCACAACCACTGCTGCCCCTACCACCACCGCTGCTCCTACGACTACCAAGGCTCCCGCCACCACCGTGACCAAGGTTGATGAGGAGACCACCACTGTTCCTTGCACCACCAGTGCTGGATTCACCAGCGCCTACACCGGCTTTAACAGCACCGTTACCAGCTCTGTGCCTAACCAGCCCAACCAGTCCAAGACTCCTCTTCCTCCTGTCGCGTCCATCTCCACTGGCGCTCCTCAGCCTCCCCAGCCTTCCACCATCAGCGGTGCTGCCACCACCAGTGCCAGCGCTCTGCTGCTCCTCGCCGCCGGTGTCATCGCTCTTTTGTAAATATCGTGACGGAGTAGAGACGTGGTTTCTACGTCGGGTAGCCAAGGGACAAAAGAGTTCACTGCTCAGCGCAGCCACGAGGTTACGAGTCTACGAATAGCGATATATGGGGCGGTGTCTTGGGAGGGGAAGACTGATTTTTTTTTTCAGGGGCATCTTCTCTGGGCTTTTGTTTTAATGTATCTTGTGGTTTCTAATTTTTTATTAAAAATAGTGCGATGATTCCCCTTCGATAGTTGTTGCAATCTCCATCTTCACATTTATTGGAGTTGTAGCAGAGATTTTGGTTTTTCTTTAGGAGGTTAATATGTTCTGGTGGAAGGAAGAGAAATTGAAAGATTGAAAACAAAAACACATGCTTGACTGTGCAAAGATGGTGACAGTTGCTTGAAATCATACCCACACAATGTGTACCCAACACATACCTTGAACTTACATTTATTAGTACCTATTAGTATTAGTATTCATCTCTTGACGAGAAGATTCCTTTTGTTCTCTTCTATTTTGCTCCGTCTCTCGTAAGGGCCTCAAAGTTTCACTCTATCAAGCAACCGTATCAAAATCCTGCCTTGTCTCTCATTGTGACTGAGCCAATGTCATTGGCACATATGTTCTGACTATGATATCATCATTTCCATTTCATCATCATCTGCAGAGTACATCCATGCGTGTCGTATGCACAGATGCAGATGTGGCCGTAGCTGCAGATAGATACGGGAGGACTGGAAAATCGTGGGGAAAAATAGGGGGCAAGCGAAGCGCTAGGGGGCAGCTCTGCAGATTCGAGATGCGGTTCACTGCCACCTCCGCATTCTCGTTTTCGCCTATGCGGCTTGCTGTCTGATCTGCACTGCATTATGTAAATTCTGATTTGTCAATTGTCGCGTAACTGCAAGGCTCTTTGCGTCAATTGGTGTTTGAGTGTGTACGGCTGAAGTGTAGTGAGGCGGAGGTGTGTGTGTTTTTGCATCTTTGCTGCGACGACTTCATAACCACATGCACCTAGGTACCTACCCAAATGAGGTGCGAAAATCACCGCCGCCCATCACTCATAATTTTCTCGTATAGGCCCGCGCGTGTTTATTGCACCTTTGTATCTTGGACTATCCAAGGTATTACATGACTTTAGGAGAATACAGTATTTATACGCCAAACGCCTCACTGTATGCGTCTATCATGCCGCCTCCCTCCCCTTCCACTGCTCAAGCAGTTGTCTTAAAAGTAAAGAAAGGAGGCTGCCAATTCCTGTTTCCTTATGGCAGATGATATCAAATTCAACTTACATCTTATACGGGTGACGAGGTGATTATGAAGAAGTAGAGAGCCACCTAAATGGGAGGAATAAAAAGAAACGTCTCTTACAGCATATGAAATGACTGGAAAGAATAGCCGTATTTGAGAAGATACCAAGTTTCCGAGAGATAAAAAACATTATTAAAGCATACGAATCACCCTGAATCCAAGGACATTCTTATAGGCAATGATCTCGCTACTTTGAATGCAACTGAAGCTCCAGCCATTCTTCCCGTGTAATGGCGTATTCAACTTCACCATCCTCCGACCCAGGAATAGGATCTTCAAACTCAATGTACAAAGTACGCACATGCTGCATCCCACAGGCCTTCATGGTCGCTCTTGATGCCTCGTTTACAGCCATCGTCTGCCCAACAGCCTCTACTAAACCTAGTTCTTCAAACCCATACCTCAATAACTCGCAAGACATTTCCTTAGCATACCCCCGTCGCCAAAAGCGAGGTGAGATTCGGTATCCTAGCTCTGCCTTTTGTGCGTGAAATGTCCCGCCGTTGGATTGTAGGGGCGAGAGAGCTGCCCATCCGATAAATGTGTCATCAAGGTAAACTGCCCAGTAGCCTAGGCCTGCGATTTGTCGAGACGCTGAGAGACGCTCTTGATGGTCCTGAATGGCTTCTTCTTGAGTTAGCGGGCGGCCACTGTAAACGTATTTCATAACTTGAGGGTCCGAATCGAGGTCTATGATATCGTCCCGGTTGTGCTCTGAGAGAGGGCGGAGGCTGAGACGAGAGGTTTGCAATGTTGGTAGAGCCATGTCTTGATATACTTGGTCTTGACCTAAGGCTTTTATTAAGTATACTTTTGGGAGATTAGTTATAAGCGAAATCATCCTGCACAATATAGCAGTAAAATAATAATGATATATAAAAATTCATTCATATCATTGTTGAATAATTTGAAGATGGTTATGTGTACTGGCCAAAATCTGCCTCGGCTGCTGTCATTCGGGCGCAGGCACATGTGCACCCAAATGCAGAGGCCGAACCCCTCGCCAAGGCCATTCCTGTACAGCCGGTAATAGCCATGGTGGTGATGGTACAAACCTGTAAGAGTTTGGTGTATAGAAGGATGCAAGCAAAATTGAAAATTCTCCCGAGAGTTTTTATTTTTTTTGTCTGCTACATGTTTGACTTCTAGAAATTTGACTCTTTTTCCGGAACCAGATACTAGACAAAGACGTGCACCTGTGTGTCACCGGCAGCCTTGTGAAGACTTCTGATGCAGCGGCCAATGACAGCGACAGGACAGCCAAACCAGTGGCCGTTTCCCCACAGTGCGGAAAGCAGTCGACCCACAACCACGCAACTCTCCCAGCAAGGCTGAGCGCCTCCATCTTGTCTTGCATTTCATCTACTTCATACAACAAACCGTCCAACCCCCGCGAACTCACGCCGCCTTCCACGAGCCCCTGAGCCGAGCCCGAGCCCCGAGTCGGCGGCTGCCCGCAAACCATGGCCGACGACCTCGACTCCATCGTCAAGGGCGCCCCAATTGCCGAGGCCGCTGCCAGCGATGCTAATGCCAATGCCAATGCCAAACCCGGCTCCGGCGCAAGCCCCTTCTCGCCCAGCACTGGTGCTGGCAAGCCTGGCGACCCGCTGCATCACACGCCCAGCTCCCCTTCCATGATCTATCTCAACCTCTTGATCCTCGAGGCTTCCATGCGCGCCCAGTTCCTCGAGCTGCGCGCCCGGAAGCGACACCACACCTTCTTCCTCGCCATCCTGACGCTCTGGGTCGCCTTCTTTGGTTACAAGCTGTACTTTGCGCCGCGAGAGGATGGACGTGGCGTTGGAGGATCGATATACTGGGCGGTCGAAGGCGCACAAAAGGTGTGCTTCATGGGCGGCATTATCACCGCCGCCCTTGTCTGGGCAACGGGCATCTGGGATCGTGGCATCCGGTGGCCACGCCGCTGGTTCGCCATCTCCAACAGAGGCCTGCGCGGCTTCAACTGCAAGCTGGTCATCATCAGGCAGACGTGGTGGGCTGAGGCATTGTCGACAATAGGCTTTTTCCTAACGTACGGCCTCTTTTCGCATACCGCCAGTTCCTCATACCGCCTTGTCGAGCCGCAGCTGCTGCGCCAGGTCGAGAAGGAGCTCCAGCTTACAAGCGATAACCATCCCACGCTAGTTCTCCCCCCCGATGATGACGAGCTTGGCGGCCATGAAGAAGATTTGGCGCCTGGTGGAGATTACGTCAAACTATTACTTCTACCGAAACCGTTCTCGCCTACTTTTCGAGAGAACTGGGAGCTTTATCGCACCGAATACTGGGAGAGGGAGAATGAGCGTCGGCGGTTGCTTCGGCAAAAGGTCAAGGAGCATGACCGGAAAGTCGCAAAGGATCAATACGGTTGGCTGTGGTGGCTCCCCTGGCACCAGAGTCCGCAGCCTCGCATCCGTCGTGAACCCCAAAAGATGCCCCATCACCGTCTAGCGAGCTCGGAACGCAAGCGTAGGAACAGCAGCGTGCGCCGCTCTTCGGTTAGCTCCTCGAGAAGCCAAACGCCGTTGGTCTTTGACAGCGATGGCCAAACAACACCGCGCAAACAGGCTCTTGCTGCAGATAAGCGCCGGAAGCAGGGATCTATATCAAAGGTGAAGAGGCCCAGCACTGACTCTCGGTCTGTGACGCCCGATATCCCATCCCGGCTATCTAGAGAGAGCAGTGTGACGGTTGATACGGAGACGGACGGCAGCAGTGGGCGGACGCTACGAAGCACGAGCAAAAGAGCCAGCCCAGCGCCTTTGTCGGCTGATTGATTGATTGATTAAGTGATGATGTCAAGATTATACGAAGGGCATTACTGGAAATGGGACATGGTGTACGGCTTTTCTTTAAGCGTGATGGAAGCATATACTTATTAATCCGGATCACGAAACTTGAGTCTGTGTAATTACGGTGCATTTGTTTTCTCTTGGATTAGACCCCGCACAATAAAACGAACGATGAAATTCAGCTTGTTGTCCATCCATATAATTGAACGATTTTTCTGTAGGGAACTCTCCCTCAATATCTACTCCATGCCTTTTATGAGTCACTAGAGCGCTATCTTTTTGTCCACGGATTACCGCTTCGGGAAGTTGATGTCCAAACGAAGACGAACTTTTGAACTGACTCACCATGCAGGATAAAAAACGGCTATTTACAAAGACTCTTAGTATCATTTCTGGGACAGGTGGGTTCATGAACATTAGTTGCATTGGTAGGTATCATTTGATAATTGATGATAAATTTCCGGAGGATCACCACCGCTGTTGCTAGCTTCGTACCCTACTCCACCACATGTCCCTCAACTGGTTTTTGAAGATTACATGTACAAGTATCAACATGAGGTGCTGTAAATAAGTATCCAGAGACTGCAAATTTAATCCTTTCAATCTTATCCACCCTCTTTTTACAGACATTCATCATCTTTGTTTCTTCGATCAAGTCGCCATGTCTCGCGAGAGATCTCACCTCAACACCATCATCCCCTCCCCCTCCAACCCCCTCCTCTTCCTCCGGACCATCCAGCCTTCTGATGCCTTGGCCTTTTCGTCCATTCTGTCTTCACCGTCAAACAAGTCCGATCCTCATGGCAAAGATATAGACATCCCAACTGCAGAATTAAGCATCTCCCGCATGAGAGAATCGGCAAGCAAGCCCACCATCCTAGACGCGCAAGGAAATGTTATAAGTGGACCAAGCCGCGTGAACATGATGCTAGTGCTCAAATCAGAAGACGGAAATGCTGAGACTGTAATTGGTCTAGGAGGCTTCGGAGCGATCAAAGACTGGGAGCGAGACGGCCAGAAGATTCGAGCTGGCGACGTGGGCGCGATGTTGGACCCGGCGTACAAGCGCCAAGGCTACGGCGTTGAAGCAATGAAGATGGCAATAAACTGGGCGTTTTTACCAGCCGTTGAGGGAGGACCGCAGCTTGATTTGGTCACTATCACGACGCTGGAAGATAATGGCCCGATGGTAAACCTTTTAAATGAGAAGTTTGGGTTGGCAGGGAAGGGGATAACAAGACCTGCAGAGTTTGATGCAGACAAGAATGAGATATACTATGAGCTCTCAAAAGAAGACTGGAGGAGCATTGGCGCTAACTGATGTATATATAAATACACACAATATTAAACAAGATAATATGTACATAGATGGCAAAGTGAAGTCTGACTCCCATGAATTTCCTCCATCGTCTTAAGGCTGAGCACTCCAGCCGCTCTATAAAACATCACTGCACATAGTATACCTTGTAGAGGTTGAAACTATGTTTACATTCATCTCATACAACCTCGTTCTACCATGGAACACTAGAAGCCATACATCAGCCGTGTAAGCATCAAAGTCTTAATATGAAAGTATTGAGAAGTAATAGAGGAATATAGCATGCGGACATCCATGTAATGCTTATGAACTAAGAGTCGTATATATTTCCTTCACCTTCATGATGTCGCCTATAACCTCTTCCTATAGTCATAACCCTGTTAAACGCAGCTCCAATCACTTGAATTCCAGTCAACCCTGCGAGCACCCACATAACACCAGCGATATAGTGCATTCCCTTGCTCTTTAGAACCTCCCCTGACTCGGCTGAGTACAAGCTTCTGACATCTGCTATGCCGAGAACAAGAAATACCAGCATGGAATTTGTAGTCGTCCAGGCAATTACAAGAAGGGCTTCAAACATCCGAGCTGCGTTCTGCGGCCTCTCCGCCACCTGCAGCGGCGAAGCCATCTTTTGCACCAGTAGAAATCTTCGTTGCTTCATAATGTTAATCTGTTGCTCATATTGTGCTTCAAGCCTCTCGTCGTTTAATGCATCCATTCTGCCCTTGCCGTTCTGGGTCTCGACCTTGGGAAGTTCGAGAACCGGCTCGGCATCGGCTACAACGTTTCTTAGGTTGAACGTATAGCAGAATGCAAACACGTCAGAGACATTGACGAGAAATGGCATGAGGATCAGATATTGTATGGACGAATTGACGATCGGCCAGAGATCTAGATTCAGCAACGAAGCCATCGTCCAGAGCACATATATGAAGAGAACCGCGATGCCAAGTGAAGTTGTCGGATCTCCAAATATTTCACCTGGGCTCGATTTATCGAGTCGTTCCTCATGTAAAGACTTGTGCAACATTAGGCAATAGCAAATAAATGCATATCTGAAACACAATGTCAGTACGTGATATACAAGCTTCCAAATATACCCATCGCGCCTATGAGACTTACGTTGTGATGCTAAGCCATATCCAAAACAAAATAGTCGGGATTTTCAAGTTCATTTTCCAGGACTTATTCAAAGTAGATACGAATGCCGTTATGAGGGAAACAACATACAACCACTCCAGTACTAAACCTGTCACGTATCCGCCGGTTCCCCAAAAGCCCGGGGATCCTACGCTTGTCGTTAACACCGTAAAGTATATGAATATGTTGCCTAACGCAAACCATGCGAAAAGCAACTCGACAGATTTAAACGCCAGTTGGATTGTAAAAGCCACCTTCCGAAATATAGAATGGCTGGAGTTGAATATTTCATGATAATGTGTAATGGCGTAAATCGTATCCAAAAAGTACGCGTTGACCGGTCTACGTCGCATGAAAAGGAGTTCACCGATAGTATCTATTCCATATTCCATCGCAATCGCCGAAGTGGAATGTCGAATTACCCAACGGGAATTCGGTCTGGTGATCAGCGCAAAGAACACCAAGCGCAAGCTGGCCAGCCTCATGCGCGCAGCATGTAATGTGGCACCAGATAACGTATCTGGAGGTTCGTTGGCTTCAAAATAGCTGTCCAGAGGACTCTTTCCCGTTTCATCATCTAAGAGGGCTTCGTATCTGAAGGCGCAGAGCTTAGCAGGCGACACTGGAACAAAGCCAAAGGCCGATTCAAACGGTAGGGTGAGGCAGTTTTGGAGATGCTGCTCGAATTTGGACGCCGATCCGACAATTTGAAAGATTTCCCAGAAGCTCGTGTTTGGTCTGACTCTGCCACAGACTGCTGCACACATGGGTTCGGCAGCCAAAGCTTGCCAGAGTTGGTAGATGGCGATACTACCAAGCCTTGTGTCAGACTGGATCGGCACACACATGACCGGGTCCAACACACGAGCAAACCCTCGATATGCCCATTTCTCAGAACGAATCATGGTCAAGTTGCGTTCTTGAAGACAGAAGAGTATCTGTATTGGAAACTCGTATTGTTTTGCGGTTAGGTATACTTTGTCGCGAACAATCTGAAGGCCGGTCTGGGTTGTGTGCTCATAAAGGTGAGCCACCACATCTCTCCCGTTGACTTGCCGCCTGGCTATGCTCTCTTGGTAGATGCCCATACATGACAACAGGGCTTTCGTTTGCGGGTCTATGTTGTATCTTCCGGCGCTTAGAATGCAAACAACAATGTTCTTCCATGATTGATCTCCCCATTGCTTGCAGAGGTATTGCACGTTATTGAACACGCGTTCCATTGTCTCAGCAAAGAGTATGTCATCTTCATTGTACATGTAGACGTTGATCATTATTTTGGTACGGCGTGGAGATACGAAAAGCGTTTGTCTCAACGTGAAGCCTTCATCAATAAACTCATGAGGCTCACAGGTGATGGCCGTGTATCGTGTGTGCGTGAATTCGATATCATCACTCTCGACAGAGCTCCTGAGAGAGGGCGGAATGGGACAATCAATCACAAAATTGCCTTTGTCAAGGAAGAATGGTGTCTTGGTTGGTTGTTGTCTGGATCGAGCCCCAGTCCGATTATTGGAGTGCCCAGGGGATATTTCATGTTGCTCTACTAGAATTGGCGAACTTTTAGAATCGTGATGTCCTGAGCCTTGAGGATTTTGAGCTATTGGGTGCTCAGTGTCAATCTCTTCTTCTTGTGGTAATGCATCGTAGCCTGATTTCTGTTGCGACATGATGCTGGTTTCAATGGAGACTAAACGATGTGAGGATAGGCGTCTCGCGAATTGGCGATAGGCCAGAGTCGGATATATGATGATTGTAAAATCAATTGTAGGCTCTTCATTCTCATTCTTTTCTTCGCCTAGCACCTTTCTTCATCTTTGAGAGCCGAAATGCAGGCGGGGATGCGGCTGAAAGAGAGGGGTTTCATCACGATGCCTGTCCGCAGTAGTGATTGAATAGTTCATTTCAGCTGATGCAAAGACCAGTAAAAATTGGCCACAAGCGCACTCAATCCTGATTCGTAACAGCAGATGCATAAGGCGTACTCGTAGGCAGTGAGTAGCGTGTAGTGTCGATCTATTGATTCCAAGAGGCTGAACTATCTTCGACTCATTATCTTCTGCATAAATAGCAATCCATACATAATCCTGTCGCGTATATTCCCGTGGTTCGCAGGGTCCGAAGGAGGGAATAAATCTGTGCTGAAGTTGAACAGCACCGTCGACATACTGACACTATGTCTCTGCCATATCAATACAGCAAGTTATCTCCAGCGGCAAGTACTCGGATCTTGGAGCTTCAACCATCGCACGAACAGGAAGGCCCGCTACGATGTAAACTGTGTGAGATTAATATAGAATCTGATCCATTCTATGAAGCCCTATCATATACCTGGGGCAAGCCAGAGTTCACACAACCACTCATTCTTGATGACGAGTTCGTAATACACATCACACCAAATCTTCGCGATGCTCTGTTACGGTTTCGATCTCAACTCAACGTCCGGCGTCTTTGGGTCGATGCCATCTGCATTAACCAGCAAGATGATGACGACAAAGCGAAACAAATTCCTCTCATGACGGAGATTTATAGGCGTTGCTCAGGAGTCGTGGTCTGGTTGGGCATTGATGCTCGCGGGTCATCGTCAATGGAGGCTGTTAATGCATTTTCTCGACAAATCGATCATCAAGACGATGAGAGCATCATCCAAGAAGACTTGGAGTGCCTTCTTCGCTTACCCTGGTTTAGTCGACGCTGGATTGTCCAGGAGGTCGTTCTCAACCCAAACGTAACTCTTTTCTGCGGCGAATCGCAGATGCCGTGGCTTCGTCTCCTCCAGGTGGTTCGGAATAGTCAAAATGTCAGCGAACTACTGTCGGTGGTGAAGACGATGGAGTCTATTTGGATATATCACTGTCTCGGAATCGAGGCTAGTTCTCAAGCACCTCTAAGGCTTTTAGACCTCCTCTCCGTTTTATCTGAACTGGGATGCGTGGACGCCCGCGACCGTATATACGCACTCGCTGGTCTTGCTTCCGATACATTCCTCACTCAGCCCGGTGAAGTAAGTCGGGATCCGAGAGAGATTAAAGTCGCTGTGAGCTATAACACACCGGCCGAAAACTTATACATGGATCTCATTACCACGAACTTCCGCTGCTTCGACTATCGAGATCTTCTCAAGCACACCGATCTTAGGGCAGACGGATTGCGCTTGGGCGGACTCTCCTCTTGGGTTCCTGACTGGAGGCTGCCAGTAGTTAGACAGACGCTATCAGGGGGTTGGAATCTCGAGGGGTCACCCAAAGTATCGCTTGATGCTGATTCGAAGGCTCTACACATTGAGTTCCGAAAGAAACAGGGCGATCCTGGGTATATGATCCATGGATCAATTGAGAAGGTCTCAAATGACTTTCCCCTCAATGCCTCTCCGAATGCCATCATAGATTGGATTAAAGAAGTTTGGGATCTCTTACTCGGATGGGCTACGGCAGCAACTCGGGAGCTCTTGATACACCAGCTCGGAATGATCTTCTTCCAAGACCACATGAGAGACGAGTGGTCCAAAGCAGTCGCCAATTATGATTGGCAAATGTACTACTTTAAGGGTTATGCAGAATTCACGGAGATGATGCTGAAAGGGTCGGAATATTCTCAGGACGAGAAATTGTTCACGTTGCTTAAACGCACCATGGAAGGCCGTCGGCTCTTTCTATTATCGCCTAAGCCTGGGCGACCGACATCAAGCAACGATGAATCCAAGTCTATCAGCACCTCTGACCGGCCTGCAATCGGAATAGGCCCGTCACACGCACAATCTGGTGACCTTGTCTGTACTAGAAACACCACCACAAAGACATGGGCCGGGATTTCACACGCTTGTACAGCCGACTCTACTTTCTTGCTTCGCGAGACTGGACATAGTGCGACACAAGATAGATTTTTCTATATAGGCGAGGCTAGGGCTAATCGACGCCATGCTGAAGGCGCAATTTGGGGAACAGGGCACAAGCTACACTCCATCATGTTATGTTAAGCATGCTAGACCTCCCAAGTCATTTCACGGGTGATAGGCAGGCAAAACCTGGCGAGATGAGGTGAGACGTCAAATGGCTATATTTATCTATGAAGCTTGAACACGAACAATTAGGACAATCAATTACAACAATTTCTGTCAGAAAAAGCAGGACAAAATTCCCTCCAGCTCGATACATAAAAGTTAAACACAGTCTCCACAACACTCAATCATATGATGAAACAAAAGGACACTCATGATCCTCAACCCATCTCCATGCTGCTCCCGTTGACTTGACTCGAATCTCGCTAGAGCAATAGCCGTAGTATAATGTTTGCAAAGTGTTAAGGACGTTCGAGCCGAATAAGCGCAGATGGTATATGATATAAACCGTGTCATTCATCTTTGAAAGATGGATCTATAAATGACAAAGACAATCTTGAGGAAAGGGAAATCAGAGGTGGTGACTGCGTATGTGCCGCACCGATTCAATTAGCATTAGACATTATTTTCCACCGGGTGAAGTGTCAGTATCGGCGAGTTGCTTCGCCACGGAAGGCGGAGGGCTCGTTTGGATCAGACCTCCGGATCTTTGGTCTGCTTGCTGGGCATTTCGAGGTTGCATGTAGTTGGCCGGTAAATTGGCAGACACCGTTGCCTTGGCGTCCTGGTACAAATCGAAGCACTCCGCGAGAATCTGGTCAGCAGTTTGGTCCGCTGGAGCAATACCAGAGTCGAGGATTTCCTTGATGTGGTCTTCGAGTGCTTCGAACTCGGATTTGTCGTACCGATATCGATCAGGCAATCCACTGTTCTGCAAAAATGCAAGGAGGCCAGCGATGACAGTGTTTGCAGCTCCCAGAACCGTGATTGGAGTACCTTGCGAAAAGGACATGGAGCCAAGAGCCGTCAGCGTCGCCCCAATGAAGAGCTGCAGCAGCATCAAGATCCATCTGATGCCACTAGAGGCATGGTGTAGGTAGAAGAACTTGGTGCGCTGAGTCACAGTATCCTTGTATAAACCCCGAGGCATGCCCCTGGGTGGCCAAACCCAACTGGTTGGATGAATGGGTGTATGCTGCTCCCGATCCCGAATGCCGCCTATTCCGTGAGCAACGACGCCCCATTCTGTAGGCGAAAGGAACCTATGACGAGGTGTGTGGTGGTGATGCTCATCTCCTGGAGACCTGTGAGGCTTGGGCGGCGAAGGATCCTTAGGAGGGCCACTGGGCACTGGGGCCATAAGCTTGGGAAGATCCCCATGAGTATGAGAGCCTGTAGACGGCACAGGAGGGTTTTTGGTCCCCACGGAAAGAGGAGGAAGCGTGGGAGCTTCGGTGCTTGGATGTCCCTTTGCTGGCTTGGACATGATGGGCTGGAGATGCTGCCACGATTGAAGGAATAGGGACAGGAACAGGAACAGGATTCTGGGGCTGTGGTCTGCCGGGTTGGACACTGGGCTCGAGCAATACCAAGAACTCCGTGTGTGAAGCACAAAAGAAGACAAAAAGACGATGAAAGTGAGGAGCCATGGCTCCAGTGAGAGAGAGAAAAGTAATTTCGTCGATGTCGGCTAATTCTTCGTCTGGATCGGCGGAAAGAAAGAGGCAGAGAGCGTGCTGGGCTCAACATCTGCAAAAGCTCCTACCTGTCATTGAAATGCAGCAGAGTACCTGCGCATCAAGCTGCTTTGACACATGGCGAGACGAGAATAAGCGAAGGCATGACATCAGCTTTTCCTTTGGCGATTAGTTGCTATCGCGCAACACGAGAAGCAGTAGAGAAAGGAGAAGGGCATCTCGACCTGCATGGAAGGACAGACCACTTGTAATGTTGACCGGTGAATGCAAAAGGGGGCATCATATGCGTGGTGAAGAAGGCATGGAGTGGCATATAATTTGGAAAATCTATCTACCATTACGGCTCTGCGCGCGCATGGATGTCACATGTAAGTCATGCTTGCTGGATATTGTGAGGTTAGGTAGCGTTCGATAGAAGGCAATCCATCCGACGAACAGCTGGATTATTTATTCTCTCAAGCACATGTGACGCAACCAGATGGATATTCGAGCTGTGAAATTTTGCAAAATATATTATTCGTTTGAGATGAGCATTACATGTTACTCCCTTGGAAGCTTACATGAATGAACGGCACCATTGAGGCACGCACAGTAGTGCCAGGTTTAGATGGTGGGGCTGGCTGTTTCACCGCCCTGAAGCATGTGGCAGAATATTAAAAAAATTGTGGGTTCTAGAGCTTTGCAGACTTGAAGCTTTTCTCAGTCATCAGGATCGCAAACAGTTTGTTGCCCAAAGGTGCAGCTGGATATTGCATGTTTCGCTGCACTTCTTCCCTAAAGCTTCTGCTGCGTCTTCCGGGAACAGTGAGACCTGCCAGTCCCTGCGGTAGTATCGTCCCGAAAGTCAACACACTCACGACCCGGCGCCTTATTAGCAGAAATTCTCCCAATTGGTCTTCTTCAATTGCGCCAATGGCAGGCACCGTCGAAGTTGAAACCGTGGAGAAGGATGGGAAGCAGTTCCGCGTGGTAAAGGAAGGCAAGGCGACCATCCTGGTGCCTCAGGGCGCCAAGATTGGAGAGGACCGAGGAGAGGTGCAGCAGGTGTTTTACAATCCGATCCAGCAGTACAACCGAGACCTGTCTGTTCTTGCCATCAAGACATATGGAGAAGATATATTGGCGAAAAGGAAAGAGAAGATTCTGGCAAGATCGAATAAGCACAGCAAAAAGCGAAAGCGAGACGAGAAAGATGACGGCAACAATTCAATCGAGACAGAAGCGACGGCGGACGTGGCGCCAGACGTGGCTACTGAAGCCTTAGATGAGCAGAAGGGTCACAAATCAACATTTAGAATGCTGGACGCCTTGTCGGCATCTGGATTGAGAGCGCTGAGATATGGCCATGAACTCCCTTTTGTTACTTCTATCAACGCAAACGACCTCTCCAAATCGGCGGCCGAGTCTATCAAGCTCAATGTGAATCACAACGGTCTCGACGATATAATCTCAGTAACGAACGAAGATGCTCTTGCGCACATGTACCGCGCAATCGCAGATGGTCTCTCCAAGAGGGATCGTCACGGAAATCCCACAAAGTCTCACAAATTTGATGTCATCGACCTAGATCCGTACGGCACTGCAGCACCCTTTTTCGACGCCGCATTACAATCCGTTAGAGATGATGGAGGCCTGCTTTGCATCACCTGCACTGATAGTGCTGTTTGGGCGGGCCATAGCTACTGCGAAAAGACGTTTGCCCTGTACGGCGGTACCCCTATCAAGGGAATGCATTCGCACGAAGCTGGCTTGAGGTTGATTCTGAATGCTGTTGCGACTTCTGGCGCCCGATATGGTCTGGCCATCGAACCCCTGCTCTCTCTTTCCATCGATTTCTACACAAAAGTTTTCATCAAGGTCACCAGATCACCGCAGGCTGTGAAATTCCTGGGGTCCAAAACCATGGTCGTATACAGCTGCGACCACGGATGCTCTGCCTTTGAGACCCAATATCTGTTGAGAAGCAAGCCAACGCCTAACAAGAAAGGCAGCGGGTCGTTTTATAAGCACGGCATGGCGGCAGGACCAACAGCTGATAGACACTGCCAGCATTGCGGCCATGTGATGCATGTCAATGGTCCGATGTACGGAGGTCACATCCACTCGGCAGATTTCATCCAAAAGCTTCTCGATCAAATCCCCAACGCCTCGCCAGAAGTCTATGGTACTCTCCCGAGATTAGAAGGCATGCTACGAACGGCCTTGGAGGAGATTATTCCGGGACCTGAAGCCGATCCCACCGTGGACCCCAAGGATGCCCAGCATGCCGAGATTGACCACTGTCCATTCTTTGTTATCCCCTCCAAGCTAGCAACTGTAATTTCTTGTGCTGCCCCGAGCGATGACATGTTCCGTGGCGCTCTGATACATCTTGGTTATCAAGTTGGGCGAAGCCACTGCCGACCGGGCAGCGTCAAGACGGATGCCCCTTGGTCTACGATTTGGTGGATCATGACAGAATGGATCCGTCAAAAATCTCCTATTAAAGCGTCAAAGTTTACACCATTGATGCCTGGCTGGAAGATTCTACATTCTGCCGGGCTAGTTGGTCGAGAAGATGGAGCACCGCAGGAGCCTGATAGTAACATGGAAGATGTCCAGGCAGATGAAGAGCCTCAGAGCGCAGAGGCAGCGGATAACTCCAATGAGCAAGTTTCAAGCCCGAGCGAACTAGAGCTGAGGAAAACGCTGGTATTCAACGAGGATCTCGCACGACTGGGTCGCCTACGGGATACCCAGAAACTTGTACGATACCAAATGAATCCTCGACCAGACTGGGGACCTTTGTCCAAAGCCAAAGCCCAGTGAAAGTAATAAAGCAAGCGACGACGGACGGCATAGTCGGCCTTTAAGTTAATAAAGGGCATTGCCCACATCAAAAAATCCTGAAATGATCCATTGAAGAGTGTCGACCAAAAGTCTAGATGAACTGAGCCCACTTACATGCCGTGAAGGATGCGCTTATGTCGAATGTGTGAAACTATGATCCTTTAACAAACCCCCACCAAAGGAAGAGCGGCGAATCATGCCGAATCACGCAATTAAAGCCGGATCGCGTGCACCCCGTTGCTGCGACTCAGATGTGACACAAAATTGCTGCGCCAAAGCTCATACCATCAAGGTATGTGATATATACACGAGCCAACTGCCTCTCATTTAGAGCCCTCTGGGTTTCTCATATTATTACCAACTCTGCCTGCGTTGGTATCGGTTTCAACGAACTTACTCATTTATTTATCGCATTTATCCTTTAACCTTTTTAATGAGCTCCGCGAAGCCCCAAGCGGGGCTGACAAATGTTACCGCCGTCTCGGTCTCGGACGGCGGTATCTCCTGGAATGACAGCAATAATGGCAAAGGTGAAGCAAAATATCAGAATTTGCTGTTTGTTCTTGACCTTGCACAATCTTCCAGCCAAAAGACAGGCTACATAATCTCGATTTTGGTCGAGAACACAGAGAGTCCAGAAGATCGCTTCCGACTACTGCTCTTGCTCGCGGACGCTATTCCCGACGAGCTCCGGCAGCATCTCATTACCGGCCTACCTTCTTATCTGCGGCCTGTAAATGGTAAGCAGGAAGTCGATGTCGTTGTATCTACGAAATCGGGCGTCGGCCTTTCTCTGCAGTTCTGGCAGAGTGTATTACAGCCTCTCTGGACCGTGATCGCAGAGCAGTCATCCGATGCAGACGGCCGAGAGTCACCAAACGTTCTTGTCACGGAAGATGCGCAAAGCGTTCGGAAATTTGCCCGACGGGTTGGTGGCTCTGAGGGCAAATCAACTGGCGAAATCGCTCTATCAAGGACCATTATTCTTCTCAGCGGAGATGGCGGCGTTGTCGACCTCATAAATGGCAGCTCTCACGATGAATCTGTATTGGAGCAGCGACAGTTACTCTTAGCACTTCTCCCGCTGGGCACAGGAAATGCTCTTTTCCACTCTTTGCACAAGCCCCTTTGGACAACCCAAGATAGCAAGACTGAAGGTGCCTCTCCTCTGGTACTGGGTCTAAGGACGCTATTCAGCGGCGTTCCCGCAAACTTGCCTCTATTTCGAGCGTCGTTCTCTCCGGGGTCGCGCATCGTCAAATTCACACCGACGACTGAAGAACCTTCAGGAGATGACACCTCAAGTAATCCATTACATCTCGAGAAAGAAGAAACTCGAGTGTCGCATCTCTTTGGTGCCGTGGTGGCGAGCTACGGCTTTCATTCGAGCATAGTCTACGAAAGCGATACCCCCGAGTACCGCGTCCATGGCGACAAACGCTTTGGCATGGTTGCCCAAGAGCTCCTCCGTGAATCACACCCTTACAATGCACAAGTAGACGTTCGCCATCCCTCTTCGTCCTCGGCATCGCAGTGGGAGACTATCCCAGGAGACAGGCATGCCTATGTGCTAGTGACACCGCTCTCTAACTTGGAGCGCACATTCACGATATCTCCCGCCAGTAAGCCTCTTGATGGGAAGCTCCGTTTAGTGCATTTCGGCACCATAGGGGGCGAAAGGACATTAGATGTCATGATGAAGGCGTATGATGAGGGAAAACATGTTGGGATGAAGTGGGATGATGGACATGAGGTGCGGTATGAAGAGGTTGATGAAGTGAAAGTCACGGTTTTGGAAGAGGATGAGCGATGGCGAAAAGTGTGTATTGACGGCACAATTGTTGACATACCTCAAGGAGGGGAGCTCTCTGTACGAAAAGAAGAGAAGAGTGGGTTTGACATTTTGGTTGATTCACGGGTGCTGCCAAGCAACTGAACAGAGAGATAAGTCATGTTGGATACAGTGAATTTCTAAAGCGCGCCAGTTGGATTAAGATTGGATATTTCTTCAATATAGCATACCCTCTCACTTATTCGCTAGCGAGCGCAAGCCTTAGAAAAACAAGCCTCATAGACCTTCCATCATCTTCTTCGCCCTCTTCTCTATGACGCGTGAGAACCCATCAACGCCGTCTTTCAGCTCTGTTATTCCTCCACCTTTTAGTCGATATACGATTCTCCTTCGCTTCATTTCTTCTTCCTCTGCCTCTTCATCATCGTCTTCGTCATCTCCCGCGTCCTCGATCTGGCCCTCTATGGCCCCTCGCATGAACCATCTGTCGTGGCTCACCAGCACAACAGCGCCCTCCCATTCGTTCAACGCCTCTCGCAGCGCAGTCACTGTCTCGTAGTCGAGATGAGTGGTGACTTCGTCGAGTACAAGGCACTGCGGGTGTTTCCAAAACAATCTCGCTAGCTGACAACGCACCAGCTGGCCACCGGACAACTTGGAAATAGGCACATCTGATGCGAGTCGGCCAGGGAGACCGAGTGTGCCCAGCAAGCCGCGAATCTCTCCTTCATTGAGTGCTCCGTCAACCTCCTTGGTCAGGAGAGCAAGTGAAGTCAGTCCATGCTCAGCACGACCAATAGCCTTTAACTCTTCGACGGCATGTTGGGAGTAATAGCCCATTCTGAGGCGGGGATGCGTCGTGAGCGTGCCGGACGTTGGCGAAACCTCTTCAACGAGTAGTTTGATAAGTGTCGATTTACCAGCGCCATTCAAACCGAGAATACCAATACGATCGCCCATACTCACCGTGAGGGTGACATCCTGAAGTATCATTGGCGATTTTGGTGAATATCGGTACGAGGCCTTGTCTAACGAGATGAGTGATCCAGGAAACCTCAGCTCAGGAGGTTCAGGCAACGAAATGATGACGGGTCGCTGCTCAGGCGGGATCTCAATTCCCTCTCGGCTGGTAAGAAAGAATCCGACGAGATCCCTATTCAGCTTAAATCGAGTGCCCTTGGCACTGACTTGCATTCCCCAGCGGTCGTCAAGCTTTTTCTGCCGAGACTTTGCCTGGCGAATCTTGTTCTGGTCGTCATTGGCTTTGCCAGCCTTGAGGTTCTGCGCAATGGTCTTCTCCATGTGGGCTTTCTGCTTGTCTTGGGCCTCCTTCATCTTGATAAGCCACTGCCTTCGCTCGGATTGCGAACGTTCGTATGTTTGAATGTCGCCATGGAAGTAGGTAAGCTGCTTATCCTTCAAGATGAGAAGATCCGTACAGAGCGAGATAAAATCGCGATCGTGAGAAACAAGGATCAGTGTAGGGGGCTTCTCCGTATCTGCTAGAGCCTGCAAGTAGCGCTGTAGCCAGACAATTCCCAACAGATCCAAGAAATTCGTAGGTTCATCCAGAATCAGAATATCAGCCTCTTGGAGCAGAGCCGATGCAAGCGAAGCCCGCATATGCCAGCCTCCAGAGAGGCTGGACAGGGGCTTTTCCATGTATGCCTCGGTGAAACCAAGGCCCGTGAGAATGTTTCGGGCTTGGACTTCAATTTGGGCTAGCCTTGAGGGTTCAACCTGGATTTGCAGGTCTGCCAGCATGTCGGCTGCCTCTTGAGTTTCCGCTTGAAGAGCTTCGGTCGAGATTTCGTCATCGGGCTGTTCGAGCCTATATGCCGCGCCTTGTTAGTGACAGGAAATGGATTGCTTGAGCTCGATAATATGTCAACGTACAAGGCTTGTGAGTCCGCAACGACTTTCTCAAATGCCACGAGAGCTTTCCTCGCCTGTAAGCCTCGAGCACCACTTCGTAGTCGAGCTTCTTTGTCTACAAGAAAGTGGCGCTTCTGAAGCTTCTCATGCTTCAGACCTCTCAAGGCCCGAATCGGAGCGTATGGATCCGCGGCATCAACACCATCCGAGAGAACTAGTAGCTGTCAATTAAAGCGTCGTAGATGTAATCGCGAAGAATATGTGTACCTTTGATTTCTTGCTCAATCAAGCTTCGGGCAGTGGCACGCTCAATGACTTCTTGCAGCACAGTTCCCTGGCCATTTTTCTCTGTTTTCGTCTTATCATCCTCATCGGACTCTGTGAGCTTCGTCTGCTGCAAAATGGCAATCCTGGAGCCCTCTTGAATCCCGGGAATGAGCTTCTGAGCAATAGCCTTGAGCAACGCTGCAGTGATTTGAGTTCGCCCCTTGGTCAGTCTCCTCGCAATCTCTCGTGCTAAGCATGTGAATTCTCACTCGACTTCCCCGTGCCATTGCGGCCAACTAAGGCGTAGCGCTGGCCTTCTTTCAACCGCAGCTTGGCATTGGACAAGATCTCAAGGCCATCTGATTTTGATTTGCCTTTGGATTTGCCAGCAGCCTTTTCAGGCTTCTCTGCCTTCTCGCCGGACGTAACGACGATGGTGAGACCGTCGATGTCGAGCTATTCTCTTCGATTAACAGGTATCATGGGATCAACGGTGCTGATGTGACAAACTTCGCGGTAGCTGGAGCTATCGATGTTGAAGCGAGTCTGCTTGGCCGTGCAGAGAATCGTGGCCACCGACTCGGCTGCCATGGATGTCATTTTGACGGAAAAGAATTGTACAATTTTGCTTGAGTTCTGCGTAGAAACGTGGGGGTTGTTGCTGTAGATGGAGTATCGCGAATGCAGCACATCAAGTGACTACTGGACTAAGCCGATACGATTGACGAGACAAATCTTGATAATGCCCAAAATTGGGGGTTCAGCGGCTTTATGGCCAAGCATCATTTCTTTTGTGCAAACCATTCGAAATGATGTAAACGCGAAGGGACGAGAAGTGCAGCATTGGCCGCCACTGCCCCAGTTTCGACGCGTCTCCAACGGCCATGGCCCGGGTTTGGCTCTCAGAGTGAGGACCGGTCCGGAGCCCAACCTGGAAAATCAAGACCATCTGCAAGCAGATCCAAGACAGTGCGAGGCGTCGGCCAGTGACTCATACGCGGAGATACATGCTCTAGCGCCGCAATTTCAAAGCCACTCGCAGTGGTGCTGCGACCTTTATTTGCCTTATATATCCAATTGCCATTGATGAATGACTCTTCAAATGACTCCCTACCGTGATGATGGCACAAAATGTCCCAAGAAATGCACCACATTTCACTCAGGAGAGCATATCCCGACTGTGATGTCCACTAAACAATCTCCGTGACATGCACCCCTCCTCTGTATTAGGCCATACACACTCTTATCGTCTTCACTCATATGGTAGCCCTCTCGTAGCCAATTGCAAGTAGAAGGCACGATCCAATCCAGCAGATGACGATAACGCCTTCTTCTTCTTCCTCTACGTTCTCGGGAGTTTGGCACGATCTAGCCCAGCAGATGGCGATGACGCCTTCTTCTTCTACGTTCTCAGGAGTTCGTACCTAGAGGTAGCAAAGACCTTTTGGATGGCTTCAATCACACCTTAAATGAAGACTGTCGACTAGCCCTCCATGTACCAAGTACGAACCCAAGCAAGCTCCTCGTTTGCTCGATGCCGAGCCCTGAACCTGACCCGACCTGACCTGGAGCGATGTGATGTGATGCTCCGAGCGGAAGGACGGGGCTGGTACACAGAGTACTGTGGGAGGTTTTGAGGGCATCCATCCTCATTGCTCAGCATCACCACCTACCTACGCGTGGGGGGGCGTTTGCTGACATGGGTTTTGAAAGGGGTGCTGCAAGATTCATTCGAGTACGCTAGAACTCCCGCTGCAAGGGCCATCATGTTACCACTAGGCAGTCTGTAGCATCTTTCGATTTATACGCAGGTATTCTGCTAGGCTAGAGAAAGCTGTTGGATCAACACAATCTTGCAAACCCCTTGGGAGGCTTCAAGATCGTGCAGCCAGATCCCCCTAGTAGCTCCACATAGCATGGGGGGTCTGACCGGGGAAATTGCCACTACCACGGGGATCTGGCTGATTTGAAGCTCCCCAAGTCACGATCCTTACAACAGCATTTCAGCTGACAAAACCTGAGGCCAGTTAGCTAGGAAAACCCGGTCAGATTAATAGAAGTCTGTCAGGAAGCCTGCGAAGTTGAAATCGCTGTCAAGCTATTTCGGTGCCCGCGTACAGGTATCCCGTACGCCTAGTAGGTACCGCTTATAGCACCTGGCACCTGCGTTTGTGCTTGGAGAACCCAACGACTCCATGTCTCTCATCACATATCACCTACAAGGAGCTGCCTGCGAGTTATCCTCGTACATTGGCCGTCCGTAGGTACAAAGTCTCGAAAAACGATCCTTCAATACACCCTACCTAGTTGGCGGCATTCTGTCGACACGGCTGGCTCGTGGTTCTGATTGCCATCGCTTGGCTGGCCGTGCTTCCGCTTCATTGATTTCGCTGGATCGTCTCTTTGTGTATCAATACTATCGATGCCATCTCTATTGTGGCTCCCATCTCTACTACGACTACTACGATACCACAGCCTCCAAGGCGTCATCATCCATCACGACAGTCTTCGCACCCAATCCGTCACAATGGATGAAAATGCAGAGCTTCGGCGTCAGTTTTAGGAGGAGCAGCGTCAGCTTCAGCGTCAGATTCAAGAAGAGCAACGCAGGCTTCAAGAGGTCGAGTCACGTCGTCAAGAGGCTGAGGCACGTCTTCGAGAGGCCGAGTCACGTCTCCAGCTTGTTGAGCCCAAGATTTTACGAGAATTTCTCGAAACCTGCCACTCTCTTCATCTCTGTATGCGAGTGGCGACTTCATCCTTTTACACCACAGCGGAGGCCACATCAACTGGCTACATCGTCCCTCGCAGAATTGTTCCTTGGGATGCCTTCGCGGCAAAGCAGGAAGAGATCTGGAATGATCTATCGACTGGCAATTTCTTTCACTCTCGGGCACAATTTCCATCGGAACATCAAATAGACTACGTGAAATCTTGCATCAAACCAATTAGAAGCGAGTTTGGTCTACAGAGTTTCGAGCGGGCGGCTGTTGAGAGCGTCGTTGAAATTTTGTTCAAGCGCGCATGGGAGGATTCGCAACTGCAAAGCAACCTCAACCTGCAAGGGGCCGTGTCATTCGAAAGTCGAACAAATCTCGAGGAGGAGGCCCGCTTGGAAGCGTCCAAAACACCTAAAGCACGGCGCAAGTCGAGGGGGAAGGGCAACAGGGCCGATGAATTTCTGGTTTTCAAGACCTCAGACGGCGCCCAGACTCCTGTGGCGGCTATAGAGTATAAGCTACCATACAAGCTGAGCATCGACCAGCTAGTAACAGGCCTTTCCTCGGAAATCTGGCCGGAGCGCGATATCATCAATACGGATGGCGACGATTTCGTTTCGACATCAAGGCGGCTCGCTGCCGCCGTTATCACGCAACTGTTCTCTTATATGATTGGCAAGGGTCTCCAATACGGCTATGTGTGTACAGGACAGGCCTTTGTCTTCCTCCACATTCCCGATGACCCTTCTGTGGTATTCTTTTCCGTATGCGTTCCAAGTATGGACGTAATGGAGAATGACGACACAAGACTCCATCGCACGGCTGTCGCCCAAGTCTTCGCCTTTCTTCTACAAGCCATACGTGCAGAACCGCCACCGGAGGCCTGGCATGATGAAGCTGAAAAGCTTGGTCTTTGGGATGTCGAATACGATGACCTTCTTGCGAAAATTCCCCTCGCGGACCGCAAGCACAATTATCCCCTGACTGCTCCCCACCGGCCCCAGCGTTGGGAAGGTTTCAAACGGTCTCCTCTTCGGACCTCGTCGCTCTCGCGTTGCCGACAGCCGGATCTTAGCACAAAACTTCCGGCAGACGAGGACTCTCTTTCGCCTTTTCCAAATGCTTCTCGTGCCGATAGGAATGTAGCCGCGGCAGAGAATCCAGGAACTGGCAAAACGGTCGACAAAGAGCCTGTACAAAGGGGGCAAGACGAAGCAACGAAACCTCATATACAGAGCCGGCCATTTTGCTCTCAACAATGCCTCCTTGGCTTGGCACTCGGGAAAGACGTAGATAGGAGTTGTCCTAACGCGGAATACCACGGACAGAAGCACATTGACCGGCTTGAGTTTCTACACCTTATTAGAGCACAACTTGCTGTGGACCGCGGTCGCGACGCTGATTGCATGCCGTTACACCGGTCTGGATCGCGTGGCTCGCTCTTCAAGCTGCGCCTATTATCACACGGCTATACACTCGTCGCCAAGGGGATGGAGGGTCTCGACCTAGCCCATCTGCAACATGAGAACGAAATCTATGGCCGCCTTCTCGAAATCCAGAGCATATATGTTCCTGTATGTCTTGGCAGTATCGACCTCATTCTCCCATATTACCATGACTGTGGCGTTTATAAGCATTTCTTGTTTCTCGGCTGGGCTGGGCGGCCTCTCTCCGAATATAAAAACCGATTCAGCAACCTCAACATGACGGATGCAATCACAAGGATTCTCAAGGCGATACACAAACTGGGGGTTCTCCATCGCGATGCGGAGCTGCGCAACATACTATATGATGAACATAGCGATACTCTCATGGTTGTCGACTTCGAGCGTTCAGTATATTGGGAGATATCAGAAGCTGACTTTGCATCTGAGCTTGAATGGGCTGTGCATATGGTCTCAAAATACGTCTCGAACTTGAAGACCTAATGCTACTAGGGATACTACTAGATAGAGATACTAGAGATACTAGGACTACTAAATTTATCAGTAACAGTGACCTGGAGAAACGGTATTTTTGTGTCATATCTAGATTTCAGCCATCCCCTTCCCTTTGTGTTGTGCGACGAACGTAATTTGACTCTGGTTACTTGCTCGAGTGTTTCCTCTCCTTAGCCATCTCGTCAAAGAGACTTCCATCGTAAAGCTTTCGGATGTCTTCCTTCTTCATGCGCCCATCTTCAGGCCAGAGAAGGATGTAAGTTGTGAACCCTGGGTCAATATCAGCCATTGTTTACCACCCACTCGGAGAGTCGTTATACAAACATTCAATAGAAACGGCTGCCCAGCCAAATGGATCTGCCAGCAACCTCTGGCCCTTGAGCATGTTGAATACATCTCGTACAGTGATATAGTCCTTATCGTCCGCGTACTTGGAGAACATGTCTTCAAACTTTTGGGGTACGAAGCGGCCTTCGTTATCGTATGTCCCACTATCACTTCCATGCTTACTCTTGTGAATATTTTTGAGATAAATACGGAAGAAGGGATCGGGGAGGAGTCCGGAGACGGTCGGGTAGGAAAAGGCGAAGTGAACAACGACTACGGCGATGATGCAGAACAGGAAATTAAATCCTAGTGCGTGGAGGCCTTTGAAGGTGTCCAGAGGCCAAATGATACCGTCTTTATCCTGCATCGTAGTTAGAAGGTGGGCTAATCGAAAGACGGGCGTCAAATTCTCTTACACGGTCAAAGTAATCGCAGTGTTGTTGCAGGACCTGTTCAATATCGCGGATTAGTATGGAGCTCCGCAAAGCATTCATAATACAAAAAGTAAGCTCACAGTCTGATTTTGGTGCTCTTTTGCCCAATTACCAGCTTGCGAGCCTTCCGGCTGGTCATATGTTGCGGCTATGTTTGCTCTTGGCGTGCCTACATTCAACTCTCAGTTATTGTGCCAGGAAATTCCACTTGTCCCTCTCGCAATGTCATACCAGTGTGAGAGAGCCTCACATCTACCTCCGGCTGAAGAAAGGGTTTTCGTTGAAGTGTGATTGGTGCAGCATGGATGTAGCTCTTCACCGCATCTGAACTGCCTTTGGAATCTGAATCGATCCCGTTCACCAATGCCGCCTTGTAATCCATTGTGACTTTTGCCTGGTACTTTGCGATTTACACAGAATTAATGATAAGTAGACGTTGGAAGAAAAGAAATAGAGAAGGGGATCAGTCTGATTGATCTAGAGGAACGAAGTAGTAGAATCATCGTCTATTTCACACGAAAAATGTGTGTGACGTGAATTGAATTGCCTTTTATTCCGCCATGACGACATTGTGAGTTCATGATTGGGGTTTGCAAGCATTGCTGGCAAAGCTTACGCTTGAAAATAAGCAATTGAGAAGAGACAGACGCGGAAGTGATCATCCCGACGTCATAACGCGGAATGTCTCATGTCTTGCACCAGCAATGTTTATATCACATTATCCAAAACTGAACCAAAGCCAGAAAATTATCATGTGATTGCTGTCCAAACTTTAATCGCACACAAAATTGTTAATGAGAAATTGTGTGGCACTTTGGCAAAGTTCCAGGTCATCCATTGACAACGGGAATACAGGTTTTCAGACGGCCAGTCACCGAAACAGCGCAAATAAGAATGTAAGCAATCATTGGTATGATATTGCAAGCTACATGATTCAAACATCATGAAGCACCTAAGATACAGAGGGTGAAATTTAAGCTGCCTGCTTCGTCAGAGCTTCGCTAATACGCCAGAGTTTTTCTGCCTGTGCGGGATCAACAGCCCCAGGCAATAAGCCCTCTTTTGTCAAGACTCCGTCGGCCAAGTAGTAGCCATCCTTGTCTGGTAAAATATGTCAGTATTTGATTAGGCTGCACGAGTGAAGTTGAGGTGTGAGAATGCTTAAATAAGCTGGGTGACTTACTGGATAGTCGAGAGTCGAAAGCGGCGATGATTCCGGTTGAGGATCCCTCAGCTAGGGTCTTGGCCTTAATCGCCGAGTTCAGGTTACCGTTGTCATCGATCCAGCCTGTGGCAAATTAGAATTGTGGCAAATAAAAAAGATGGATAATGAAGGGTATGTGAGAAACATACCGAGTGCCTTGAAGTCTTCCACCGGAACGCTTCGCGTCAGGCCTGTGGTAACAATAACACCAGGATCAACGCTGAAGGAACGCAATCCCCGCTGGCCAAAGTGCCGGACCAAGCCGACTGACATTAGAACATCGCATGCCTTGGAATTGCTATACGCCGTCCACTTCTCATAGTCTTTGCCGTTGTTGTATGACAGGTCGTCCAAGAAGGACAGATTGGCACGGGATTGAGCTTCGCTTGAATAGGTCACAACGACGCCGTGCTCCGAGGCGAGCAGCTTCTCGATCAATAAGTTGATGAAGAGAAAGTGGCCAAGGTGGTTCACAGCAAATTGCATCTCAATGTCGTCCTTGGACTTCTCAAATGACGGCACAGCCATGACGCCGGCGGTACAGATCATGGCATCAAGAACTGTAACAGAGCTGTTTACCTCGGCGGCAGCCTTGCGGGTGGCCTCCAACGAGGAAAGATCAAGCACGATGGGCTGCACGACAGTGCCTTGAGGGATATCTAGGGATTTGATCACATCTTGCAGCTTGTCCGCCGCTCGACTGGCGATAAGAAGTTTGGCCGGCTTCTGAGCCAGGATGGCTCGAGCTGTGTCGGAGCCTAGAGAATTCGGACTGACACCGGTAACAAGAACTAAATGCTCGAAATTAGCAAAGCAGATGCTGAAGAAGAAAGGGTAAAAACGACTGACTGGTCTTTCCGGTAATGGCATCCTTGAGAGCCGCGGCGGCCTCGTCAGATGTTGTGTGGAATCCAAACTCTGCCATGTTAATTGTAATTGGTGTTCGATAGATATTGATTGAGACTGTTGCTGTTTGCAATTTTTTAGTATCCCACCTGGAAGGGCTTTTTTATATCTAAATCCACGTCCATACGCTGTAGCCAAACGTGATGACGCTATCACCAGCGCGAGCGTAAGCAACATCACCAAAACACCAACAGCGAAATCTTCAGTCCGATAATTCCGCATTAATAATTCAGATGTATATACTCATTCTGCTTTCGAGTAAAATAATCATCATTTCTTAGTCCCGCATAGATATGTACTCTCCCCGTTGTGCCGCCCACCACCGTGAGCTATGGTACAGTTCACCATCTTGTCCACCAATAAGCCATTTCCATTTCCGCAAAAACCACTCTTTGGCTTCCCAGCTGTGGCTATCCCACGGCGTGCCATAATCCATACCATTCTGACCGGCGGATCCCCAGCACACAAGCCCATCATGCAACATTAGATCCAGACAGAGATCATCCTCGTCCAACAAAGGAGGATCCGCCGCCAGAGCGGCCAAGGCACGCCGTCGGAGGGTGGGAAATGGCAATGCGTCGATATAGGGATGATGTGATATAGTGTACTGAGACGAAATTGGGCGCAGACTAAAAGGAATATTTTCATCTTCTGTCACTGTAGGAGTGTTGGCCTCTTCAGCTGCCCTGTTCACGCAGAAGGGAGATAGACTGCGCTCGTCAAGAAAAAGGCCAAAGTCAAAGCCAAGAGAGCTAAAATTCGTAAATAGAGCTGCAAAATAAGAGAATCTCGCGATGCGAAGTGCATTGCGATAGGGCGAGTAAGATGTCGCGGGCGATATGGCGAATCTCAACTCCGACAGCTGTGATTCTGTCTTCTCCGGGTCACTGCCTTCGAAAAGTTGGACTTCAATGTTGTTTGAGCTCGTCTCGTCCAGTAGTAGAGATGATATCATATCTACGAAACTGAAATCGCCGTCTTTGGCCAGCTGGGCGAGGAGACGTCGCGTAGACTGGGGAAGAGATTGAAACCACTTGCGGATGAGCTGTGGCTTTCTGATAAGCGCTTTACCACTAGGCCGATGAATGTGTATGTCTTTGCGAGTAAGTGATCTTGAGGCCGAATACATAGATGCTGATGTATTGATAGAGAGGAGAGAGGATGATGAAGTCGCAGTAGCAGTATTAGCGGACAACCCAGCCGTAGTTGATGTTGGTGCATCCAGTGTGGCCATGCTCGACAACTCTCTTGTATCAGTATCATGGAGCAAATCAGAGAAGCTTTCTGTTGGATTGGTCTCTGGGGCTGTTGGCTGGCCCTCATTGGAAGTGATCTGAGGTAAAGTCATCATCTCAATATTGAGTGAACTGGATGCTGGGTCATCTAGCCAGACGCTGGTATTGTAGTCCCAAGTGTTCAGGCTGTAAGACTGCGATGAATCAATAGCAGTTGATGTAGCATGTGTCTGCAAAGATGGCGAGTCTTCTATTCGCAGGGGATCCGCAGTTACTGGAGGCGTCACTGCAGTCCTGTTGGGAACTGACCCAGGTTTATAACCGGGCTCCAAGGCGGCAACTTTGGCTTCTAGCTCCTTTAATTTATCTCGTTTTCGTTGGCGATATGCCCTCTGAGCTCTGCAATTTTGCATGCGCCGTTCAGCTGAGATTGGCTTGTTTGGACGCTGCCTTGATTTTCTTTGCGCTGGTACTTTTCTAACGTTGGATTCATCGCCAACCAGCTGCGGAACCGTGTCGCTTGGGCTTGACATGCTGGCCTCGATGCTTTACTCTTCTGCCACGCTTACTGTGTAGGTTTTATGCGTCAATGGTAGCCAAAGCTTGATACGTTTGTAGTTGACTGTTGATTACGCTTCATTCAAATGCCGATGAATACGTTGCTAGTATGAAGGTCAGGTAGTTATTGAAAGTTGGCATAGGGGATTCTCTTTAGATCCGAACATTAACGTCGAATGCTTACGAGAAGACGTCAAGGTGCTTACGGTTCGGGAATCGCCAGGAGTCAGCGTAGCTTTAGGTACTGTGGCGCTAATCATAGCGCAAGATTCCACTGAAATGACTTAAATATACTTGAGGGTACTCGGTGTGGCCCCCGGAGTTAAGCATAAGAGCGTAGCCTACCTCGTTCAACGGCACTTATAGTATTTGGCATGCATGTAATGTCAATTTGTAGGCGACAAAATGCAAGAGCGCAATTTGTGATATTATTCAGATAAATTCGGTTATCTATGCCAACATTTGTTGTTTTTTTGGTCGTCCAAATACGAGATCATTAAACAGCGTATATTTTTTGCAAGCTGAAGAGGATGTCCATGACACACATGCGTCTAAATCACCCATGCCGACATCAAATCGTTACCATCATAGAACACAGCTATCATACGATGGCTGTTTAAAAGATAAAGGTAGGTTTCATTAGGCTTCGAACAGTATACTTTAAAGTACCATGATTTTCTCTTTTCTAATGCTGGTACAAAGATCAATCTGCATTGAGACGACAGCATGTCCAATTTCTCCCCATACTATCCCGTATTGCATGACCCCCACGATCAAGCAAAATCATTTTTTATCAAGCGACACCATCTCTCTGTAGATTGAGCTATTCCATTTGTTCAATTGGCAATATGGCATTAACCAATAACAAGGCTAGGATGGGTACAGATATGGTACCTAGCTAGTAGCAGGTATGTAGTGTGTAGCCCACTCGTGATACTACAGAGGCAGCGGCCTCGAGTACAGGTAGCATACGCCAAACTTCATGGATCCAAAGTTAGCAAAAGTTTTTCAAGTCCAGTAATATCATCTATCCAACGACTCACACGAAAATCGGCGACCATGCTGGTAAACTGGGATACGGGTAGGATAAGGTAGGTTTCCGTCTTAGAGATGGGCAAGCGCGCAGTTTCGACCCTTTCAAGCTTCTTGACACCGCGAGAATCGAACGTGGCTCGAACAAACCGCCGTTCGCATCCCACATCATTCTGAACGATATGATATTGGCCGCGTGCCCAGAAACGTACCTCCCCGAGAGGGCAAATACTAGGGACCCTAGGAGCAGAATTCATCTCGGTGGCAAGCTGCAGAACAGAGCAAAACCTCGCAACGTCAGAAGAGGTAGGGATAAGGTCCCAAATGTCTCTCGTCAAATTGAAAGGCAGTATCTCACCCCCAAGAAGTTCGAAGACGATATTGAGCTGCTGGTACGCGATCGGGTCGTGGAGATTGTTGAAGCAAACGTTGTTCCTTAGAGGATACATTCTTCTCGCAGCCACCCACAGTCGCGCGTATTTGTCCTCGGCATAACAATATTTGTTAAAAAGATGGAAGCAATCTGCGTGAAACGTCGCACTCCCAACCATGTTCGTGGAACATTTGTGGCAACCCACATCTTTGCAAAATACAGCATTCGTTCCCGGTTTAACAAGCTCGCCTTTATTAAATAAGGGAATTTTGTGTATTGCGCCTTCAAATGTCTGGAAAAGACGGAATTGGACTGGGATTAGTTGTCAGCGTGCCATCGTTCTCCCCTACCACATTGCGAGGACCCCTCTTTCTTCATACCTGCAACGAGAGTATCTTTCGTTCCTACAGGCCTATAGCAGGCACCGCAGTGAGGGTAGACTCGGAGGTGAGGCTTTAAACCCGTAGAATGGGAACCTTGAGACATGGTTGGTAGCTTATAGCAGTTTTTTTCTGGGGCGATAGATCTGAGCCTTGACGTGGCAGTAATGATGGCAATGTCGGTTTTATTTTGGAGAGTGCTCTCGAAGAAAGATGTTGAATCATTACGAAGTCTGATAGCTGAGATCTTGGATGGCCTACCACATAGAGATGCTACCACGTGTAATGAACTACAATATACTCGTACTTTGTAAACTCTGATGAGCTGGGTGGCTGGGTACGATGTCTGCATGTAAATTTCTCAATTCCGCTCTGGCTGGCCTTCCGGCCACAATTGTATACATGGCATTGGGGTATTTCCATGTATTCTCTTGCTTGGAGAAACTCTGCTGAATCGTGGTGCATGGCGTTGGCCTTGGGGAAGCATTGTCTCTTACACATAGGTGCGCATCGGCGTCTACATATATGTACCTATACATATTTGCAGTGTCGGGATAAAAAAGTTTGATCTGACAAAATCGTGCCAGTCATTAGAAGATGACTACATGTAGGCTAGGTAGCTCCCGAAGCTTAAAGCAACGGGATTCAAGGTACATGGCTGCTTCTCTAAGCCTCTGTTGCTCCCTTAGGATCTTCTAGTTATCCCGGCTCTATACACGTATCGATAGAATGGCTGACCGAAGATGTACGTTTGTGATGGTTCCTGACGGATAAGTGGAGAATAGAAACCCGGCGATGGATATCGATCATTTTACGGGCCATCTCAGGTTTGGCGGAGATTGGCTCAAGATTTGGTGGAGATTTACTTGTCGATTGGTGGACCGAGCAAGTCCTGCGTCACATGCGAAAAAGGATATGGATAGGTCAAGTCTCTCAATCTCTCTCTCTCCATCTGTAGATACTTATCCTGAGGCGTCGTTATAATTCCCTCGTTCAGCCACCTGCGGAGTATCGCACAAATATTCGGCCAAAGAAGAAGGGATATGCTCTCCAGCTAAAAGATTAATATTCTTGATTCGCGCTATTCATACGCAACGGCCAAAGTTGCCTTTCATCATGGATCCTTCTGCTTATGGTTTTAGCGGAGCAGTGGTGTGCGGCTTTGGCCAGTCGATTTGGTAGCCAATCAGTATCACTTCTGTATGAGTGCAGGACGGACTCCGGAGCAAATATTTCGTCGGCCATTCCGGGCAAAGCGGACAATACAGTACCTAGTAGCTACAGTATGACGGACGATGCACGTCGATGGATACACGTACTTTGCAGCGACCACAGCCTCACACATCATAGACTGGAGGAATAGTAGCAGTGAAGAGAAGATAGAAACCGTGTGCGCTGTTTATCACCATTCATCATTACCAAGGCGCATATACTCAATGGTTTGTTAGAGGCCGGTCAGAGCCTCTCTGGCTTACTTGTCCATTGATATCATGTGCTGCGAAACCGTGGCCTTTTACAGGGACCTTCTGCAGGTCACCCGCCACTGAGCTCAACAAAACTGCCCCCTAAATCGCGGACCCCTAAAAACCAACACTAATAGGGACTTGCACATGTGCTCTCAATCCATGACCGCTTGACCTGGACTTTTCTTCTTTGTTCATCACTTCTCTCTCTTACATACTCGTACTTGGCACATTCATAATAAAACAAACGCCAATTCCCTCTTTATCTCTCATTGTCGTCATCGCCATCGTCACTGTCAGCCTCTTGCATCGCATCACTTCGCTATCGCATTCGCTGTATTATCGCGTGCGCCACCCCCCATCTGCACCGTCTTCTCGGAATCCGGATACGCCAAACCCCGAGCCAGGTGCATCTAAACTCCGTCCGTCCCTCCGCCAGCCAGCCCAAATCCGGCCCTGCGACACGAACGAATTGCGTGGCCAGAGTCGAGAACTCGACATTTGTTTGGTCATACGGGTGCCTGGTGCCTTTTTTTCTTACATTATAAGCTGCGCTCCGCCCAAAAGCTCGCTCTTAGGCAATGCTCAAGACGCAGACCGTTACAGCGATTCTGCACCGATCGCGGCTCAACTTCAACATCACCACCTCTTCATCCTCTCTCCCCGCCACAGCATCCAAAATGTCCACCACCGAAAATGCGATCCGGGCTCACCCGCCGCCGGACGCACCTGAAGAGCTGCGGCAACAGCGGCCTCAGCAGCAGCCGTCAGGCGCATACTTTCCTCTGGGATACAAGGAAGCTGCCTATCAATGGGTATGTAGTAGATCTTGAGTTGCTAATTCGCCTCGTTCATGTCTGTGTAGACTTATGCTAACCAAGATCTCATATCTAGTGGTCGAGCGTCACGCCATCCATGGCCGAGCGCAACGTGCTCAAGCACATTCCCTTTCTCAAAGAGGCCACCACCAGCATGGGCAGCCTCTCTACCCCCGACACGGCCGATTCTTTCGGCACCAGAATATGGAGGCGGTCTCTGGTCCAGCTCTCCGGCAAGAACCGCGCTCTCAACGAATTCTCCGTTGAGCGTGTTGGTGAGGAGGCCGAAGAGACGCTGGTCATGGTCCACGGCTACGGTGCTGGCCTGGGCTTCTTCTACAAGAACTTCGAGCCCATCTCCCGCATCCCCGGCCTGAAGCTGTACGCCCTCGACATGCTGGGCATGGGCAACTCGTCCAGGCCGCCGTTCAAGATCCACGCCAAGGACAAGGAGGGCAAGGTTATCGAGGCGGAGAACTTTTTCATCGACGCCCTGGAGGAGTGGCGTAAGGCAAGGAAGATTGAGCGCTTTACCCTGCTGGGTCACTCCCTGGGTGGTTACTTGGCCGTCTCCTATGCCCTCAAGTATCCGGGACACTTGAAGAAGCTCATTCTTGCTTCTCCTGTCGGTATCCCAGAAGACCCGTATGCCGTCAACGCCGCTCTCCCCGAACCCGGCGAATCCACGATGCAGAACGAGTTTACCGTAGACCAGCAAACCACGACCACCACCAAGAACGGTGCCGCCGTTCCGCCCAAACGCCCTTATCCCAGCTGGCTTGTCTGGCTCTGGGACGCCAACGTATCGCCTTTCAGCATTGTGCGAATGGCTGGCCCTCTTGGTCCACGATTCGTATCTGGCTGGACTTCCCGACGATTCAACCACCTCCCCGCTGAGGAAGCCCAAACCCTGCACGACTACTCGTTTTCCATCTTCAAGCAGAAGGGCAGCGGTGAATATGCCTTGGCATATATTCTAGCACCAGGGGCGTTCGCTCGCCGACCAGTCATCAACCGCATCCAGAATGTTGGCCGACAGCCCATCACCGGACCAGACGGCCAGACTGTTGCCAAGGAGACCGGCATCCCCATCGTCTTCATGTACGGAGAGAATGACTGGATGGATGTTGCCGGAGGTCTTGCTGCCGAGGAGAAGCTGAAGCAGCTCAAGGCCAACATTATGCGCACCGGCACAGAAGAGGAGAAGCGCAACGAGAACGGAAGCTGCAAGGTTGTCATTATCCCCAAGGCCGGCCACCACCTATACCTTGACAATGCCGAATTCTTCAACAACATTATGAGGAAGGAGATGGAAGATGTTAAAGCGACGGAGAAGCGCAAGCAAGCAGCGGCGTCATCATAGACATTTCTGGTTTCGACTATTTCTTGATTCTTTCAAAGGGCATTTATACATTGGCATAAAGCGAGGTGCTTTTTTTTTCTTCTCTTTTGCTTTTTTTTTTCCTTTTTACAGGATACACGGCGTTGAAGATGATGGAAATGGACTAATATGGGTAAAGACATTATGGCATGAGGTTGATATATGTATGTGGGGGTGTATGTATACTTTTTGGTGTTGGGGAAGGGGAATAACAAAGCGGCTTTACACAAATATGCGTTCATAGAACTTAATAGATGGCTAGCAGCCAGTTTACAAGAGAATCAAGACCATTAACATATCACACTTTATTGTACACCAAACTGCAATTGTGCTCAATATAATTCATTTGGATATTTTCTCATTGCTTCATGACATATTCCGCATCCTATGCCGACTCTTACTCCACCGTCACCTCAACCTTGGTCTTGTCTACCCCATCGCATCAGCACTGGATTGATTCATCTCAAGCATCAAGATATATGTACTCACAGAAAGCAACGTGATCCCTCAAATCAACAGCGCCCGCCAAAGGCTCCTTATAATACCACGCCGCATTCTCATGCTTTGCACCTACAAAAGTCACACTCCATCAGCAAACTCACTCACAACAAAAAGCTCTATATAGGTAGAAATATAACTCACTGCCAACATCAATGCTGTAATAGCTCGCATCTCCCTTCCACGGACACCAGGTCGTCAAGTCCGTACCCTGGAAATACTCCTTCTTGACGCTCTCCGGAGGAAAATACACGTTGCCTTCCGTCTCGCGCCACTCCGTGGCCTCGGCGACGACGGTGCCGTTGATGCGCGCCGTGGCGTGGCCGGTTCGCGGGACTACGGGCTTGCCCATTTTGCGGAAGAGAGGTCGGAGGAACGAAATGATGAATGTGATTTTCTGACGAAAAGAATACAGGTAATTAATTTACCTGCTTGGTTGGTAGGTTGATGAGTTTTAGTATAGAATTGGTGTTTAGGGGTTTATTCGAATGTTGTACGTTGGGAATACTTGCAAGATATATATATCAGAACAGACTGAACTGCCGGCATGTGGCTGAGACAAGAGCTAAAATGAGAGATCCAATTGATTTCTAATGCTGCAACATATCCATTGATTCAACTTGCCTTCCATCTCGTCAGCTGCGGGGTCAAGCTGCCGTTTCGTCATCGCGCCAACAAGTGCTGAAATAGATTCCAAATCAAATCATCCAGGACCCCTGATTCCAACTGTCATCATACAGATAGTCGTCTTTTCAATATCCTCATGTGGCAAGACATGTTCACGGAAAAAGCCGTATTTGAGATATATCAATTCATATTAATGCGTATCAATTCAACTTCGTATGTCTACATATTAAATCATGAAGAGCACTCTACGCAAAGAGTCTTTCGCTATGCAACCTCCGACAGACCGGCCGTGGGAAGCCTTCTTTAGTTCTCTTATTCGGTCTCATCAAACGCCATGAAACATGCAATCCTTTCATCCCCCTCCCCCTTTTTTGTCCTTTTTTTCTTTTTTCCTTCTTTTTGCAGGTAGCCAAAATAATCATGTCAAGAGTACAAAACGCCACGCTATTAGAGTCATTGTTCTAAACACCACTCTTTCCATCACAGGTTAATCAGATCAATCTCTGAGAAATCCGGCGGATATCTGCCGTACACCACTCGTACTTTGCTGTCCAGCGCCGTGCCTTCATTGCTGATCCAAATGTGCTCACTATAATTGCGGGTTCGGCGGACCTCGTCGTCACTTATGCCCATGTCATCTCGAGGAACCCAAACAACAGGTCGACGAGCTCGCAGAGCTGAGTGGAGGAAGGCGTGTCGAACCAGGACATCTCTCTCTTCGGGGGTAAGGTCCTCGATTTCGTCGTGGATCCCTCCGTACAGCGCTTCTCCTATGGCGCGTTGTGCTTCGAGATCTTTACTTCGCTGCTTTCGCCGGTACTCGGCAGCCTGAGAGTTATTGTCCATCATGGCCAGTTTTTTCAGTTGATTGCCACCGCCTTTGGCCCAGGATCCCACCTGCTTTCCGCCTCCTTTGGCCCAGGATCCTACTTTCTTCACCGGGTTTGCAAGTCGTACTTTTCCCTTTCCTGGCTGAATGTCGCTCAGCTCAATATCTTCTCTACTCTCCATAGAGGTGGAAGCTTTTTCTGCTGTACCACCTTCCTCCCTTCGGCCGCCTTCAACATCCTCGTCATCCTCAATGTCTGAGTCGCCCGATAGCCCAAAGCGGCGGTCCTGAGCTCGCTGGAAGGCTTCGTCACGCAGAACAGCCTCATCCTCAAATGTAATGGGCAAATATCGGAACAGAGGCGAAAACGAGTTATTCAGGAGGATTTGGTAAAGAATAGTAAGGATCAAGACCACAATCATGACAATACCATGTGGCGTGCAGGTATGGGTGCCTGAGTCATCTACCACAATGAAAAACAATCCGGCGAGGCAAAGCTCCATAACATAGATACCCGTAAACGTTTGGTTGAGCGCACGAGGGTACAACACACCACCGGTATCGACTTCGAACCGAGTAACGTAAAGCATGGAGTACCGCTGGGCTACCCAGAGGAGCCCAAACGTGATGACGGCAAAAATAGAAATGAGCGGTGCGACGACGCTATAGATAATGGCAATGCAGGCAAAGTTGGTATAGACGGGAAAGAATGTTCCCCAGTTGACATCGCTCAGTGTAGTGTTTCGAGACCACTTGCTGCGCGCGGTGTTGTCCAACAATCGAGCCAAGATGAACCACACAAAGAGGGCTCCAATCTGCAACAGAGTACCGGAACTGGTAGACATGGCCTGAAGAATCATGTAAGAGAAGAAATAGTTGGCGGCCTTTGGTAAATTCGTCGCGAGGAGATCCAATACGGCTGTGACCGAGTCGAGCTCCGTGATATTGTCGACCAGTTTGTCGATCGAAGCGGCAAAGAACGAGGCAATGGAGACAATAAGGAAAACTTGGACAAAGAGGAAGGCGAAATAAAAGACTTGCACAAACTCTGCCTTTTGGGCTCCAGTCTTGGCTCCCCTGATCTCACCAAGAATATTCAGAATCATCGGAACAAGGATGAGGAGCAGAGCAAGCACAGCAGCCGGAAGAACACCTGCAACACCCTTGGCCGCATTCTCAAGAGCTTTGTTATCTCTCAGGAAGGCGAGCCAAGATGTCTGCTGGATGAGCTGATCCAGCTGGCCCAAGGCGGCCGTCCACGCGACGGGAATGGCCCACAAGAAAATCATGGCCAACACGATAAGGGTAACGGCACCTGTACGCACCCATTCCTGCCACCATGAGAGGGCCATGTTGCTCCAAATGACATCTCGAGGCGAAATCTCATTCACTCGTGGTGCCATTTGCCTGGGGATGTGATGGATAATGCTTTGACAAGCCATGTGGGCAGCCACTTGGTGGTTGAACTGTATAAAGGCTGAGTTCATCAAGGGGAATCTTTCGGGGTGTTGCTGATCCTCATCAATTTCCATATTTAGTCGAGCCAGTTCGGTTCTGCACCAATAAATGGTGTCAACCTTTGTGTTGAATAACGGAAGGCCAGGCAGCCATGAGACTCCCCAGGGTGGTAGTCGATGGGTCGGACGGTCCTTTTTTCTGAGATATTTCGCCCACTCGGCCTCAGTTTCTTCCTCCTCCACCTTGTACTCCTCGTTGAAGTAGACAGCAGGATAGTCATTTGTCTCGGTGGCCTTTTCGCTCGTAAAAGGAAGAACGCCTTTAATATTTTGCCACAACGTCCTCTTCTCAGGCCCTTGCTTGCCTATATAGTCGTCTGCCTCGTTTTGCTGAGGGACTGGAGATGCATATCCGCCGGCAGGTGTCTTCCAGAATTCCCAGAACTTTGGTTCCTCCATGTTGTACATGTCGTCGATGTTTTCGAGTTTTCGAACTGTATTGCCTTCCACCGTAACGGGTGCATTCTGTCGAATAGCTCTGGTGGAGCTAGCAGCCGACGCATTCGATGCTCCCCGCGAATGTGTTTGTGTGCGATGGGCTTCAAAAGACTGATAGCCTCGATTTGGAGCGCCATCTTCTCCGGGAAGAGTCTGTTTGTTTGCCAGAGTTATAAAGCCATTGTTCATCCCAACATCGTCGATCTGATCGCCAGCCTTGTTGAAAGCTCCCTTGATATTCCTAAGCACCGCCACACTGCTACCGTCAGACGAATGGGATTTCCGGCCATCATCATCAGAGTCTGATGACGATTCATCGGATTCCTCTCGGACGTCTTTGAGCTTATGCATCTTTCTTTTGTGGCTATCTTCAATACGTGACTCTCTAACGCCTTCGGCAACTGTGTGCGGGACGTGGTGCTGCTTGCCATCATTGGTCCCTTCGCCACTGTTTGCCATTCGTTTGGCCTCTGCGTCTTCCTCAGCTTGACGATCGGCCTTTTCTTTCTTCGATAGCCCCTTGCGCTGCTTCTTTTCCTCGGCATTTCGCTTCTTAAGCTGAGCCTTTTTGGCTGCCCGGATCAGTTCAGTCTCGGCGGCTTCTAGCTGAGCATGAATCTTATTTCGAAGGTTGACTTTGTCCAGGAGACTTGTTAAATCACGGTTGATCCAAATATTCCGAATCCCACCTGGGAAGACGTCGAATAATCCAGACAGCGCATCTTCACTGAGCCATTTGGAGGGAATGGAGTTGACAAGCACCGTTGTGGCAGAGGCCCTCAGTCGGTGTTCCGCACTAGTCAAATAGTCTTGACGAACTTTGATATACGCGCGCATCTCGAAGAAGATGACTCCACAGACCCAGAGGACGACAAGAATTGCCATCAACAAATGAGCAGCGTAACGACTGGTCTCGGTCGCCTTGACATTACCCCAGGCCAGGGTGTCTAGACCTGTAGGTACAAAGGCAGGATCGGTGCTATTGGTACTTGAATCCGAATCTGTGCTGTTGGTGCGGAAATCAATATCATGGCCGCGACCGCCAATATAATTGATGGGAATCAAGATGGGCATGACGATGGCGCAGATGGGAATGAAAATGATGAGGAGGGTTTTAAGATATCGAAGAAAAAAGTAAGCGTCCAGCCCGCACTTGTTAATGACTTGTCGATCATTGTACATGATCAGGGCCCTAATCATGGTAAAAAAGTTGTTTGGCGGCGAGTCGGTTCGTTCGCGCTCGGGGACAAGATACGTCTTGGGCTTGCTGTGAGGGAAGCCATGGTCAGCACACAAACATCACATCAGGCGCACAACACGATATACTTACAAAACTCTTGCCAATTTGTTCCTTAAAAGGATGAAAAGTAAAAGCTGTACGAAGAAAATGATAACGGAGACCAGAATGGCCGTCAAGAAGCTCACAATGCCGATGCCTTGGCTCTTCTGGCCATTTCCCGCCGACTGCGAATTATCTCGCCGTGCCAGAGTGGCTGCCGTCGAGATCATGGCATGGGCCCATGACCGGCCACCATCTAATGATGTCGTCTCCATGGCGGGAGGAGAGAAACGAGGCGCGCCACCGTCAGGTTGGATGTGGAATGGTCGCGTAACGTGAAGGAAACAGATAGGAGGTTAGGTATATTTAAAATGAAGAGATGTAGGAATCATTTATTAAGAGGTAATGGATAGATATCGTGGCATTAAGTCGAGATTTGTAGGGGCGTCGGTACGATGATAGTGCCCCTCTGGGGGCTTCGAGGGAATGCGCTCAGGGTCTGTGTTTGTCGAGGGGAGACGAAAGCCAGCCGTGTTCACAATCAAAGGGGAGAAGCTGGAGGGCTAAAAGAAAAAGGAGAAGGCGAAGTCGGCGACAATGACAGCGCTTGCTGGTTGTCTCATTGAAGCGGTGGAGAGAGCAACCCTTTTGGTGGAGATGGAAGGGTTCAGTTTTTTTTTTTTTCTGTCGTTTGCTGAAAGAGCTTGGACGTGGTCAGTCAATGAATGAACATGGCATGAAATCAATGCTTGTTCAATTGCTAGTGCCTTGCTACCTTGTTACACGATAAGGTCATAGTGCGCTCCCTTGTCCTTGAATCCTTGTTTCTGGGCTTCTCGTCCAGAACGTCATGCGCGGCCGTGATTGGCGGCTGGTGGGTTCAGAAGCGCGCACATCGTCGCCATTAGAAACAGGGCCGTCGAGCGTCAGTGACATCAGAGGCGGCACAAAGACCCCCCAAGGCCCTGTCGCTAGCAGCGGGTGCGGCATGGATCAGCGCGGGTACAGGCGCCAGCCCCAAGCCTCAGTGAGCACCTTGATTCGTACAGGTGGTCTCGATGCGCTGCGATGCGCTGTTGGCCTTGCTTCAAGTGCAGCGCCCCACTCCCTCTCCAGTGGCTCAGGGCCTCTCATGTTGGCTCCCGCCGAGCTGGAATTGGATGCATGCAAGCGCTCGGCTCTCGACGCCATGTACATTCTGTATGTACAGTAATACAGCCTTGCTCAGTTGGCGGCAAAGAATTTTACGCGTGTTGCCAAGGGAGTAAGGCAGGGTACATGTACGAAGCATGTACCCGTTTGTGTCGGGTGTCTTTTACTTGTACTGATAATGATTCAACAAAAAGCCCCGTCAGCAACATGGATCCGGACCCGATTCGAATGATAAAAAAGGGGGCTAGTGAGCAAACGGCGGTATGAAGTTTCAGCAAGGCCAGTGGCAAGTGGGTTCAACTGGTTTCCGCTTGGCGTTGGGCGTGGAGCAGGTACTCCGGGGTAACACAGACTGAACACATTTTAGCGATATCTCCCGCCTTCATTGACGTCAAGTGTCGCAATTCATAAGTGTTCAAGAACCCCGCAAACAGAACAACAACAACTGTGCACATGCTGATATACGTACAAACTTGAACACAGCACCATAGGAGGGTGTGTTGGAATGTTCTTTTGTGGTGGCGATGGCAATCAAGCGACTTGATTGTTGTCTGCCAGTTTTCGTTGCACTTCATATTTTCTTAGAACCATGAAGTCAATCAGCACATGCTCTACAGCGCCATGCGGTGGAAAGAAAACACCGCCTGTCTGGCACTATAATTGTATGCAATCGGCGGCGTTGTATTCTTCCCACCCTTGAGCGCCTACGTGTTTATACCTTGCTACCTCTTTATGACACTTCCAAGTTTAGTAGTATTACTTGGTAGTAACAGGTAGCATTGGCTGTCTGAGATCGAGATCGCAGTGGAGAGACCAGCGTGCTGCTGTCGGCACAGATCGTCAATAATCTTATATGCTTTTTCAATACATCAAGTAAACGGCTCCTTGCTGTTGTTTGCCGTGTTGGGCACTGGATAGCCACTCCCTTAAACATCGTAGCTACGAAGGTAATAATCCCCCAGAGAGTTGGAAGCTGTACATATTCTATAGGCAGCCAATAGCCGCATATACTTCTATGATTGGTCTGTACAGCTGATCGGGGTCTCCTGCAGGAGTCCCAAGGTTCGCTGCCCTCCGTATCTGGTGGGGAGTCCTGATTATGTATTAGGCAAAGAGGCTTCACAACATCAAGTGCGGCCGGAATCTTTGGTCATATGATATGCCTTTGCGTCCACAATTGGGATGAGGCTGCCAATTTCCCACTGGCGAAGTTGGGCTGCTATTTCGCGGTAGCTCGGTGTTTCGACTGCAATCTTCATCAGAGAGGTGTCGAGGCTCATTAAGTTGGATTTTGTTGGTATACGATTTTCTTAGTAAATGATTGCACGAACTGCCGACAGCTGCCGCATCTGAAACCATACGCAAGGCAGTGTCTGAAGTACCTACCTTAGTATCGAATGCGAACAGTGCTTCTTCCAGCCAGTATCTTCGAATGCCCTACCTGGAGTGTCCAGCTCAGTCTTAATTAAGGATCAATTCTAAGTCAAATGATCACTCAGACCATTTAGTGCGCGTGTGTATCATATCATCTCATCATATACATATATTATCAATGCCGGAACCTGAAGCTATCAGGCCAGAGCCCGTAAAATTGAAAACGCAAATTAAGTCGAAGCATTATATATCGCTACTCTATCCAATGTTGAATTCACTAGCTCCGGTCGTGAGCATCCTACTCTTACGCATAAGCATGGCTCTCGCCGGCTTCGCTTGATCCTGCTTGTCGCTGTCGCTGTCATCATCGTCGTCTTTCTTAGCTCCCTTGACGCCCTGGGCTGTCCTCTTCCCAGCGTCCTTGCTACCCTTTGCCTTCCGGTCTAGGCCAGCACCAATTCCTCCTGGCGGGTCACGTAATCCATAGGCTTTTGCAACATGTCCTAAATGCAACTGAGTAATATCGAAGTGAACACGCTCTTCTCGGGTATGTGTCGCATAGGCTCTGATGTGTGACTTGAATCCGTTCCTCGCTAGTTCGAGTCGTTTGCTATCGATGAGGAGACGCTGCTCCAAGTGAAGTTGCAAAGTTTCCGCTTTATCGTGATAGGATTTCCCATCCTCGGGTTTGGCTGTTGTTTCCACGGGGAATTCCAGTTTCGTCATCAGGCCCTTTTGCAGAACAGATTCGTATGATAGAGGGGACGGTGAGCCAGAAGCTTTGAGGAGCTCAATGTAGCCTTCCTCTGTACCGGGAAGAAGGAATATGACTGCGTCACCTGAGCGTCCAGCTCGCGCTGTTCGTCCAATTCGATGAATGTGATCGGCAAAGCTGAAAGCAGGGTCATATTCAATTACCAGATCAACCGAAGGAATATCTAGACCACGAGACGAGACATCTGTTGTAATGAGAAGAGAGGGGGACTTGCAGGCCGAGAATGATTTCAGTGTCGCTGTTCGTACTGGCTGTGAAAGGGAGCCATGCATCCTGTGCAGCACTACTTCGGGGCTTGCAAGAGAGGTAATGTACGCCGCCTTTGCAACGGTCTTGGAAGTATGTTCTGCATCCTTTGTAGCCGGCAGAGGCACCTCGCCGTTTTCGGGGATTTTAAGAAGTTCGTAGTGGAAGTCGACTGTATCAGCACAGGACATGAAAATGATGGCCTTCATTGTGTGGCCACGGCGAGAGAACACAGACTTGAGATAGGCCATTAGCGTTACCAGTCTCAGCTTAGCAGGTACAATAATGTGCGACTGGTGCAATTGTGCTGGAGCCTTGTGAACAGCCTGCTCGTCCTTGTTTTCGGCCACAGTCTCAGCACCCTTCTCAGCAGCTAAGAAGGTGGCATCGGCAAGGCTCATCTCTCCAAGCTTCTGCACATTCATTTTCATTGTAGCAGAGCATAGAACGGTGACTCTTCGGTCCGGAAGCGGGTCGAGAGATACTCCAGAAGCAAGAGTTTTGGACAATTCCACCTGCTTAAGAGCATTTATAGCTTTCCTTAGATCCTCTTCGAATCCCAAATCCATCAGTCGATCGCCTTCGTCAAGAATAAGCCACCTTACGGTGCCCAAGTTGAGAGCCTTGGTATTATCGATGTGGTCAGCCAATCTTCCCGGAGTTGCCACCAAGAAGCTGATGCCTTTCCGAAGCCGGGCTTTCTCCGCCTTCTTTGACTCTCCTCCTGTAATGGCAGTAGAAACCAACCATGGGAATGGCCTGATGAGCTGTTCTAGAACTGTATGTGTTTGTTTTGCAAGTTCGCGAGTTGGCGCGACAATAATGGCAAAAATGCCCGAGTCTCGATGAATCTGCTGCTCGCCGCGTCCGCTAAGGAGGAGAACTCGATGCAATATAGGAAGAAGGTAGGCAAATGTCTTTCCCGAACCTGTTTCAGCTTGAACAAATGCATCTGAGCTGCTAGATAGCATGTGAGGAATGACTTTTTGCTGAATTGCCGTGGGTCGCTCAAGATTCATCTTGCCAAGTGCCTCAACGAGTCGAGAAGATATCGTCAATGATCCGAAATTGGCAACGGTAAGGAGTGGCGCGTTTGTTGGTTCTGGTTCCTTCCACTCGGCCTCGTCATCGAATGTTGTTTTCTGCTCTGGGTTGAACGAAAACAAGCGGGAAACGACCTGGCGCCCCTTCCCAGGACCTTTATTCTGTCCAGGGGCGTGGCCGTGATCTGCCATCTTCTTTCGAGGAAAATCTGTGAGATGTTCTGAATCACCTTCCGTACGTCTTCCCGGCCCATGGCCATCAACTCTCTGCCTCTTTGCCGATCGCTGGTCATCGTCAAGACCTGATCTCTCGACTGTTGGGCGTGTCCCAATCTTTGCGCTCTTCTGTGCCCGCTTCCTGTCTCTCCAGCTCCCTCCGGTGAATTTGACTTGCGGTTTGAGCGGCCCACTGCCCAGCTCAAAATTCATTAACATTCCATCGTCAGCCATGGCGGGAGTGGCCTCGTCTCGCGGACAGTTGTTCGGTGGGGCTTCAACTTGGAAATGTTCGTCTCCAAAAGAAAAGAGGCAATTGGTTTTTTTGCTTTGCTTTGGAAAAATTCTTATCGATAACAATAGATAATGCGGCTAGATATCTGCGATAAGATGTGGGTGGGTCTTTGTGGCACAAGCAAAAGCTGCGCCAAGAATAGGTACCTAAGTACTGTAGCTGCTCATCGCTCTACGGTAAGCTTCTCGTCAACTCTACTGGACGATCTGGTCCTCCGAGTACCGTATGCACGGGCTTCCTCCCCTTATCGCTCAGCTAACATCTGTGCAGAAGTATTCTACAACCTAGGCTCTTATCAAGTTCAGCTCTTGAGTCATGATGCTGTAACTGTTTGCGATGATGACCATACAATTCAAGCTTGCGAATGATAGGAGAGAAGTAGAAAGTGAAGAGAGGCTCATCTTATCTGCTTGGGGTATAAAGTAAAGTAATAATGCCATAACAGATACTTGGATGAGCTCTCTTGGATTTGGATTTCTCTATTCTATCAGATCACAAAATTATCAAAACATCCTACGTTTGTGCAGATTATCGAGTTCTAATGAATGAGCATCGCACGGAGAGCATTGCTAAGGTCACGGAAATAAGCAGAATACAGCGCCGGCTCGCCTATTGACGGAGAGGCCACCGGGTGTACGGCGGCCGGGGCGTAGAAAATATGCCGAGCGGCTCGGAGATGCTAGGCCATTGTCCGTAGCATCCGAGCCGTGTGGCAGTACGAGAAATGAGCCTTGTGTCTGTTACATGCGGGTGCAGACGGGACAAATTTCGTCAAAGTCCCGGCCATGTGACGGGCTGAGTTTTGGCGCACAGAAGGATCGCAAAGGCTCCACGCTTAGACAAGCGACAGCGACAGGTTCATTTTAGGGTTTGCTGCCATCAAGAGACTAACTGCCATAGTGGAAGACCTCTTCTAGAAACCTCTGGAGGGCGTTCGCAGAGTGGCTGTTTGGCAGGCGACTTGAGGCGTTCACTAATAACCATTGCCACTCGATGAAGACGGAAGCATGTGAAGACGCAGATCGACAGCAAAGAAGCATCACCTTGCCGGGAGTTGTCTGACGAGAGACGGTTGATGATTCGTGCGCGTCTAATTCAGAACAGATGTCCAATCTTACGAAGTGCTCGAAACGGCAATCAATACCTGAACATAATGCATGATGCCCCGACTCTGTTCGGGCGCGTCGTACTTGGTGAATTAAACGCCATTGTCGCTAACACCAATACCACACACCCACAATCACTGGTGTCGGGTTCTCCAAGTGTCCGACACTGCGTCTCTGCGTGCTTGAATACGGAGACTAATACAGATTGATATGGGATGGGCGTCGCACCTTGCATTGGAGGGTCATCGCGGGTTGCCTATCAAGGACATGTGTCTTATTACTGCGACGCGCATGCTATGTACGTTTCCAGAGATAGAAACCACGTAATGCCGTTGGGATTCGTCTGAGGGATTAAAACATTGGTTCATTTTATCGCACTTGAATTTGATATGATAAACTTGATGCAAAGTGATATCAGATACCTGCCAGGCACATGCAGATATTGTCGTGTTAATCCCTTGCAGATGATACCCATCACTCATGTCAAGCAGCAAAACTGCCTCGGACGGAGACTCAAGAATGCCGGGCTCAGCTTCTCGGTCAACTGGAGGCCCATTTTGGCGCATCTCACGGAGCATCTCCAGGGTCCGCCGGCGGTTCCGGCTTCTTCCTTTGGTCCCCACAGGTCGGACAGGGAATCCCAGCGAATGGGAGCCGGTTTGTTCTCGCCGCGGCCAATCAGGGCCACCGCCAGCTTCGATTACTCTGTCAAACTTGGGACTTGTGGGACGCGCATGCCTTGCCGCCTTGCCAGAGAAAATTGCTTCTCTTTCTTTAGAGAAGTGGGCGGGATGAAGCAGTTTTGGGTAAGGCTCGTGTGCAGGTGTCGTGTGTGAGTTTAGAACCCCAGACTTGGAGAGATAAAATGCGAGTACTGTAATTTGCCTATGACGCACGCGATGGCGACGATGACCCGAAGGAGCACGGATAAGTTTCCTTTGAGTTCTATGCCACCTACTGGGTATTCCATATTTGCCTGCGTCTCATTTTACTTGAATGCGTTAATGAGATGAGACTACTAAGCCACGGGGGACGGAGATGTGCGTCTGATGCCGTTTTGTGACTTCCTGTTTCTCTCCATATCCCATATAGACAATGCAGCAGTAGCGGCATCTGCAAGCTATTGAGTGCATTGGATTGAAGACAGTCTGCATTACCAAGCATACAGGAAGACGCAGGGAGGAAAAAAATAGCCACCTTGTGCAGAAAAAAATTCGACAACTGGAGCCGTATCTGCACTGCATCTCTTTTCAGCCTGAGTCATCTCCACATGCTCGTGCCTTTGAAGCTCCCGAGTCCACCCTTCCAGTGCGCTAGCGTCAAGCACCTGTAGCAGCACTACTGGCACCTTCTAGGCGGCTTAATGCCTCCACTCGCGCTGTTTACGTAGATGCTGTCGCTGGCCCTTTAGCGGCCTCCTCCATCCTTCCACGGCACTTCAGCGCAGCCCTGGCCCGAGAGAATAAGGCCGGCACGGGCCCCCGCCATTTTTTCCCGGCCTTATTTTCTCTCTTTTTTTTTACATCTCAAGTCAGCGCACACAAACGACCAGGAAAAAAAGAAGATAGTCGAGGCTGGACCCTTTCTTTTCGTCCCAGCTCTTGACTTTCGGTTTTCTTTTTCTTCTTCCATTCTCATTCTTCTTTTTTCTCTCCAACCATTTTTTCAATTTACATAGCGCGTTTGTTTGACGGCTTTCACGGCTGTCAAATGAACCTGCAATCGCCCACTATCTTTTTCTCCCCCGTAAGTCTTGGCCCCGATTTTTGCTTTTGCCTCCCACGCTTCAATGCGCTGCTTGTGCGCCGTCACCGAGTTGCACCCGTGACAGACCCAAGCAAAGCATGCATCACCTTTTGTCTCACTCTGTTGTTATTGGGAGTATCCAATTCTCTGCAATATTGAAATACCCCTTGGCAATATCATGCCTCTTTCATCCTCGCACTCCGGTACATGAACTCGCAACTAATCTGCCCGTCTCATAGTCTATACCTCCCGCTATCTAAATGCCCATCTACTCCTCGCTGTACTCGAATTTTATCCGTCAAGGATCTACATTCGCCAAATCCGTTACCGCCCACGGCTACGCACAATCCGTCGTAGCTGCTACTCACCCTCACGTCCTTAACTCACAGAATCGCCCTGTCTTTCGACGACAGCCGAACCGGTCCAGTCGTGCCTCGGCCTTTCCCCTCTATTCTGCCTTCCGTGACGAGAAGTTATCATCCGGGCTCCCAGCCGAGCACCGCCATGTCTCGAACCATGGAGGTTTAGATGCCTACTTCGAGGCCCTGCAGAAGCAGCAGGCCACCGGAGAGGAAGAAGACAACGAGTGGACACAATTCGATTTCCCCAAGCGCATCGAGTGGAAGCCCAATGCGTCATCGGTTCTCGCTGGTGAGAATGGGGTCGAGGTCAGCGCGGAAGCTGCTGAGCAGGCCGCTGCGGCCGAAGCCAGCAATGAGATTGTGGAATCTCAACACCTCATGTCGGCGGAGGAAGAGGCAGCTCTTGCACACATCGATGCTGCTCTAGAAAAGGAAATTCAAGCGCGAACTCTTCAAGCGGCTGTGGAAAAAGCTGCCGCTGCAGGTCTCTCCCTTTCTGCCCCTCATTCACGTGCGCGCACGCCTGCGCCTGCGGTGGAAACATCGCAAGGCACAGCTCGCATTTCCCGCACGGGCTCTCCGTCTGTTCAAGAGCAATCTCAGTCGTATGCCGAGCATCTAGAGAAGCTGTCGGATGCTGCCCGGTATGCTGAGATCCCAGCCGTTTTCGAGGCCATGCTGGCCACTGGCGTCCAGCCCATTGCCAGTGCCTACAACGCTCTGCTGTTGGCCGCAATCCATCTGCCTAGCCAGCGAAGCGAGGTCGTCTCCAAGGCACTAGATGTGTATGCCGATATGATGCGCCGGCGGGTGTCCCCTGATGGCCAAACTTTCAACATTCTTGTCAACATGCTCTCTTCGCGTTCTCTCGAGGTCTCAGAAATGAAGTCACTTCTTGAGGAAAAGCGACTGCGATATGGTGGAATGGACGAGCCCGGCAAATTCATGTTTGCCTCACACGAGTTGGAGCACGCCATCTTGTGTGAGGATGAGCGCCTCGATCTGGCTGTCAAGCTGTTTGACATGTCCTTCGACGCTGGCAAAGTTTCGTATTCAGCAGAGACGTATCGACAGCTGATCTCGGCCTGCGCTCAGGTCGGCCGAGTGTCGGATATGCTTCGATTCTATGAACACATGGAGCTCAGCGAGATCATTCCTTCGGCCGATGTCTTCCCCACCATGATCACCGCATATGCTAAGTCCGGAAACCTCATCAGCGCTGTGGAGTGCTACAACGAGTACCGCAGCCTGGCCATCTCTCACGATGCAGGAAGCTCGGCGCTCGGCGATCGACTGGACGCCCAAGTGTATGCCTCGGTCATCAACGCCTATGTCATCTCCGATAAGATTGAGGGCGCAATGAAGTTTTTCAAGAAGATTGTGGACGAATATGGCGTCTCCGTCACCGACATGAAAGATGCCTTGGTCGACCTCGGATTTATCAAGGGATTCATCACAAGGGGTGTCTTCCAAGAGGCACTTCAGTGGGCCCAATCTCTTAATGCTAGTGCCCGCGACCAAGCCATGATGAAGATTGCCACGATTGCTGCTGATGGCAATGATGCCACTACAGCGATTGAAGCTTATGCCAACATTCACGCGGCAAATCTTCAAGACATCGCTGCCCCGTCGATTGCTCTTCTAGCCATGAGCGTGCGGCTCGGCGATGTTGCCTCGGCTTCAAAGTACTGGCATGTTCTGTCCAACCCCGAGATGCATGCCACGGCTGCCTTCATTGAGCCCACTGCCATGTACGCGGTTTCCCTTATCGGTTCCGGTCAGGTTGCAGAGGGCTTGACGCAGTCGGAGATGATGTTCCAAAGAATCCGAGCCACCGAGTCCGAAATGCGCCTCCAGCTTGCCGAAGAGATCGATGAGGGTTCCGACTTCATTGCCCGCTACATGGAATCCCGTGGTATTGTGGACACCCGCGAGCTGGCCTCTCAGATGTCGACAGTCCCCTCACAGGCTCACAGCATTTCTCCCTATTTGTCTACCCCCACGGTCTCCAGCTACGAGGACAACTATGACCCATATGCCCACAACACCGACTTCAAGGGCTCCTCTTTGATCGCCGATGACTTGGAAGGTAGCCATGGCCGCAAGGGTCCTCGTCTCAACGAAGCTCTCAACCGATTCCGAAACATGCGACGAGCCGGCAGACACCCCCGATACATCACGTATGCAAAGCTGATTTCTGCTGCTGCTCGCGAGAGCAAGATGGATCTCTGCCAGGATGTTCTTGCCATGGCTCGTACTGACGTTCCCCCGATTGCTCACAATGCCGTAGTCCGTTATGGCTGGTCTTCGATTCTGGACGCAATGGTTGGCGCTTGCCTGACGCTGGGTAACCGCGGACGGGCTGAGCAGTACCACCAAGAGCTGCTTGAAATGGGTGCCACGCCTTCTGCGAACACCTTTGGACTGTACATCACCACATTGAAGGATTCCACCAAGACATTCGACGAGGCCTCGGAAGCAGTTCGCATCTTCTTGCGCGCTAAGACCGAGGGTGTCGAGCCTAGTTCTTTCTTGTACAACGCACTGATCGGCAAGCTGGGCAAGGCTCGTCGCATTGATGACTGTCTCTTCTACTTTGCGGAGATGAGGGCGCTTGGCATCAAGCCAACTTCGGTAACATACGGCACCATTGTCAACGCCCTGTGCCGTGTCAGTGACGAGAAGTTTGCGGAAGAGCTCTTTGATGAGATGGAGGCCATGCCCAACTACAAGGCGAGACCGGCACCCTACAATAGCATGATGCAGTTCTTCCTGACGACAAAGCGAGACAAGTCCAAGGTCCTTGCCTATTACAACCGTATGATGTCCAAGGGCATTGCTCCCACCTCTCACACTTACAAGCTTCTGATCGACACGCACGCTACTCTGGAGGCGGTAGACCTGGAGGCCGCTGAACAAGTACTGGAGGAGATGCGCGCGGCTGGCCAGCGACCCGAATCGGTACACTATGCATCGCTCATCCACGCCAGGGGATGCGTTCTACACGACATGGAAGGCGCACGAAAGGTTTTTGATTCGGTCGTAGAGCAATACCTAGTCCCAGTCAACGCCAGCATCTACCAGGCCCTGTTCGAGGCCATGGTAGCCAACCATCGGGTTGCCGAAACGGAGACAGTCCTTGCAGAGATGCGAAGCAAGAAGGTCGAGCTCACAGCCTACATTGCTAACACTCTTATCCATGGTTGGGCTGCAGAGAAGAAGATCGAAAAGGCCCAGGCCATCTACGATGCTGTGCCTCGTGAGAAGCGCGAGCCCAGCACGTATGAGGCTATGACACGAGCCTTCCTTGCAGTCGAGCAGCGAGAGGAAGCAAAGGCAGTCGTGGGAGAGATGCTTACTCGCGGATATCCCAGCGCTGTGGTCAACAAAGTTCTTGAGCTGCTCGGCGGAGGCCAGGAGGCCAGCTTGGAGTGATTTGGTACACACCACATCACACAGTCAACATTTTCTTTTCATTTTATTACAGCGACGTCTTGTCTCTTGATTTTCTTTGTCTTTTCATTTGTTTTTTGATTTCATTTTCTCTCATTTCTATTTTTAGCCTCGACGTGTTTTGATACCCCTTTGGCATGCAGGTTGGACGGTGTTTGTATTGGGGTGTCGTCCTAATATCAGAGGCTCTGCGTGGTGTTTTTGAATTCCATTTCATCCTGTTTTCTTCTGTGGCTACAGGATGGCACGGCGTTTTCAGGCGGCGGATGGGTACATGATTTGCATATACAAAAAAAGAAGGCATTTTGGTTTAATTGGGCTTGGGTGATGCGAAAGAAAGGACGGAAGGATTGCGGGCTCTGAGAGCCGCTGATAGACAAATCTCCACTCGGCATAGGCCAAGGCCATGGCCACAACGGTAGTAGCAGAATATTGGGTGTTCTATTGGGATTGTTTGGGATGGTATATAAAGGGTTCAAGGGAATTGTGCCTTTATTACTACTCTACTGGACTGGATTTTCTGCTACCGTGTATCATATCAAAGAAGAAGGAATGGGTATATAAAGGAGAAAGCGCCAAAGGCAGCGAAATGAAACAATGCCTATTGCAGTGCACCGATTTTGTGTCTATGAGTGAAAAGAAAGAGTGAGTTGTGTAAGTGCATCGTAGATTCATTATGATTGCTATTAGATTCGCGACAGTGCGAATACGAATACGGTGTGTTGTTTGCACTCACCACCGCGAGGCATTCCTCACGCCCCGCTCCATTTTATCTCAGAACTTCAAAAGATTCAAGTCCTCTGTCAGCATCGACTTCAACAGCACAAACAATCGAAGAGATTGACCAGTATACATCGGTCATCCTTTTCACATTTTTTTTTATCTGATATCTAATATTCTTTGTCGTTCAATTGGGCGCTTTCTTCTTGCCAGCCTCGTTTCCGCCACCGTTACATCGCCAGAGCCTTGTCAGCTCCTAATATATATAACCTGCATATATATTGCGCCGCCAATTCATCTCGCTCACCCTATATACGCCTCTAATTGCCTGCAGCTTATCTATTTCATCTTTTTCTCTGTTTATTCACCAAATAAATACACACAAAATGCCCACCGCAAACGCCTCTGTCGCCGTCTCTGCGCCAGGCAAAGTCCTCCTGGCCGGCGGCTATCTGGTGCTGGATCGCTCCTACACAGGTCTGGTGCTGGGCCTGAGCGCGCGCATCAATGTTATCGCTGGCGAGATCATCACGACTGAGGGCGTTCAGCTCAACGAAATTGTCGTCGATAGCCCGCAGTTCCAGGACGCGCAGTGGCGATACGGCTACCACCTTGCGCCGGAAAAGGGGGGCATCAAGGTGACCCAGCTGCAGGTGTGAGTATTAATATTATTGTTTTTGCTGCTCCTGCTGTTATTGTTGTTGTTATTTTCTTTTTGCTATTTTTATCACCGTTTTGGGATTCACTCTGTTTGAGAGACTCAGGAAGAGAGAGGACCCTTGTGTTTCTGTTCCTTGTTTCTGTTTCTCGGGAATGAAAACGTTGCTCCCGGAAGCGGAACACTAGGGAGAGCAAAACACCACAAGACGTCCCAATTCCCTCTGGCAATGAGACAAGGTCTCTCAATTCAATTAAAAGGAAATTTCCCTGTCTTTTCTGCCTGTTCCAAGGCATGCAAAATCCTTCTTGTCCTTGTTCGAAAACGGCCTTGTTTTTAACTCTACTCTTACTGACATTTGCCGTGTCTTGGTTCCTCATCTCAGCGGCCCCACCATCTCAGCCAACCCCTTCGTTGAGACGACGCTGAGCTACGCCCTCACCTACATCGATGCCGTTGTCTCATCCAAGCGCAGTCACAGCGCTATCAAGTCTTCACGCATCATTATCCTTGCTGACAACGACTACTATTCTCACTCTCATGCCTCCTCGTCTGGGCGATTCGCCAAGTTCCCCGTCACTCTTCAGGGCGCCAACAAGACTGGCCTCGGCTCCTCCGCAGCTCTCGTCACCTCCCTCACTGCCTCCTTGCTCACTCACTACTTGCCCGCCAGCATCTTTGACCTCTGCTCCAAGCAGGGCAAGCAGACGCTTCACAACCTCGCCCAGGCTGCGCACTGTGCCGCCCAGGGCAAGGTCGGCTCGGGCTTCGATGTCGCCGCCGCCGTGTATGGGTCCTGCACCTACCGCAGGTTTTCACCCGCCATCTTGAGTGTGCTGCCCGAGCCCGGAGCCCCTGGATTCAGCGACAAGCTCCTCGCAGTCGTAGATGGCGAGAAGTGGGACGTCGAGGTGCAAGACGATGGTGTCACCGTGCCACCAGGGCTGGTCCTACGCATGTGCGACGTCGACTGCGGCAGCCAAACCGTCAGCATGGTGAAAAAGGTCCTCTCGTGGCGCAGCCAAGACGAGCAGCACTCAACAGGCCTCTGGAACGACCTCCAGTCGAAGAACGAGGACCTGGCTGCCGCGCTCAAGGCCGGCGCCCTCGACCAGCTCCCCACCAAGCTCAGCCAGGTCCGCGAGCTGATCCGTCAGATGGGCCGTGAGAGCAGCGTTCCCATCGAGCCCGACACGCAAACCGAGCTGCTCGATGCCGTCAGCGCCCTCGATGGCGTCTACGGCGGCGTCGTGCCTGGTGCTGGCGGCTACGATGCCCTCGCCCTGCTGATGCGGGATGACGACCAGACGCTGGCCCAGGTGCAGGACTTCCTGGCCACCTGGGGTCGCGAAAAAGGCGCAAAGGTGAAGCTTTTGGGGGTAAAGGGGGAGATGGAGGGGGTTCGCCAGGAAAGCTTGGACGTGTACGACGGGTGGCTATAGCTTGCTTCGGCCCTGAACATTGTCAACCTATTCCGCTCTTTGACAGGCGATGTTTCCTGGAAAGCCGTAGATGACTTTCATCACAAAAGAAAGAGGAGGGATCTGGAAAGCTCTTTTTCTTTTCATTATCATTGTAGAGCTCATATGAAGTGAAAAAGAAGAAAAAGTAAATAGAAGAACCAAATCGATCGACAGAGTCTGATCCCTTGGTTGCAGTAGGCAGCTGTGTATGGTCCGTGTCATGTTGCACAGGCAAAATCTCATTACACCAAAAACCGTGCCACCCTGAGACAAAGCACATAGCGAAATGACTCTGGCACACACGGGAACTAATTGGCATAATCAAAACAAAAATGCACATATCACTGTATTGAACAATTACTCTCTGCTCCTGCGTAACTTTTGCATTACATTAACTAAGTGAGACTTTTCTGCATTAATTCCCCCTTTCTGCCTCTCAATCGCGTTCATCATTACCAAGGCATTCCCATTTTCGTTTGTTTTTCGTCGTCTAGACCAAACGAAATCGTCATTGTAATATCTATCCTGCCCGTCGCTTGATAACCGTTCCCGCCCAATCTATCCTGTATAGCCCATAATTAAGTACCTGTCCAATCCCAAACCGACCCAATCTAGCCAATCTGTTTTTGTCCCTTGTTTTACCATGCCCATGAGAAAGAAAAGGAAAAAAAGATGATAAAAAAATAGAAATAGGAAATAAGGGGAGGGAGTGCATCACTATCCAAAGCAGTAACGATAAAAAGTAGTGATAATAGTATCCGTAATGTCCTTAATCATGGATATTGATGATATTGTGGTGTTTCGTTCATGATATTTGCATCCAGTCATTGAATTAGTTGGGCTGCTGCTGAGTGGCAGAGACAACGGAGAATGGCGAAGGGCTTCGGTAAGGGGAGCGAGAACGGATTGACCGAGGCAGGCTGGCTGTTGGATCGGGGAACATGGAGTCTTCAGCAACACCGATGCGACTAGCGGCAGCCTTTTCTCGAAGGATACAGAGCCTGTGGCAAGTATGTATTAGCACAAAAGTTCAGATAAAAAAAGATAGTGACCAATGATCAATGGCGTGATTGTGTCTCGGGGTGCCTTACTCTTCTTGCGAGATGCCGGGGAGCAGAACAGGCTCCTTTTTGAGACCAAACGGCCCAGACTAGAAACCAGGCGTTAGTCAAAATCTCGTCTAAATCATGAAACATGGCAAATGGACATACAATTTCCAGCCCACGCTTCTGCTTCCGCCTGCCATGACGCAGAGCCGCCTGCATGCGCTCATAGAGAGTCCTGACATTGTTCTTGAGACGCATCTCGGAAGTGGCGTAAGTCGTGTTGGAACACCCGCCAATGCTCTCGGTCTCCAGGTTGATCAGAGAAACACTTCTCGGCAAATTCGCCATCGCTCGGGGCGAAGGCAATTGATTGGCTGGATGAAATTTGGAAACGAAATGAAAAATAATGGAAATGGCAAGAAATCGAAAAGCAAGATGAAATAGAGAATGAATGCTGTTGAGATGAAGAAAGAAAGAAGATGAAGCCAAAAATGATGGCTGACGTCGATGACGGTGGCTGTTTGTTGAACTGCGCTGACAGAAAAAAATAATGAAGGTAAAGATAATAAAAGTATCGTCTGTGGTTTTTTCTTTTTTTTTTTTTTTTCTCTCCCCTGTCTTCCTTTTTCTTCTAGATGCTGTTGGGTGATAATTGATGTTGGTAACGCGAATTAAGCCGGGTTGGTGAAGATACGAGCGGCTGGGCCCCGACGGTGTAGCCTTTATTAATGAGAGAATTCAAGATGAACAAACAATTAAATACGGCTATTGCTGCAAACTGCCGAAAGCGAACTGTAAGGCAAGACAAGTGGAAAGGGAAAAAATTAAATTAAATTAAAAGAGTGAATGCGGACTGCCGTCGGACGGGCAAGGGGGGAGAAAAGAGTGTGTGGGCTGGTGAAGCTCCTAAGCTGCCTAGATGCAGAATGAATGGAGGCGTCCGGCTTGAGATTCACAGGCTCAGCACGTTTCCGACGGAAGCGGTGCTGGCCATATATATATAACACATCACATCGGCAGCTATGCGTGTCTCAGCACCGTTATTCGATAACCCTTCGGTCGGTGCCGCTTTTGGGCCTTTGTCGAACGGGGTTTCATTAAACAACACGCGCCCGCGCAGACTGCGACAACACTAGGAGAGGTGCAGAGGTTGTCTCACATGCCGGCTTGGAACAAGACCTGTGCATTTGCCCAAGGCCTAATATGGAATGTGCGAGAACTGAATTGGCATTCCAGGTGCTGTTACCTGTTACCCTCATGCAAGAAGCCGTATGCCGTTACATTCGTCAGGGTAATGAGCTGTCGGTAGGCGAGAAGCACAACCACGACAACGAAGCCATCATGCCACGGGCGGAGCATGGCGGAGCAACGAACGGACGTGCACGGCCATTGTTTGCTTCCTTTTTGTACAGAACGAATGGGGTCAACGGCGGCTTGGCCGATTCGTTCGCGGCCTCCTTGCCTTGGCGACGAATTCTTGTTTCATCTCATCACGGGTTGCATTAGAGACTGGAACCCGTTCGTCTTTGAATTGGATTTAGGTTTCGGCGGGCGCGGTGGAGACGCCTTTCATGCATAACGAAAATGTGAGTCTGAGATGCTGCGGTGACCCTTCACGAGAAAACGAACGATAAAGCCTGGGACCCTTGTCCGATAGACCATCCTCGCATTATTCGTCGCAGGCGAACCAATCACAAGCCCCACGTCTCGACGCTCAAAGGAGCTCAAAGGGAGATCTCTCGCTAATCTTTGGGGCTGGTGCGGAGGCACAGCTGGCACTAGGTTCATTGGGTGATAGTATTGAACGCTCTTTTCTTTCTTTCTTTATGTATGTAACTCTTCTAAATTGATCAGTACCACAAGGCGTCATTTGACGCTTACTTCGGATAGTCCTTGATGTGAAAGCTCTTGGATTTGACAAATGCGTCAAAGCCAAACTTGCCAAGTGTCTGACCTCTACCCGAGTTCTTCCATCCCGTCCACGCAAGGTCCTATATTGTTGGTCGTACAGTTAGCACACTGGGGCCGTTCATCAAAGCATTTTATTTTCTTGATTGCTTGATTGCTAGGGTTGTGGCCCGGTCGGGTGCAATATGACCACGGGCCAACAAGGGAGCAAGGGGGGATGGTGTTGTTAGGGTGCACGCGCCGTGAACGTGAACTTACCGGACTGGGGAAATCGCAGCGGTTGACAAAGACAGTACCAGCATCAACCTGCTCTGAAAGCGCGTAACCTCGATCCACATCCTTGGTCCAGATGCTAGCTGTGAGCCCAAACTCGCTATCGTTCATCAGCTTCACGGCCTCATCATCGCCCTTTACCTTCATGACCGGAATCACAGGCCCAAATGTCTCTTCCGTCATGACAGTCATCGTGTGATCCACATCAGTCAACAGGGTTGGTTTCACAAAGTTGCCCTTGAGCGGGGGGTTTTCGAAGCTTTCGTTTTCCGGCGTAGCATCCTTGGCTCCCTTTTTCAAGGCGTCCTGAATGTGCGACTCTATTGTTTCCTTGGAACGCTTTGAGATGACGGGTCCTACATGAGTCGACTTGTCAAACGGATCTCCAAGCTTGTATCCCTTGAGCACCTTTTGAACGGCCGTGACAAAGGCATCGTGCACATTTTCATGCACATAGATTCGTTCAAGGGAGCAGCAGCTTTGGCCAGAGTTGAATATGGCACCGTCAACAATCTCCTCAGCAGCCCAATCGATATCTACATCATCTCTGATGTATGCGGGATCCTTGCCACCCAATTCGAGGCTCACATTGACAATTCTGTCGGCCGCAGCTTTCTGCACGGCAAGACCGCCAGCAACGGACCCCGTGAAACAAACCAGGGCAATCTTGGGATCTCGCACAATAGTTTCCATGACACTAGGGGAGCCGCAGTGGAAATATTGCAAAACTCCATCGGGCAAGCCGGCCTCGGAAAATAGCTTGGCCACTTGTTCCACAATAGTAGGTGTTTGCGGTGATGGCTTCAATATCACGCTGTTTCCAGCCAGGATTGCGGGAATCAACGCATTGATGAGAATCAAATAAGGATACTTGAGACACGGATACGTTAATTTAAAAAGAGAAAAATTTACGCGATTAATAGTGGCTGGTGCGGGAGATGGGGTTACTTACATTCCAGGCGAAGATGATGAGAACAGGGCCAACGGGTGCTCTTCGGATGAAGCGTTTGAACCCTTTCTCAGGCTCACCCTCAACATCCTGCAACACTGTAGAGCTGAGTTTGAGGAGATATTCTGCCCTCTTGATGGCAGTGGTGACTTCTTTTGCCGTATAAGCGATGGGTCGGCCCATCTGGGTGGTCAGTTCCAGGGCGAGGTCATCCTGGCGTTTATCCAGTGCGTCGAGGAATTTCCGGACAATGTCTTGCCTTTCCTCGAGGGTCGTGTTGCGAAATTTCAGAAAAGCTTCAGTGGCGACCTGGGGAAGCAGTTCCAGATCGGCAGGGGAGGCGCCATTGCGGGTGATGACAATCTCGTTGGTATTTGGAGAGATTGTGTTGATCACCTCGACAGACATGGTGGACTTCGTGAGAGTGTACTTCTTGAGACGATTTATCTGATGAGGCAGCTTTACAGGGGAAACACTCGTGAAATTATTGAAGGTTTGAAGTCGGTATGGAGATGATAGGGAGAGGGGAAATGGTGATACTGGTCCACTGGTTTGAAGAGCCGTTCTTGCCCGTCCGTCATTATTTGCCCCACGTCACCGATATCGTTGCCCCGCCATACATCAGACAGTATGGGTGTCCCCATACTAATGATGGTAGCCTTGCCTAGACATTACTTTGGCGGCCAATTGTACGTAAGAGAGCTCCGTCGAGGGATCCGAGTCAGGACAATAGATTAGCAGGCAATTAGTTAGGTACAAAGTTTCTTTCCATGTGAGAGGGAGGTTTGAGTGTAAATTTCTAAGCCATTAATTGGACAGTCTAGGTTAACAGATACTACCGCCTGGATACACTAATGAGAGCATCGCTAGATTCGTTAATACGCTGTGCCCCGGTACTGCAATACGACAATTTCTTATCGCGATAAGGATTGGAACTTTTTTTTTTTGGTTGCGACCACAGATGAGCTCTGAGCCAAGTTGCACATACGGTACGACATAGTGCTCTGCAAATCACACATAATGGCTGCGACAAGGGCCAACGAGTTTCTGGATGCATCCGACAGCGAAGACGAACGCTTGAATGGATACGAGTCGGATGATGAAGTAAAGAAGGGCGGGCGCGGTCCTAAACGGCGAAAGATTAGCAGCGACGATGAGGAAGACGACGATGCTGAAGCGAGCGACAAGGAGCAAGATGCCAGTGACGGAGACGAGAAGAACCCAAAATCGGCCGAACAAGACGAAGAGGGCGACAAAAGCGGCGCTGATGGTGGCAAGAAGAAGGCCAAGAAGCTAAGGACCAAAGATTTGCCTGGTGTTGCCCGACCCTTGACGAAGAAGAACCTTGTTGCGACAGAGGAAGCCATCAAAAAATCCGGCGTGGTATACATTTCACGTGTGCCGCCATTCATGAAGCCTAATAAACTACGTTCCCTTCTTGCTCCATACGGAGAAATCAACAGGATATTCCTCGCCCCCGAAGATCCAGTCGCACGAGCACGGCGCGTCAAAGGAGGCGGCAACAAGAAAAAGACATTTACCGAGGGCTGGGTCGAGTTTATCAAGAAGAAGGATGCAAAGGCTGTGTGCGAACTTCTAAACGCACGACCAATCGGCGGAAAGAAAGGGAGCTACTACCACGACGATATATGGAACCTGTTGTATCTCAATGGTTTCAAATGGCACAATCTGACGGAGCAGATTGCCGCCGAGGATGCTGAGAGGTCGAGCCGCATGAGGGCTGAGATTAGCAAGACGACGCGGGAGAACAAACTGTTCGTCCGCAATGTGGAGAGAGCAAAGATGTTGGATGGCATGGAGGCAAAGGCAAAGGCGAAGAAGAGGAAGGCAAGTGATGCAGCGGACAATGAGGAGCCAAGGGAGAGCGTACGGACGTTTAAGCAGATTTCCAAGATCAAGAAGGGCGGAGATACCAGCGAGCAACCAGAGCGTGTGAGCAGAGTGTTGAGCAAGATTTTTTAATTTTGTTTTATTTGTTTATTTTGTATAATTACTTGTTACTACATGCGTCTGCCTAAATCTAGGGCATTGAAACTGAATTGGAACAATTATCAAAGAGGCCCTGATGTCCGTCATCCTGTTACCGGTTTAGTTGCATGCCCACGCGACTGACTCATATGTCGCACATATTTTCACGCCGCTACTACGGATAAGGCAATAAATTCTGCGACAGCAAATCTGAGCGATAAGCTCATGGAAGTCGCTTATCAAGCAGCGGGGCAAAATATTTTTCGACTTCGTAGATATTGTATCAGAGGGACCCCATCCGATAAAATCATCTACCATAACACATACCACATCACCATCGGCCACATCAAGCAAAATGTCTATGGATCTTGATGACGCCATTTCTATTGCGCCTATATCGCAGCAGGCGACGGCGGCAACGTAAGTGACTTACTCCAATTTTCCCAGCTTTTTTGGTCAGAAGAACGTTGCTATTCTACTTCAATTTTCTTCTTTGCGGCTGCCCCTCCAAAAAAAGCCATGAATGACTGCATAGACTGACAATATCCAACACAGAATCCTCTGTCACAACTGCGGTGCCCCGATCGATGGAACAACAGCCACTGGCGCTGCCTGCTACGACTGTATCAAGCTGACCAACGACATTTCCCAGGGAATCCAGCGAGAGGCCACCATCCAGCAATGCAAAGACTGCGAGAGATGGCTCTTGCCACCCTCAAGTTGGATCGCCGCCATGCCTGAATCCCGTGAACTCCTAGCCCTCTGCCTCAAGAAGCTGAGGGGCCTGAATAAAGTGCGAATCGTCGATGCGAGCTTCATCTGGACCGAGCCTCATTCCCGAAGAGTAAAGGTCAAGTTGACCGTCCAAGATTCCGTCCAGCAGGGAGTTCTGCTGCAGCAGAGCTTCGAGGTCGTATACGTTGTGGCGACTCAGCAGTGCCCTGAGTGCCAGAAGAGTTTCACCCCCAACCACTGGAGAGCTTGCGTTCAAGTCCGACAGAAGGTCTTGCACAAGAGGACGTTCCACTTCCTGGAGCAGCTTATCTTGAAGCATGGCGCGCACAAAGAGACCCTCAACATCAAGGAAGCCAAGGATGGTATCGATTTCTTCTTTTCCGTGCGAAATCAGGCAGAGAAGTTTGTCGACTTCCTCAACTCAGTCGTTCCCGTCAAGGTCAAGTCTTCACAAGAGCTGATCTCTATGGATACCCACACATCAAAAAAATCCTACAAATTCACATTTTCCGCCGAAATTGTCCCCGTATGCAGAGATGACCTGGTTGCGCTGCCCATAAAGCTTGCGAAACAGGCTAGCAACATCTCACCCCTCGTCCTTTGCCACAAGATTGGCACGGCGGTCTACCTCATGGACCCTCAGACCCTTCAAACAGCGGAAGTAAGTGCGTCCATTTACTGGCGCGCCCCATTTACAGCTCTCGCCGACGCCATGGAGTTGGTCGAGTTCATCGTCATGGATATTGAGCCGACCCCTACTCGAAAGGGCAAGTGGGTGCTTGCCGAGGCAACGGTTGCTCGTGCTTCCGATCTGGGTGTCAATGATAGGACATACTTTACCAGAACACATCTGGGAAACCTGTTACAGCCAGGTGACTCAGCGATGGGCTATATGTTGAGCGGCACCAACTTCAACAATCCCGAATTTGATGCGATAGAGGATTCCAACACATACTCATCAATCGTCCCTGATGTGGTCTTGGTGAAGAAACACTACCCCAACCGCAGGAGGAACCGTCGCCGCAACTGGAAGCTCAAGCGCATGGATAAGGATGAGGGTGAGCTTCTGCCAAAGAAGGCAGACCAAGAGCGTATGGATAAGGAGTACGAGATGTTCTTGCGCGATGTCGAGGAAGATGAAGAACTGCGTGCGGCTTTGGCGCTTTACAAGAATCCCAAGCAGGCAAACGAGGATGAGATGAGCATAGCGGAGACGGACGAGGATGGAGACGATGGCGTGCCAGGGGTGAATATGGACGAGCTGCTAGATGACTTTGATGAGCTCACAATGCAGGATAATTAGAGTAGTGTAGGGATTTATGAAACTTACCGCAATGAGATTAACGACGTCACGTTTGGCTCCCAATGAAAAGTGCGCATGTGCCCGAAGCAGTAATATAATTCCGCTGTGATCTCTCGTAATTTTTTATGAGTACACCATGTATCCAGTGCTGGGGCTAGAGGTCTATAAGAATGTAGGGATAGAGCTCAAATCGATCGGCTTTGATTCGTCTTTGACTTCACTCTTTGCGGCCGGTCGTTTGGACTGCTCTCGGGATTTCTTCCTGCTCATCCTACGCTCGTGCAAGCCAAAAAGATCATCATCCAAGTCGTCATCCACATTGTAGACACTGGGTGGCTGATTGTCGGCTTTGGTTCGAGAAGAATCTGGACGAGGAACTCCCTTGGGAAGTTCTGTGGGGCGTGAAGACATAGCTTGAGGATTTGGGTTGGAGTTGCGAGGATGCTGGGGGGTGTTTCTACTCTGTGTAGCAGTTGATTTTGGATTGGCGGGCAAGTCAAGCTTGACCCTCTTGGATGATGACGCCAATGGTGGCAATGACGGCGATAATTCACGACTTTGATGGTCTTGCTGTGGTGACGACTTGCTTGAATACCCGGCGGCCGCTCTCGTCCTAGAGGAAGAAGATGAAGCACTCGCCGCAGGCATAATTGTCCTTCCCTCTCGTCTCGGCGCCTCCATCAATCCTCGTAGACCCGTCGCCCACGGCGACCTTTGTTCATCTTGCTTTGCTTTGCGGTTATCACCATCCTCACCACTCTCAGCTTCCAGCGCTTTACGCCGCTTCATAGAATTCTGAGCTGCTTCACTCCTCTGTCGCGCCCTGGCTGTCGGCACCGCACTTGCCACGACGGGACGCTCAATCTCGCTGATAGTAGCCGCGTTTTGGGCCTTGGCGAGGGCCTTGAGACGATCGTATTCTGCTCGGTGAAGGTGCGCGGTGAAGCGCTGGGCCATGTGCAGAAACTCATCATCGACCATTCTGAATTTGTCGTCATTCAGCGGCCCTGGAATCATGAACCTGAGATGAAGGGAAGTTGTTAGTTGAGTATGGACAAGAGATGTATGTGCATGTTGAACTGATGTTTGAACTAAGCAATCAAAATCATAAAGGCGGTGCAAATATACTCTTCATGAGGCCGCTCTGGTGGAGGTGAAGTAGATGGGCTTCGAATAGGATCTGAAATAATTACTGTCAGTTGACTAAACCCCCATTCTCAATAACGGTCTTTTTTTATTCATACCGGAATCCAAAACGCGCCGAACGTGTCTGCGTGACACGGGCGTTCGCAAAACATCTCGACTTTCATATTGCCGCGCAGTAGGTAACTTGGGACTTTGGGCTCTTGTGTTTCTTGCGCTATTGCTTGATGAGAACTCAGATTCTCTTTTCCAAGGCAATTTCCTTGTCATGGCTGCTTGAGGTTTGGCATGTGTAATTCGGAAAGTTAGAGATGGTTGAGAGCTTAGCGTTTGGTGCCTGCAGTTAGTGTTCTCTAACTACGTGAGGTACCTGAACTGTATTACTGAATGCAGCCTGCCAACTCCCCGCAGAACTGGATGGTGCTAGGCAGATATTCCCATTCACAAAAAATCTTCCATGATAAGACGACGAAGGAAATACAAGCACTAGCATGGATGATAATAATAGAAGAGACCAGATGAGATCACATCACTCTCGCCCACAATAACAGCCCTACAGGTAAACCATTTTGCAGCTATACGTACCTATTAGCGATTCATACTACCTTAACCTAGAGTCACTGTTTCTCACTCATATTTTGTGAACTCCTGGCGCAATCTGTCTATTTATATGACTATATTCCACAGTATCTTGTAGCCAAATAGTCTTGACTTTTATTGTTATTATCTATAGAGATATTACTGGTGCATGTGTAAAATGTTATGCGCCCTGATGAAGCTCGGTAATATGCCTAGAGTAGATCCTCGGAAGCCCATGTTGATTGGAGTGAGGATGTATGTTGCATATGGGATTGAAAAGTCAACATTATATTCTGGAGAAACGTGATAAAAGTAAAGGACCTTCATCTGCATATACTTCCGGGGCTTGAATCTACACTTAGCAGTAAACTGCAAAGACTGCTTTTCTCATACTCAACCAGAACAGCTCAGAAAAATTCCACTCGATTTAAGCATAGAGGCTTATCTTATATATGCATACTCTGGGATACGTTCATGCAGGCAGGCGCAGCCCCTCCAAGCCCCGCTGAGATGAATGAATCAATTGAGAAGGAGCTCTCGCTAGAATGTAGTAAACCTAGAATTTCAGGCCGAGCTTCGAGAATCTCAAAGTTAAAATTGCCATTCAAACAGGTTGCACGTCCCTCAAGTCTCGCTCAATATTGAGTGCTGAGGGTGCAGTCCTGATGTTTGTGATGCAATTGCCATTACTGCCATTTCTTGCAGTGCCATATTCTGATATTGAATCGCCATGATTGCTCTGGTGCTCTGTCGTCAAGCCTCAGTGAGGCAATGCGGCCGCCTCACCAGATCAGGTTATAGAGCCGCGACGGATTTGTCTCCTTTCAAGAGACTTCTCTACCGGGGCAGCAATGGCGCAAGAAGCATAAGCTCAATGCTTGAAAATACTCGAAATATCGGTATCATCGCTCACGTTGACGCTGTAAGGCTTACGCCTCTATGTAATCAAGCCATCCTGGCCTCGACGCTTACCCATGGTGTAGGGCAAAACAACAACAACTGAGCGCATGCTCTACTATAGTGGCGTGACCCAGCGAGTAGGAGGTGTGTGAAATACATGTCCAGAGCTGAAATAACCCAGCTGACAATCTTAGATGTGGATTCTGGCAACACTGTAACCGATTTCCTTGAGCTTGAGCGGGAGCGTGGAATCACCATCCAATCAGCGGCAATAACGTTTCACTGGCCGCTACAACAGGATTGCCCTCCTGGAACAGCCCCAAAGACCATCAATCTCATTGATACTCCTGGTCACCAAGATTTCAGATTTGAAGTTGATCGATGTTTACCAATCCTTGATGGAGCCGTCTGCATCATCGATTCTGTCAAGGGTGTAGAAGCACACACAGAACGAGTTTGGGCCTCTGCCCAGGAGTTCAGAGTTCCGCGAATTGTTTACTGTAACAAGCTGGACCGTGAGGGCGCATCATTTAGAAAATCCGTCTTGGAAATTGGCTCTCGACTCAAAGGATGGCCATTGGTCTGCCAAATTCCGTGGTGGGAGAAAGAGGAATTTGTCGGAGTAATAGACATCATCGATGGGGTGGGTTACAGGTGGAAGACCGAAAGGCAAAAGACTCGATATGAACCCACCGAGCTCGAAGAGATACTGTCAACTTCAAACCAATCGTTATTGGCCGAGATGAAAGTAGCACGACAGCGTCTGGTCGAGGGCCTTGCAGATTTTGACGAGGCCGTGATGGATGAATTCTTGGCTGAAAATGAAAATATCCCCGCTTCCCTGTTGAAGCAAGCCATAAGGAGAAGCATCCAAAGCGGTGATGGCCGTTTCATACCAGTATTCGCCGGTTCGAGCTTTCGTCATATTGGAGTTGAGCCGCTCATGGACGCCATCGCGGACTATCTTCCTAATCCAGCGGAACGTCCAGATGCTGAGGTCAGAGTTGGGAGTACGAAGAGCGAGCTTCGGGAAGCACTGAAAGGAAAAGGCAAGAAGACAGTGGATGCCAATGTTAGTTCAGTGGCATCTGTCTTCAAAGTGTTTGACCACCCAAAGGAGGGCGTCATTAGTTTTGTGAGAGTTTATCATGGAACTCTTACTCGCAATGCTCCGAGCTTCAACACCCATATGCTTATCCAGGAACGACCAATGGGCATCTTGCAAATATCTGCGTCCAAGACTGAAGACATTCAAGAGCTTTCTGTGGGCCAAATCGGAGCCCTGAGAGGACTTAAGAAAGCTCGCACTGGAGATACTTTGATCACCATGGCGAGTGGCAAAACTGTCCCTGAACATTTACGACATATCCAGATCAGGCCTCCAGAGATTCCTCCACCGGTTGCCTTTTTGCAAGTTGATCCATATGGGAATGTGGCAGCACAACAATTAGAGGTCGCTCTGGAGAGCGCGTCTCGAGAAGACCCAAGCCTTCGGTGGAGTAGAAATCCAAAGACTGACCAATTTACCATCCAGGGTATGGGAAAGCTCCACCTGGATGTGTCACTCTACAATATGAGGCAGAAGCATAAGATAGATGCCGAGTTTGGTCCTATTGAGGTCGACTACAAGGAATGTGTTACCACCATGACCTCTCCTCAGCATGCAGTTTTTGACCGTCCAGTTGCGGGCAAGCCAGGCAAGGTTTCCTGCACGGCTACTCTCAGACCGATAGAAGCTGGGGAACAGGAAGATCTGATGGAAGCCGGCCTTGAAAAAGACGGCAACATTGTCCAGATAGATATTCCCATGGAAGGCGAAGCCACGGCCGTGCTTGTTGATGTGGATGAGGCACGCCAACAGCTCTTCAACGGAGCCATAGCTGGGTTGGCCAGGGGGCCTCGCCGTGCGTCGCCGATACACGGCTGCCAAGTCCACATCACTCTTGATACGTCTCGCGATGCGCTAGAGACACCAACTGGAGGCCATTTCAGCAGTGCGGCTAAAACCGCCGTCCAAGCAGCTCTTAGAGATGCGTTCGATAAAAGCCAGATTGGCATTTTAGAGCCCATCATGTTGACGCACATTACCTGCCCTGAAGCGGCCGCTGGAACAGTTCAGCATGACATAACAGCTGGTGCGGGTGGTCATGTCCTCGAAGTCAACGATCGTTCTGCAGAATCTGCTAGCGACGAATTGATCGATATCTCCAAGATTTACGCGCCGCCTGATCCCTATGACTCGATCACCTCGCTGAGAAGCAAAAAGTCCACTGCTCGCATGGTCGAAATAGTAGCAAAAGTCCCCTACAAGGAGATGCTGAACTACGACGAGCATCTACGAAGCAAGACCGCGGGCCGGCATTCTATGACTATGTCGTTTGATTCTTTTGCAAGAGTGGTTGGCCATCGAGAAAAGGATCTCTGAAAGGCCTTTGAAGCAAGCACGCCATTGTGACCAACGCGAACGCAATTAAACTGCTGAATAGCAATGTAAAATAAAAAGCAAAGCCTGGAATTTGCAGTTCTTCCAATGAAAAGGCGTTACATAACGAGCAGCACAGGGCAATATAACAAAACCATACAGTATTGTATTATGCAAAGCAGGCTGAAAGAAACCAATTCTCTTGGCTTGATGATATGACCATCTGGTCTTAAAGATCCATCCTACTGGAGGTTGATGGATCAGCTCAATGCCAAGAATGCAAGCGAATTGACTAGACCGCAGTACAAGAGACGAGCAGATGAAATCTCGCATGATGCCACTTTTATTGGGGTCCGGGATACCGCCAGTATAAGATACCTAGAAGAAATCACATCTCATCACTGTTCCCTACCTTGGCAAAGCCATCGGCGGCAGCTGCTGGCGGAGCTGATGATATCGCGGCGATGAGCGAGATTTGGAGATTTTGCTGAGCACAAAACATGGAGATGGAGATGGAGCACGGAGTAAGACGGCATGTCTGTTCCAGAACCCGCCAGGCTCTCACTGGATTACGGACAAGCACTCCCTTGCTGAACATGCACCTCCTTGCAAAGCACAGACGGCCTCGCCAGGGTTGGTGCCAGGCAACAATTCGCTGCTCGAGACTGGATTGAGCCTAGCTTTTTCATGCTTGGCTGTCTCTGGACAAGAGACGGAGAACTTTGGTCCAGCTTGTAATGACAGCTCGTGGGCGTTCATGCTCGTGTTGAGTGGAGCACGTCGTTTACACAAAATTTCTGTCCCTTGCAACCCCGTGCGGAAAAAAGGAGTGCCCCATGTCCAAACCCCAGTCTAGCTTGGCTTCTAGGGAGAGCAGCTCGACCGCCACATCCTCTACCGTACTAGCAAACGGGCAGCAGAAAAAGACCTGATGTTTAGAAGCAAGACTTGTTTCAGCAGATTTGGTTTTGAACCGTCTCAAGATTGAAATTGGCGAGCGCCACCAGCAAGCGACGGTTTGTTTTCTGAGTCGTGTTGCAGCAAGGAGATGGTTGGTGCCCCCCTCAGGTCTAATTCTTCTAATCACCTATTCGTGGGGTGACACCGTCAGCCTCAGCTGTCTTACAGCACAGGCAATAATAACGGTGAAGTCGGTTGGGGGAGGGGGGAGATCAGCAAAGACGCAGCGATTCGGAGCGTTCCGCCAAATCTCGCCTTTGGTGTCGTCGATCAATTTCTTCTCCTCGCCTGTCAGTGTGATTTTACTGCGGTGATGTGCTTGTACGGAACGATATGTCCGACTACAGGTAGAATGGCTGCGGTGGCCCCGACAAACGGCAGACGTCCAATCATGGTGATATTGGTACGCTCAAGTCGGGGCATCAGGGGCACTGGCTGCCCTTCTCTGTGAACACAACACCGCGCCAACAAACATGTCGAGGTCAGCTAGGGGTTCACAATGCAATTGCTACTGAGATAGACTATGACTACACAGATTACTACTTCCAGGACCTACTCCGCACTATTAACGGTTAGCACCGAGATCAGCACTTTTGTTGGACTCATGGCTTCTGCTGTTCTGGCTTGTGAACCTCCAATACAGCACACAGACACTGCCCTCGACATCGAGAGCCCCCCCGTTTGGCTCAGGTCCTCGAGAAGGATAATGGGATTCATACCCGTTGCAGTTAATGCAGCGTTCGATACGTATCTTACACTAGGAGGGCCTTAATTTCCTTTGGCCCTGGCTAAGTGGCTGGATTGGTCGACGGTTTCCCAGGGGAGAAGCAAGCCGCTCCCTGATTGGCTCATGGCTTGTTTAATTTCGACGCGCTCATCCCACGGTATCCACAGAGCGAGGCCCAGCATCACAGCCCATCTTCAGCAAAGCGGTCGAGGCATTATTAGCTTATGAGATGAGCCTGGTCTGGTCGAAGTACTCGCAGCATGTATCGTAGCAGTTGTCCTCCAGTTTTGAACTAACCACAAGTCAATCCCTTCCTTTACTAGCCCATTGTCGCCCTGCTCGTCCGCGGGCTCCATCTCACTCTCTTTTCATAGAACTTCTCGACCGTCACCGCCGTCTCTCTCTTTTTCATTCGTTTTGCGCTGTGTCGTTTCGTGTCGTGTCGTGTTTTGTGTGGACGAGCTCTTCTTTTTGCCGTCACCTCTGTCGCTCTCTTTGCCTGATTGTTTTGTGACACGACTCTCACTTCTGTTTGTTCGAAACCTCGAATCGAGCGTCGCACTCGCCCTTGTCGAGCGACCTCTGCTCTCACTCTCTCTCGCGCCAGTAATCACTAATCGATTCACACTCTCGTTTTCACGCGCCGCGATGAAGGTTACAGACGTCCAGGCCGCCCTCGCGTCGGCCGTTGTGCTTCTCTCATTGCCAGCCGGCACCGTCGCCTCGTCACACAGGAGGTTTCACCAGCTTCCCAATAAGAAGCACACTCACCTTCGCTCTCCTCACACAGTAGAGGACGCCAACTCTATTGTCAAGCGAGGACAATGCGCGTTCCCGACCGATGATCCCAACTTGGTTGCTGTCACGCCCGATGCTGAGAATGCTGGCTGGGCTATGAGCCCGGATCAGCCTTGCACGCCAGGTCACTACTGCCCAATTGCTTGCAAGCCCGGTATGGTTATGGCTCAATGGGATCCCGATTCTTCATACTCCTACCCGGCTTCCATGGTAAGTTTACTAAATCGATAAGAAGAGAGAATGACCAATATCGCCGGTTTCAGTCGCTGACAGCATTAGAACGGAGGATTGTTCTGTGACAACAGTGGCACGGTTCACAAGCCTTTCCCCAACAAGCCGTACTGTGTTGAAGGTACTGGCTCTGTCGTAGCTGTCAACGACTGTGGTGAGCCCATGTCGTGGTGCCAGACTGTCTTGCCTGGTAACGAGGCCATGCTTATCCCAACTCTTGTCACATCCTCGGCCACGCTTGCTGTTCCCGATACAAGCTACTGGTGTTCAACGGCAGCTCAGTGAGTGATCCCGCACAAGCTTTGTCTTGCATCCCACGTCCACAGTGTTTGCTAACCTCATCTGTGTAGCTACTACATCAACCCTCCTGGAAGCACCGTCGCCGATTGTGTCTGGGGTGTCTCTAGCAAGCCCGTTGGCAACTGGAGTCCGTACGTTGCTGGCGCTAACACTGACAGCAACGGCAACACATTCGTCAAGCTGGGATGGAACCCCATCTGGCAAGACTCTGCCTTGAAGAGCACCCTGCCCACCTTTGGTATCAAGATCGAGTGCCCCGACGGTGACTGCAACGGACTGCCCTGTGAGATTTCGCCCAACTCTGACGGCAGCGTCGAGAGCAACGAATCCTCCGTTGGTGCCGGTAACGCCGCTTTTTGCGTTGTTACTGTCCCCAAGGGTGGCACTGCCAACATTGTGGCTTTCAACGTGGACGGCAGCTCTGGCGGCTCCGGTGGTGATGACTCTGACTCCGGATCTTCTTCTTCGGCTCAGCCCAGCTCCACTCCCCATGGACTCAAGGCCGGCGGTTTCGCCCAGCAGGCCGAGAAGGCTACTTCAACCACCACCACCGCCCAGCCATCATCTACGGAGGTTTCCACCACTGCTACTCCTTCTTCGACCGAGGCCACATCCACCACTGCCGCCGCCTCATCAACCACCACGGCCGCAGAGTCAACAACACAGACGACCGATGCTTCCTCCACAACCGGAGCTGCTTCTACCACCGCCACCAGCGGCAAGGCTTCCTCAACCGCTTCTCAAGCTCGCGCACACGCCTCTGTGAAGCCCGGCATGTTCCACGAGAACGGCACCTCGTCTCACCAGACGACCTCAGCTCCTGCCGAGCCGTCCCAGACCCAAGCCGACTCTGCCCCGGTTACCACGACTACTAAGAAGGGTGAGGCTGGCCGCCAGCAAGGCAGCACCGCCTTTGCAGGCCTTATCGTTGCCTTTGTTGCCGCAGCTTGTTTCCTATAAGAAAAGAAGAATTAATGGCAAGCAGCCTCGTTGATTGTATCTCTGGCAGACAATGTATTCTCACGTCTACTTCAGTGTCCATGTCACCTTTTGTCAGCTGCAGCTTACATATTTTTTTGTTCATATGCTGCTCTAGACTTTATATCACTTGACGCGGGTTTCTCTCACCCTCTCTCTCTCTTTCGCTTCGCATATTTTGGGCCGTTTGATCCCCCTCCCCCTCGTCGCACCTTTTTTTTGCCCCCTGATATTTTATGCCGCCGTATCTGTATATGGCTCTACTTTTATTTACATAACGCTTATTATATGCTTTACATATAAGCCAATATGCCCTGTCGGCGATAGTGTTTATTGTCTTTGGAGAAATTGGAGGTTGGTGTGTCCGCTATAAGGTGGCATACCAATCTCCAAATATTCTCCCCTCCCCTTTTCTTTTCTTCAGGAGTTTTTACTCCTATTTTTTACAATGATGCCAAAAATACGGTGGCATATTTTATCCATTATGATTTTTTATTACCATATTTTCTCTTTTTACCACATTTTTGTTTTGATTTGCCTTCTTTTGTCGTCGATACCCCTCTTCAGCGGTTAAAGAGAAAGCTTCTTACGAAATCGGAGGACAAGGATCAAAAAAAGAGAAAAGGGAGGGGGAAAAAGCGAGCGATTCTTTTTTACAACTTTTTTTTACCTATCAAACATTTATGATGTATGTCCAAGGGGGGAAAGGCTTTGAAGTGGTTTTTGTCAGTTTTGTGCTTTTTGCTTTGTTTATTAATGCTCGTGCAAACTACTTGAGATGAGTTGTGGGTTTACAATTACCACAACCATCAACATAAACAACTCAAAAAAAGGAGCTTAGGATGAATAGGATAAAGACAGAAATAGCGTGGCTTTATGAATTTTACGTTTCTTGAAAGTAGCCTGTAGTGAATTGACACGTGTGTAGAGGAGCAACGTAACTAAGACACCGTAAAATGTGAGGCTTGTGTGATTATATACTCCATGCGTCGCCTTGTAGGTCTCAAACATGAATCACAGTTAGCGATATTTGACGGTTTAGGGGGGTATCATTTCGTTTTCTTCTATGGAGTAATTAGCTTCTAATAAACGAACACCATGCTATGGGGTAGCGCCGGTAGTTAGCACCACCTTATCAAGGATGCTTTGCCCTCTCCCATCTAAACTTGTATTGCCCCAATTAACTAATTTCATGCACACCTTCTTTCTCTCTTTCTCTCTCACAATGTCACCCAGCCGGGAACTTGGTCCAAATCAAAGTCGTCTTCGTGCCTCCTTTCCTTAATTGTCAGCCAAACGTTCGGCCAGCCTGCTAGGACAGGGCTGCCCTTTGCTTTTGCTCCGATAATGGCAAACCGGCCCTGGCTATGCGCAACGAATCCATGCATAAAACCCTGCTGAACAAGAGTGGCAACCGTCATCTCTATATCTTCGTACGTGACCAGGGCGTTACCCCATATGAGCCCCTCGTTGGGGCGGAGCTTCCTGGGGCCGCCTGGGGGAGGGGCAAGAGTCGTTTCGGCAGAAGACTGGACAGTGTTCTTGATGGCTTGCATGAAGAGAGGGTTGGCCTGCGATGGCCGGCCATGTGTGGTTGGATTGCCGGGCAGCCAGCCTTCAAGGCGGCGCTGAACGTAGGTAGCCACGGTGAGGAGATGGGAGAGGTCGAGTGTTGCTGCTTTGCGGGAGGTGGCATCTTGCGGGGGGACGTATGTCAAGAGGAATGTCTTTCGACTGAGACTCCTCCAGAGAAGCGGTCGAAGGCGGTTGGAAAGTGGCAAAAGAAGGCCCTTTTCAAACAGCCACGGCTCGTGAGCAGCAAGGTGGGACTGGAACTGTACAAAGTTCCCGGAGCGAATAGCCATGCACATGGGAAGAAAAATGGGTTTCAATGATTGAGCCTCCGGCCGTGATAGAAGTGTAGTCGAAGGGAATCGCCCAAGAAGAAGGTTCGAGGGAATGAGGTAAGTGAGAATGTTGGAGCGATGAGAGACTAGTTGAGGAGGAGTCTGCAAGTATGCCTCCTGAAGACATAACGCAGCGCGGTGATAGTGTTGATTGGAGAAGTTGAAACGGCCGAGATAGTAGAGAAAAGTGACGCGCTGAGCCGCAGGATAGAGTGAGAGCGGAGGCGATATGGTTTCGATGTTAACAAATATCATTTTCGCTAGTTGAGTTCTTCGGCACTATTGGACAATGAATACTGTGGTTAGAGAATAGTGTTGATGGGCTACAGTATGGAGAGACTAGGATCAAAGGAGGGAGGCATACTGCGAAGAGAAGTTTTAGCACGAGGTTGGCAAACATGTAGACGCCAACTCGCTTTCCCTCTGGCTTGCTGGTCCGGGTACCTGACCGGTCGGTCAAGCAAGTCGTAAATATCTTTTGGATGATCTCAGCAGAAGACTCGGCAACAGACTTGCGGTTGTCGTCGTCCACAACGCGGAGCCGGCGAGTCAGATCAGGCCGTCGGTTGAGATTCATGGTAAGGCGAGCAAGTGTCTCTGAGAGAGACATGCTGACTTGGAGAAGCATTGAGCCATAAGTAGGATGTGCGAATGCAGTAGAACAAGAGCTGCAGGGCTTTGTTAGCATAAAGAGACGATTCTTCAAGTTTCAATCCGCGTATTTCTGCGGGTTGCGGCTATCAATGGCACTCGATGGCCATGACCGAAAAACTCACTTGACTAGCCCACTGAGAAGCTGATGAGCCCCTAACAAGTCTGCAAAACTGACATCCCGCCAATAGGTCAAGTAATCCTTCAAAAAAGCCAATAATCCCGGCCAAGCCGTTGCCTGGCCTTCGGGCAGGTCGTCCTGCTGCGGCAGGGCATCCTCAACGACCTTATCAATGGCATCCTGGCGGCTAAATCTGGCGCGCAGCTCGTTGGCTAGATCGTGATATTGTTTTGGTGATTCCGGCTCTACTTGGAGCCATGACCGGAGTTGATCGCCTTGCTGGTTGCGGACTTGCTGCTGAATCTGGGAGAGGAATTGAGTTACTAGAGACATGATTTATGCTGAGAAAAATATATTATATAAATATTTCGCCCTTTGGCGGCCAACGGAGTTTTGGAATTAGTGAGAATGAGTGAGAGAGGGAAGACGCGTGAATGAGTAAGAGTGAGGCTGGTGTTGAAGACGGTGTGGCGTCGAACTGGATGTGGCGGTAATCGAATACCTGTGGCGTGTGTGGTTATTCCCTTCCGTGACAAGCTGCCGTTCTATGGAATCAACTGTTGCGGCTCATTGGCCTACACAAACTGTTTACATCTCTAAATGCTTTTTTTTAAATGACAATAAGTTTGGCATTTTCAAGTAAAAAATCAAGTCCAATATTGAACAAATGAATGCTTCATTACTCTAAAATTACATGGCCATTGCTAACTGGAATATACATGCCCAGCCACATATTCTCTTCGTTCAAAGTATATACATGTTTGTGTTTAACTTCTTTTTCTTTTTGGCTTCCATTTTATTTTTTGTTTTAGTTTAGACGGATTCAATACGCTGCACAACCATGGCTGTGGCAGCGCCTCCTCCGTTGCAGATTGCCGCAACACCGTATTCGCCAGGCTTCAGCTGGTGCAGGAGTGTTGTGAGGATTCGTGATCCGGAGCTGCCCAGAGCGTGGCCAAGGGAAATGCCGCCTCCAAGTGGGTTAACACGGGCGTTCTCAATGCCAAGAATCTTCTTGTTGGCCAGAACAACACCTGCAAAAGCCTCGTTGATTTCCCAAATGGCGACCTGATCCTTGGTAATGCCGGCGCGCTCCAGAGCGATGGGGATGGCCTTCGCAGGAGCGACTGGGAAGTCAATGGGGTCAACCGCAGCATCAGCGTGGGAGACGATCCTCGCCAGGACGCGAGAGCCGGATCCGTACTGCTGTGCAATGGCCTTGTTGCCCAGGACTAGAGCACTGGCACCGTCGTTCAGGGTCGACGAGTTGGCAGCGGTAACTGTGCCAGTTCCATCGCGAACAAACGCGGGCTTCAAGGTTGGGACCTTCTCAATCTTGACATCGAGGTAGCCCTCGTCCGCCTCAATGATGACCTCTCCTTTCTTGTTCTTGACGGTGACGGGGATAATCTCATCGGCAAACGCCTTCTCGGCCCATGCCTTTTGAGCGTTCTTGTACGACTGGATAGCAAATTCATCCTGCTGCTCTCGGGTGATGTTGTGAGTCTTGGCGGTGTTCTCTGCGCAGTTGCCCATGTGGAATTTGTTGTAGACATCGGTCAGACCATCCTTGATCAACCCGTCCTCAAATGTAACATTGCCGAAAGCAGGCAGACCGCTGGCACGGGGAAGATAGTATGGGACCCGGGTCATGCTCTCCATGCCACCGGCAATCTGGGCCTCAGCCAGGCCGAGCTGAATGTTTTGCGCCGCAAAAGCGACAGCCTTGAGGCCAGAAGAGCACACCTTGTTGATGGTGATGGCCTCGATGGACGTAGGGAGGCCAGCGAAGATGGCGGCCTGTCGGGCGGGTGCTTGGCCCATTCCTCCTCCAAGCACGTTGCCCATGTACACATCAGAGATCTTTTCTATCGGAACCTTTGACTTTTCGAGAGCGGCCTTGATGGCGGTAGCGCCAAGCTGGGGAGCGGGCACGGTGGTGAATGAGCCGTTGAACTGGACAAGCGCAATTGTTAGCATAATCCCAAAATGGTATATGCGAGCCGCTCAGCAACGTACCTTTGCGGTCGGTGTTCGCGCAGCACTGAGAATGTACGCCTCCTGGATTTCCTTTCTCATGACAGCACCGGTTGAGAAGTGGCGAGCCGATTTCATTTGGCTGGCCAGCTGGCCGAGCCGCCTGGCTGTTCTAAGCTGAGCCTCGGGCATTATGGGATGGAGTTGTGGAGCTGTATAAGTAGGAAAAGGAGAAGCGAACAAGGACAAAAGCTATCCGTAGTGAGGGTATCAAAAAAAGGCCAATCGAAAGGTGTTTGAAAGATAAATAGAAGCAGAACGGGCTATGCTTTGTTTTTTTTTTTATACAGACTGTCGGTAGAAGAGGCGCAGAGAGAGGAGCTTCTGGGCCGTTTCGGTACGCTTCGGCTTAGAGCGGGGAGAGAATCAGCCGAGCGTTTAAGCCGGGATTGCAGGTGACAGCGTCAGAATTGATGCTTGATGCGGGGGGTTGAAAAGCCGGGGAAAGGGGATTTTGTATTATTCCGAGGCAGTGAGTGCTACAGCAGTACTCATTCATTACTCGGGCTCTACAACATCATGAAGCAGATGATTCAATGTTTTCTAATCTCTTCTTCAGTGCCGAATCCAAGCTCGTACTTACTCCATATTCTACACTGCCGCCTCTTCCTAAGCCGCACTCACGTCATCAACCCGAGGCTACAGTACCTAGGTACATTATCAATCCGGCAACCTTTGGACAAATTATATCGCCTTAACCAGTCTGCCAGATCAGTCCAGACTGTGGCGTCGCTCCACCATTGCCACATTTCTTTCTTCCACGTCTTTCGCGACGCTGATGCGCTGTCACATGACCATGACTAATCTTTTATTTCTCGCCCCGCCATTGGCCCGTACCCTGACGCCGATTCGCCTGAACCGGCGGGCTGTCAAGCGCTGGCCATTAGCTGCTAGTGCCGCTATCAACGCTCTTTGACTCGTGAGCAGGTTCCGATCTTGGCTCAACTTTCTTCCACAGCACCGAGAAAAAGACTTGTCGGTATTTTTGTCAATCTCATCTTTGCTTCATTCAACGCTTTTGCTTCCAACAGTCGACTTGTAATTCGAAAACAGAACTTGAGGAACAATACCGCCACCTCTACTCCAGCCAACTTGCTCTACTCGATTCCTAATCAGGCCCCTTGTCGATAGCCATGTCGACAGCTGCCCGACGCCGGTTGATGCGCGACTTCAAGGTTTGTCTGCATAGACCGGATGGGATATCTTCTGTCTTGTTTGCAGTTTCTAATGATGGTTTCAGCGTATGCAGACCGATCCTCCTGCCGGAGTTTCAGCATCTCCCATTCCCGACAATGTCATGACCTGGTTCGTTGCCCCTCACACCTCCACCACCAAGGACAAGGTGCGATTGCTAACCATGTCTCATCGCCCTCACTACAGGAATGCCGTCATTATTGGGCCAGCCGACACACCATTTGAAGATGGAACATTCCGGCTCGTCATGCAGTTTGAAGAACAATACCCCAACAAGCCTCCTCAGGTCAAATTCATCAGCCAGATGTTCCACCCCAACGTCTACGCCACCGGCGAGCTGTGCTTGGATATTCTACAAAACCGATGGAGCCCAACGTATGATGTCGCTGCCGTGCTGACCAGCATTCAAAGGTATTTGAAGATCTGTTGTGGGAGCCGATCCCTGACCACCTACTCTTGGCTCGATGGCTCATTCGCTGACTTGAACAACTTTTCTTTTTGCAGTCTACTTAACGACCCCAACACCGGCTCACCAGCGAACGTGGAGGCTTCGAACCTATACAAAGATAACCGAAAGGAGTATACTAAGCGCGTACGAGAGACTGTTGAGAGAAGTTGGGAAGACTAAAAAGGCTCACGATAACGCTGGAATGACGAGGACATACGGATAGGCGGCGTCTAGACAGCCACCTATCCGCTTCAGGATATCTGAAGGGGAACTTGGACCTAGCCCCCTCATCGTCTTCGTGCAGTATCTAGAAGACTGGGCTCCCAGCGAGAAGGAGGGAAGGATTCATTGCAGGCGTTTTGGTGCACGATATTGAACTGGTTATACCAAGGAAGAGGGACGAGTGTTCTCGTATCATGTCTTGTTATTTTCTACCTAGGATTCAAGCGTTTGTTTTTTGACATCATCGCCACTCTGACAGGGATTACCAAGTAGTGATTTAGGCGCAGCGGAATGCCAGATGTTTTCGTTTGTCCATGTCAGGCTTCCTATGAGGGATGCTATACCCAAGTACTGATCCACCCCCTTTGTCATCCCCTATCTGCCCCTCTTTCTACAAGTTTGTTGAGTTATGCTCAAAGAAGACCTCAACCTATTGATTGAGCTTCTATTGAACGGAATTCTATTGACCGGGCTTCTATTGACTGAACTGTGGCTTGTGCGAGGGCATCGAGATTTCGGGTATCAATTAGCCAGTCCGCTGCCGCTGCGATTCGGCAGTTCACAAGCCCAATTGGGACCTGGTTGGGTCTACATCCAATCCGCTGCCAGCGTCAGCAACCACTGTCAGGCACAAAAGCGCAAGGTAGTACTGCTAAATCCTGCCGGAGAGTCGATGCTGGTATCTCAAATCCATACCATAATATCACCTGTAATACATCATGGCGCGCTAAGACAAAAAAGAGACCAGCTCGGTGAGCTTCTACGCTGTTGTGGTACCCCATCTAGAGTCGGTATGCAGCAATCCATTGCAGCCCCTGGCGGGCTCGGCGAATATTTTTCTCTAATTCTTTAAATGGTCTTTTTTGTTTCTTTCAGACGAAAAGCAGTTGTGCAATGGAAGAACAATGTGAAACGAAACAAAACGAAACACATCAAAATCAACATGTAAGCATGAAATGTAGAGTCAATGCGATGTCAAGTGCTTCGTATCTCCGGAGGTTGAACAGCATTTGCTGTACCTCCTTTGAAGGCACGTCAAATTGCCTTAGGTAAGCGGATTTGGTGCCTGGCCTAAAAATGCTACTGACGGGTAGTTTAGTGGCACCTGAAGATGTTTAGGGCGCATGTCCAGTGTTTACAGTGCGCTGTAACAGCCCTCTAGGCGTCTGATCTCCAGCCCCTCCCTCCTAGCCCCCAGGGCACTTCCAACCACCACGCGGCGGCTGTTTTTAGCGCGCTTGTCACCTCCCAAACATTGGAACTCTGAGCTTTTGGGCCCCTCCCCGCCAGTCCCTCCCAGACCGCTGCTTTTGCATCCTCCCTAGAACTTCGTGTCTTTGTTCTTGGGGGTTTCCTTTCTTTTTCTTTCCTTCCTTTTCCCTCCCTTACAACGATCCTGCGGCGGGGTTTCTGTTTCTTTTGACCTCTCGCAGCTTCGGTTGGGATCAACCATCTGCTGTTTTTGTTTCTCCTCTCTAGCCCCTCTCTCTCTTCTTTTACCCTCCTGGTAGGGCGGAACACCAGAGCCCGCCATTTGGGTGAAGAGAGAGAAGCCCCCTTCGAGATACCGTTACCTCTGCGTGGCTCAACCGATAACTCAACGGTCGCTTCTCTTCGCCCATGGTTAACAACTTTTCTTGATATCGATATCCTAACGCCATCTGCCCATCATGTCGAACAACAGCATCAAGGTCGTCGCCCGATTCCGGCCTCAGAACCGGATTGAAATCGAATCGGGCGGCAAGCCTATCGTCAGCTTCACTTCGGACGATACTTGTACTCTTGATGTATATTACACCTCTACCCCTATGCTCACTACAGTGTTCATGATGTGGAGAGTTTGTCGCTGACCGTTGCCATGATTTATACAGTCCAAAGAGGCACAGGGCTCCTTCACCTTTGACCGAATCTTTGACATGTCATGTAAACAACAAGACATCTTCGACTACTCCATTCGCCCTACCGTCGACGACATTCTCAATGGCTACAACGGTACTGTCTTCGCCTATGGCCAGACTGGTGCTGGTAAATCATACACCATGATGGGAAGCAACATTGATGATCCCGAGCAGAGGGGTGTTATTCCGCGCATTGTCGAGCAAATCTTTGCCAGCATCATGTCCAGCCCCAGCACCATCGAATACACCGTGCGGGTCAGCTACATGGAGATTTACATGGAGAAGATTCGTGATCTGCTGGCTCCGCAAAATGACAACCTCCCTATTCACGAGGAGAAGAACCGTGGTATCTACGTCAAAGGTCTCTTGGAAATCTACGTCTCCAGCGTCCAAGAGGTGTATGAGGTGATGAGGAGAGGAGGAAACGCTCGAATGGTCTCTGCCACCAACATGAACGCAGAGTCTTCACGATCCCATTCCATCTTCGTCATCACCATCACCCAGAAGAACGTCGAGTCTGGTTCAGCGAAGAGCGGCCAGCTGTTCTTGGTCGATTTGGCCGGTAGTGAAAAGGTTGGCAAGACTGGCGCCAGCGGTCAGACGCTTGAGGAAGCCAAAAAGATCAACAAAAGTTTGAGTGCCTTGGGCATGGTCATCAACGCCCTGACCGATGGCAAATCCCACTACGTGCCCTACCGAGACTCCAAATTGACCCGTATCCTGCAAGAATCTCTGGGTGGTAACAGTCGAACCACTCTCATCATCAACTGCTCACCCAGTAGTTATAACGATGCTGAAACTTTGGGAACGCTAAGATTCGGTACCAGAGCGAAATCCATCAAAAACAAGGCCAAGGTCAACGCCGAGCTCAGTCCTGCCGAGCTCAAAGCCCTCCTCAAGAAAGCTCAGGGCCAAGTTACCAACTTCGAGTCCTATATTTCCAACCTCGAGGGCGAAGTTCAGCTGTGGCGAGCTGGAGAGGCTGTGCCCAAAGACAAGTGGGTTCAGCCGATTGCCGATGGAGTTTCCGCAGCCAAGGCTGAGGCAAGAGCACCGCGGCCCTCGACTCCCTCACGGCTTACAGAGAGTCGCTCCGAGACTCCTATTGCCTCTGATCGTGCTGGTACTCCTAGCATAACATTGGAAAAGGACGAACGGGAAGAGTTCCTACGCCGTGAAAATGAGCTTCAAGATCAAATTTCTGAGAAAGAATCGCAGGCTGCGGCTGCCGAGAAGCTGCTTCGCGAGACCAAGGAGGAGCTCTCCTACTTGAAGGAGCACGACAGCAAAATGGGCAAGGAGAATGAGAAGCTTACAACAGAAGTTAATGAATTCAAGATGCAACTCGAGAGACTAAATTTTGAGGGCAAAGAGGCCCTCATCACCATGGACGCTCTCAAGGAGGCCAACTCAGAGCTCACTACTGAATTGGACGACATAAAGCAGCAGCTGCTTGACGCCAAAATGAGCGCCAAGGAGACGGGTGCAGCTCTTGATGAAAAGGAAAAGAAGAAGGCAGAGAAGATGGCCAAGATGATGGCCGGCTTCGAACTCGGGACTGACGTATTCAGCGACAACGAGAAATCCATCGCGGAGACTATCAAGCACATTGATGCTCTGCTTGAACAGAGCACAATTGGCGACCACATCGCGCCAGACGAGTTTAAGCTGCTCCGAGCAAAGATGGTCGAAACCCAAGGCATCGTGAGGCAAGCAGAGCTGTCCATGTACAGCGGGTCGTCCAACGACTTGGATGCCCGACGGAGACAGGAGCTCGAAGCCAGATTAGAGGCTTTGCAGCAAGAATACGAGGATGTGTTGGCTCGCGGCCTTAGCGAAGCCGACGTCGAGGAGGTCAAGGCGCGACTGGAGGCCACCTACGCTAAGCGCGAGAAGTCTCAGGAGCAGCTCGTCGAGGAGCTCAAGGCCGACCTCAACCAGAAAGCGTCAGAGAACGCAAGAATGAAGACCCTCATCGAGGAGCTACAGCAGCGCGTCAAGTCTGGTGGCACCGCTTCCATGGCAAACGGCAAGACTGTCCAACAGCAGATTGCAGAGTTTGATGTCATGAAGAAGAGTCTCATGCGAGACTTGCAAAACCGCTGCGAGCGCGTTGTCGAGTTGGAGATTTCTCTCGATGAGACTCGCGAGCAGTACAACAACGTGCTGCGATCTTCCAACAACCGGGCCCAGCAGAAGAAAATGGCCTTTTTGGAGCGGAACTTGGAGCAACTCACCCAAGTTCAGCGCCAGCTTGTTGAGCAGAATTCTTCTTTGAAGAAGGAGGTTGCTATTGCAGAGCGCAAGCTGATTGCGAGAAATGAGCGCATCCAGAGCCTGGAGAGTCTGCTGCAAGATAGTCAGGAGAAGATGGCAACGGCCAATCACAAGTATGTATCCCCGAGCTCCCCCCTTTTTTCATTGCCCACGACAGTACATCAACATAGTGCTACGAGTGAAACATGCTTGAAAAAGCTTGATGCTGACCTAGACTCCTTTAAACTAGGTTCGAGGTCCAGCTTGCCTCCGTCAAGGAGCGCCTCGAGGCTGCCAAAGCTGGCAGCACCCGTGGGCTCGGTGGTGCCGGCGGCGGCTTCAGCTTCTCTAATGCTGGCAGCCGCATTGCCAAGCCTCTCCGTGGCGGCGGCGGCGATGCCCCTGCGACTCCCACGATCCAAGGTGGTGACGGGACTCCCACCAGCAGCAAGCGCGGTAGTTGGTTCTTCAATAAGTCGTAGATTTCCTGCGCGCTTTTGCTTTCTCCGGGCGGCGTTTTGAGTACACTAGAGGCGGTTTTACACACTTGGAACCTTCCATACCCACCCCCTCACTCTCTCCCTCGCTTTCACCCTCCTTCTTCACCTTTTCTCACTCTTCCTTCCCACGCATATGCCGTGCTGACTTTGCTGGTTAAGGCTTTTTCCGCTTTTGATTTCCTCCTTTGCTTTGTATCTTTTGATATGTATTGCTGTTTCTTCAACCCCCTCACCCTTGTCTGCATTTTAAAACAAAGAGAAAAAAAGAACAAAAGAACAAAAAAAGGTGAAGCGAGGATGATGAAGAGGGGGAGGGCGTGTGTCCGCGCTATATACATTGTGGCGAGATCAAGAGCAACGAATGACGATTGTTGGATTCTGGGTTTTTATGACTTTTGACGGTTGTGTATTTGACTGAGAGAGCGAGACACAAATGCAATGAATGAGCAAACAAAAGACAGAGACGGAAATAAATCAAGAGCAAAGAGAGAAAACGGGCCGTAGGGCAAGGTAGAGAGTTATCTATAGTTGGAGTTACGCGGTTGGGGAGGGTTATATATGATAAAGATGTCACGCATGAAAGAGTAAAGAGTTAAATTACATGAGATACAAATCAGAATCTTACTTATGACGAGTAACTATGTACATACTTGTGAGTGCATCTGCTCTTTGCTCCATGCACACTCCGTGTAATTCCTTGTAATTTTTTGTATGTATGTTCACTATAATGATAGCGACCGAAAGGGGCTCCCCATCTGGAAACTCGCAGCATGAACATTACGAGAGTGGCTATTCGGCATACTCAAATTGTTATTCGGTATCTCATGTCTTAAATTGAAAGCTAGTGATGATATCAAGTATTGGAGGAATATAGCTATGATATCAGAGAAATTTAGTCATAATATCAAGTATTTTATAGCTACAGTAGCAGATCCTAAAAAAAAAAAAAAAGCAATGGTTGCAGAAAATAGTGACAGTAGCAGATATTTGAGGAACCTGGTATCTACTACCTAAGTAAGTACCGCGCAGTGCCTATCAACAAAAGACTTTCCTCCGCATTCTATTTCAGCACTTGAAATCCATGCAGTTGCTTGTAGATAGCCAACTTTGGGTGATAAATAGCTAGTCCCATTTAATAGGCATTATCATGGGAGCCATTGTGTTGTAGAGCGAACAATCAGGTGCTCTTTGTGCCAGCCTTGATAATGGCAAGGGCGGTAGGGATAATAAAGACCCACGACAAAAGAGAAACGAAAGCAAAGATGCCCACAATCTTGGCGTAGAGGATAACCACTCGTCGCCAGGCGGCCTTGGAAAAGGTAGACCAAGCGTCGCTAATGGTGGCATAGCCAAGTCCACCAACAACCGCGGGCTCAACCTTACCCTCAAAGGATCGGTCGAAGGGGATGATGGGGTCTTCGTCCTCGGGCAGGAGCGAAGCCTGGATGCGGACGACAACAACCCGGGCGGGGATGATTACGACGACGTACAGCATTGTGCTGAGGAGGGTGTATACCGTAGCCTTGATCAGATAAGCAATGTTGCCGTCGCGAAGAGCGTCGGAGGCACCGCTGGACTTCTTCAAGTTGTCGAGAGTCGGGGCATCGAAGCCAATGAGGACAGCAAGCAGGTAGGGAACCCACTTGTGTACCTGAGTTGCGGCCCAGTAAATCACGATAGCCTTCCAGGTGGCATCAAAGGCGCGCTTGAAAGGAGGCAGGCGGCGCCAGAACCTCCGAGGAGAGGGATGTGAGATGACAATGTGAACCCAGGCAGTTGCAAACTGAACCAGGACCAAGGAGGCCAGAAGTTCGGCAAAGGGCTTAACAGGACCCCAGGAGAAGATGGAGGCGACGATGCCTGTGAGGACGCTCTGGGTAAAAGCACACATGAATCCACGCGTGTTGGCCCTCCACCCGCCATGCGAAGTCAAGAGACGGTTGATGGATCGAAGAGAAGAAGTCACTGTTCGGGCGGCGCCATCAGTAGGCTTGGCCGTAGAGCCAACAGTGGCCTCCTCATCGTTGCCTCCGTTGATAGGAAGGGGTTCGTAGGCAGGAGGGTTCTCATCTTCAATAATGGTGAAGACAGGGTAAATGTGGAACAGGGTGTAGTTGACCTAGAGGTACATCAAGGTTAGTGGACATGATATCGATTTCACTGATATCGATCTCAACAGCGGAGGGGAAACCTACCAGGAACGAGATAGGTAGCAGAATCAGGAAGTTGACAAGAATCAGAGGCCAGCCCCATGCAGGCATGCTGAAGTCCACCTGTTCGCCTCCTTCATAGACTGTCCAAGCCATTGTGATGGATGGCAAAACGGAATCTCCGGGCTTTCAAACGAGAGACAGATGCACTAATAAGAAAAGCGTCACGACAGCCACACGCGATGGACTTTCGCTTTGTTTGGCAAGTTCCAAAGACAAAGAGTACAAAAGAACGAGACTAAAGAAAGTTCAATTCGCGCTGATGGTTGGGGGAAAACAAGACGCTTTATAATGGAGGCAAACCAGATTCTCGGTGGGCTGTCAGGAAGGGGTCACCCCAGTCCAAACGGCTCCAAACGGCGTCAACTAGGCAGCACTGCCCTCCACCCACGGGAAGCCCATCCTGTTTCGACAAGCTCGTGTACACCCATTAGCTGGTAAGCCCGGACTATTGGGAGACGCGGCAAAAGCTTTTCGCTTGCTCGTGCCTTTCGGCCATTTCTGCTTCGGGACAAATAAGCTACTGTAGTATCGAGGGGCGCCAAACAACGGCCTTTGCCCGAAGCAGCGCTGTTGAATTATTTCTTACCGGCGCGCGCGAATCACATCACTTGCAGCGCCCAATGCTGGCGTGGAACGTGCATGAGATTGCGTCTCAACTACGATGGTGTGGATGAGGTACATTGTATCATGCTGTCTCGTGAACAATTTATGAACAATCCTTTGTTCAACGGCTGCTTGCATCGAGGTTGGAATGAGTTGACCCGTGCATCCGCCGAATTTTGTCTCGTGAAATTGAGCGTTGGCGAGTCAGCATCTCTCGGTGTCCGGCAAGCGCTGCCTATGTAAGTGGGTATGCTCTGATACTGCAGTAAAGCGATTGAGAGAAAGAGAACCTAAAATAAGAAAAAGAAGTCCCAGCGACAGTTTCAGGCGCCATGTTGCCAACTGGAGTCAATATTGGCGAGCTGTTGGAATTTCTCAAAGCACCGGAAATGTGGAAGAGGATGGAAATGAAGAAGAGCACGAAAAAAAAAAAAAAAAAAAAAAAAAAAAAAGACAAAGAACGTCAAGTCTTGCTCGTACCTGGGCAGACAATGTCGTGCGTGATTCTGATTTGATTCTTTTCTTTGTTAGCGCTGGCGGGCGATTCACGCGGCAGGCGCTGACGACGAGATGCCCCGCCAATTCCCTCGCAAAAGAGCTGAAGTGGGGCGGCAGCTTCACCTGTCACTCGGTATTTCGAATTGATGTACTTTTCCACGAAACTCAGAGTGGGCAGTTACATATGCTTTTACATACCTACCTACCTAGTAACACTTATCTCTCTTTATTCATCACCTTTATATCCAATCCCTTGAGACCTCAAATCTTCCGACATGCCCTGAGACCGTGATTCAATGTCAGCGCCATCCATCCCCAATCTTCTCTCTCTCCGGGCCAGAGGCGGTCGGGGCCGAACCCGAGGCCGGGGGCAAGGACGCGGAGGTTTTGGAACCGGCGCCGAAGCTCCTGCTTCTCGCGGCCAGGCACATGATTCAGTTATCCAGGGAACCGATACGGATGCGGCCGTGTCGAGGTTGAGTGCCGTCGATACGGGCTATCTCAGTGATCCATACGCGCGGTATTTTGTGTCTGCTTTTGATGGTCCACCGGCAAGACGATTCCCCATCATCAACAGAGGTTGGTATCCCATATGTCCAGGACCTCTTACTTGGTCGACTCCCTCTTCGCTTCACATCTTCCCTTTTCGTCGGAATAACTTTGTGGCTCACATCCCGCTACAGGAACATACACGCGTACAACAGCTATAGATAACCTTGTTCACTCGTTCCTTGCAGGAACCGAGGGAGAAGAGCAGCAGGGACAAGTCACGAGGCAGATAGTATCTCTAGGTGCTGGCACCGATACCAGGCCTTTCCGGCTCTTTAGTCAACAAAGCCATCCACAGCTAGTTTATCATGAGATTGACTTTTCAGTAACAAGTGCCAAGAAGCTCAAGACGGTTGAAGCAGTGCCGTCTTTGGCCAGCATCTTGACCAACCGATCAACGGGAGACACAGGCAGCTGGTCAAGCCAGCCGTTGAATGGAGAGTATTTCTGCCACGGGCTAGATATCCGTCGGCTATCACCTGCGGCTACCGACATTCTACCTGGGCTTCGCACCGACGTCCCTACTCTCATCCTCTCAGAATGCTGTCTCTGCTATCTCTCTCAGGAGGAATCAGAGGGTGTGCTCGAGTATTTCTCCTCTCGGATACCTAATATCTCCGTCGTAATCTACGAGCCGATTCACCTTGGAGATCCTTTTAGTGATACCATGGTATCAAACTTGGCAGCGAGGAATATTCACATGCCTAGCCTCGAGCGCCGCAGAGACGAAGCAGACGAAGCGGCTCGGCTTAAACGAATGGGGTTTGAGACCACCCGTCAATTGACTATTGATCGCTTATGGAGCAAATGGGTGAATGCCGAAGAGAAGGAGAGAGTAGACAGGCTTGAAGGACTAGATGAAATCGAGGAGTGGCAACTACTTGCAGGACACTATGCCGTTGTATGGAGTTTTAGAGGAGACGGATTCGAGGGGTGGAGAGGCATTGAATAAGAGCAATTGCCGTGCAATGACACACTACATCGGTAGTTCCTGAGCCTGATCCTCATTGCATCGCCATGGAACCTTTGTTAGTTGCAGAGCGAAACGGATATCAAGTGTTGAAGGCTAGCCTGCATATTAGCCTTGCCTGATTGTTTGCTATGCGCCATTTCTCGCTTATCGGAGCCTTGCAGGCTGCATACATATCGTTGAAGATTAATGCCCTGCTGTAGGGATGGCTTGTATATCCATAATGGGACTCGGTAGATTGAATCTCAGCCAGAATACGACTTCTATCTTAGGAATTATCTTGAACTAGCCCAGGAGCTGACTACTATATGTTTGGCCCTCGCAGCTCGTACTGATTCTTCATACTGTATGAAGGATTGTCTTCATACATCGCTAGTGTGATACAACTGGGTTATCACTTGGTAGACAGTTGGCAGCCTGTTTTATACCACAACACCCTGCAGCAAGCATCTGCACCATAAAAGAGCATGATATTTGCCCATAGCACACAGAAATACCATCGGACAAAACATTCCGCCATTTTACCAGCAGTGAGACACTGTAATTTCTCCAAGTCCAGATGCTGGTATTACTCACGTGATCATATGAGATAAGCCGGAGTGTGTCTAGCAACTCAACAGCGCCGCTTCAGGGGGTGCAGTTAGCATACTTTACTGCTAACGACACTTGGGCTCTGACTCTGTGTCGCGTTTAAGCGTCTCATTTCTAAACCTCATTATTTTGCTCCAACGTTGCTTCATCCGTTCATTTTCTTGGAATCCGTTTGCTCGAAGTCGCTCTGCAGTGATTATATTCAATCGCTTGCCCTTGCTTCTCCTCCTTATATCTTTCTTTGACGCCTTGGAATGAAGAATCCTTTATAGCCGACGACCCATCAATTTCGGTGCGATTTTGCGGCCAGAGGTGCCATATCAATTCTTTGCGAGGCCGCGCATATTTTGCGAGTTGGCGGCTCAAAAGATTCGGATTTCTCTGCTTATATACCCGGCTTTGATATAAGACGAAATTCTACGACGCTCAAAGGGGTTGCAAGGGCGCAAGGCTGGGCGTCGCATTCAAGGGAGAGAGGCTGGTGCCTTGGGACGCGCGCCGGCTTACAGGTTGCGAACTGATACTCACAGAAAGAGAAGGAAACTGTTTGATTGGGAATCACCGCAAAGATGGCTGATTCAAGTATTGCAAAGGCGTATAAATATCGCCAGGAGATTAGTCAGGTAAGAATCCGCTTTCATTCATACTTCACCGGGCTGTTTCGCGGAGGGATGAGCCCTCAGAAGTCTGAGATGAGCTCACTATCAAGCACTTTATGATGAGGATTTACACTTCATTATCGCCTCGTCTATCATTACTACTGGACAATATCACTTCAACATGAGATTTATCATTTCTTTTCATGCCTATATACCCTTGATTGTGTATATGCGCTTGGTTATCGCAGTTACTGGCCACGGGCAACCAGGAAAGGGGGCCACTGGAAGTGTGCATCTCATTACTACTCCCTTCATAGGAAGCAACTCAGCTTTACTTTCAGCACTCATAACGATTAGGTGCCATTAGAGTCTCATGACAAACGCCTTATGCAAACCACGTTGCCCAACACCTGGCAATGCTGGCCTTGCGGCTTCATCGCACCGCTGCCAAGTGGCAAGCTCAGCCGACATGATTGAACACATATTGAACTCCAGCGGAAATTTTGCTTTCTGAACCATCTCACATCTCTCTTCACATATCCCTCACCCACTCTTTACTCCCCTCATTCTCCCCGAGGCATCTAGCCTCGCCGCTCCCTCATCATGGGTTTCAGTGAATACATATACTTGAACGGGCACAGATATCGATTGAGATCCGGATTTCTGTCTCGCCTTTCTAGACGCGCGATAAGGATTGACACTTTCCAACAGATGATGTACGTCTCTGGCGAAACTGCAGAGCCCTCCGTCGAAACCACTGGTATCATTGAAGATATCGTCCGGCAGCAGGTCATTGAACTGGTATACTTCTCCTTCTCTTTTCACTTCACTAGTTCATTCAACTCACTATCTCTCCCAGCTACGAAATTGCACTGAGCTCGCCGCCCGGCGTGGCTCAAAGTCCATCAGCACAAACGACCTCATCTTCCAAATCCGCCATGACCACGCCAAAGTATCCCGCCTCCGCACATTTCTCTCCTGGAAGGACGTTCGCAAAAACGTCAAGGACTCTGATGACAAGGGCGCCGACGCAGACATTGCCGCCGGTGACGATGCAGTCGGCGGCGTAGTCCCTGGAGGCCCCGTGGACGAGGCGGCCAAGAAGAACAAGAAAGCCAAGGTCGGCCTCCCCTGGGATCCGTCATCCTTCTACTCAGTCGAGGTCCCCGAGCGCGACGACGAGGAGGACGAAGAAGAGGAGGAGATGAACTACATCACGCTTCAGCGGCTGCGCAAGGCCGACGAGCGCACAAAGGCCATGACCCGCGAGGAATACGTGACGTGGTCGGAATACCGTCAGGCATCCTTCACCTGGCGCAAGGGCAAGCGTTTCCGTGAGTGGGCCGGCTTCGGCGTTGTTACGGACAGCAAGCCGTCAGACGACATCGTTGATATCCTCGGCTTCCTCACCTTTGAAATGGTCCAGACCCTGACCGAAGTCGCGCTCAAGGTCAAGGAGCAGGAGGACATCTCGCGCGCCCAGACCGGCGCCTCCACGGGCGATTCCGGCCCGAACAAGAAGCGCAAGCACCAGCAGGGCCTTTTCGACCCCCCCAGCGAAGGCCGTTCGCCAATCGAGCCCAGACACGTCCAGGAGGCCTTTCGGCGGTTTCAGCAGAGACCCAAGAAGACTCGGGCTATGCTCAACGGCACGAGGTTGGCACAACATACGACGCTTAACATTATTTAACTCGGATTTCTTTCCTTCTTCCTCTCTTCCGCCTCCTCCTTCTCTTTATTCTCATATACTTTTCTCTTGTGTTTCCTTGACGCTTCAATGTCGGTTTTTCTTTTGGTCTCTTGTTTCTGGATTTGTGTTTCTGGTTACCTGTTTCAACACGGAGTTTTGAGTTCCACAATCGGTATATATAGGTACGCATTTGCAGTAAGGGTTCAAGGTTGCCTTTACCACAGAAGGATTGGCTATTATAGAGCCGAGACTTCTGGATATCGACAATCTCGGCTTTTTTTTTGGCCTTTTGGTCTAATGATGGCACGTCTTGAGCTGTTTCATTTTCCAAGATTTATATAGTTGGCTCGTTGCTTGTCTCGTTGCTTGTCTCGTCTTCTATTAGGGACGGCACATCTGATTAATTCATTGTATTATTACACTTGTATTCTAAACTGCGTTTCGTGAAAAGCCTAGCGCTCAGTGACATTCAACCCAGTTGAAAAAGAAAAACGCCTTCCCTCTATCTATTCATTATTCATACCCATAACCATTAATGTACGCTCATCGCAAACTGGTGATTGTTGACCTCCTCCTTCTTGCAGTCCCATTGCCCTGCCAAAGTCGAGAATTGACCCTCTGCAAGCTAATAGGCACTCCCCCTAGATTCTCCTCATATATACTCTCTCTTCTGGGCCTAGGTCGAGTCGCAGAATCCTCGCCTTGTGGTCTATGATTTGATGCCTCGGAGTGAACAGCAACAGAGTCAATCCGCCTTAGGGCAAAATCCTGTACTTCTCCCGCCCCTCCTTGCAGAGAAACGCCGCTTTGGTGAGCCGTTGATGAGCTGCTAGATGTGTTTGAGCGAGCCCTCGTTAAAGATTCTTCCCGAGAATCCTTCATTTGCGCATAGTGTGTTGGCCTCTCCAACATTCCAGAACGAAATGCATTGACTCCCACTAACATCTTGACCAGCTCAACCAATTCTTCTAGATACTCGACGATTTCCATCTGACCAGCAGCACTAGCATTCCAAGAGAGGAAGTTGTGCTTGGTAATCAAACGAGCTATCTTCTCGTTTGCCTGGTCTTCGCACTCACTCGCGCTCCTGCAGTGGCTGGCATGGCTTACGGTTGGCGTTACCGGAGTCGACATCGACGCTTGCGATGTGATAATCTCACGGACCCGGTGTATCAGCCGCAGATGCGCTACACGAGCCGAGGGAATAAATTGCGGGAGCGGAAGCCAAGTCGTCAGTGCCTCGTTAACGGAAAACAGCATTAGGGTGCAGCTTGCCGCCATGCTTCGTCGATACGTATAAGCTTGCGGATTCAGTGCCTCCAAGACAGAGGAACCATAAGCCCTTCGGAGCTGTACGACGTTGTCCATCCGATCAATGATCTGGTGAAGCACATAGACAATCTCCGTGTAGATGGGCGCAAGCTTCTTAAAGCTTCCTTTCAGGCGGGGTTCGGAAGAACAAAACGGGAGAAACGTCTCGGCGGCTGCAAGTGAGGCTTGAGCCTTTTCGCGCCATCTGTCAAACCGACGGTGCAGTTTTGGAGAGCGAGGATCAACGATTTCGGGCCCGTCAACACCCACGGACATGGCGCCCTGCATATTCTGGATATGCCGTACGCAGGCAGACAAAGATTCTACCAAGCGATCTCGTGCACGCACCGGAGAAATCGACACTTCTACCAAGGTAGCAGTAACACCTCCAACTATAAATGCTATGAGACGCTTGTAGTAAACCTCGTGTGATGGCTCCGTATTGATATTCGCTGACGCTGGTGAAAACGGTCAGACAGATAATGAGAGTGCGTGAGGAGGGTGGGAAGGCTTACCTAGGGCGACGACATTTATTGATATAATGGCCGCTGCTCCAGCTTTGACGTATTTTGTTGCCACATGGATATAGGCAGAAGGCAGCAGCGTGAAAGCGAGGACCACGACCGTTATTGCCCTGCTCCCCCCCGCGATAACAAATGAGACATATCCAGCAGTACAGCCAAGAACAAGCCCAATAAGCCGAACAACAAAGGTTACCAAGGACGTGCCGATGGCCACTTCAAATATGAATATCAACTGCAGGGGAGCCCAAACGCCGTGGACATCCCCGTACCATGCGTTCCAAGATGGCACAAAGGCTGGCCAGCTGACAAGAAAGACGGCAAAGGAGAGCTTTAGTGCATAGGCAAGATCATCGGAATCTTGAGCCCACTCTAGCACATCTGCCGCTTTACCTCGAAGCCATAAAATCTGACTATCAGAAGAGTCTTGTCCTCTCTTATCATTCTGTTTGTATTGTGGGTGTTTCTCTCCCTTCTTCTCCTTCTTTTTGTTCTTGGTGTTTCTATTTCTCAGCGACTTCAAGATTTGAGAGGCAGTTGTAGAACCAGCTTCCTCATCAGGCATTCTCTGTCTGGGCTGCGCTTCGCTATCAAGGATATTGCTAGAATCTTTAGGTTCGGAGACGTTGCCAACCAAATCTCCTCGACGTGCGGCTTGCCTCGCGCCTTCGGGTAGAACCATTGAATCGCGCTCTCCGGCAGTACGTAGCCACTTCCGAAGACTTGAATAGTGAGGGATCCAGATGCTCAGCCGATCATGGCGGCGTTGCCTCTGGTCTACCAGTTGACGAGCATGGCGGAGCATTTTCAAGATGTGCGTTGAGGATTGGCGAAAGGCCAGTAGAAACGATGAGACGAGAAAAGTCTCCATGCGAGGCATGAAATCGAGCGCCAGGCCCGTTTCTTGCATGGCAATAAGCTTGAGCTGTTCGGTGGATTGTTCATCGAATAACGTCAGAGCATCCGTGAAGAGGTCGACCCGCAGGTCAATCTCCTCCAAGTGTATGCCTCGAGGGGTAGGAGCACCAGAAGGCAGAGTGGGAACATCGTAGCAATATGCCAAACAAGATATCAGGAGAGCCACTGCTTCATTTGTAGAGGCCTGGAATTCTTGTATAGGAGCTCGTAGTCGCATGACAATTGATTCTAGAAGCTTTGCGCTACTCAATTCAATCTGCCTGTTCAGCTTGATGTAGTCGACTCTACTCGATGGAGCGGTTGAGTTTCTCGCTCTCGATCTCGATCTCGTACCAGAGTTGAGTCTGAGGTTTGCTTCTGGGACGCTGGACGCTGGCGTGGCAGATCCATCTAAAGCACTCACGCACCCAGGCGATTGAACCATATCATCATCATCCGCTAAACTGCTCTCTTCCATGCCATCATCGTCAAGGACGATGAACTTGTTTTCACAGGCGCCAATCAGTGTAATGATACTTTGAGAAAGATGGCTCATGAGATCAACACTGATAGGCTTCATGTCGCTTGGTGCAAGGGGTGAGATGGATATCTCAAAATTGACTTCGTTTTGAGCAGTTTTGCACGATGTAAGTTTGGAACGGATTATGGGTTTCCTCTCCGTCAATGACGCGAGTGTAGTCGCATGCAGTGGTGACCTGGATACCGCGGTGGCAGAGGTGGCCGGTAGAAAGGGGTTGGGGAATGGGGCAGAGAACTTGCGCCAGTAGCGGATAGCGAGCTGCTTAATTTGCCGCATCTGTTGCTGTTGTTGATGTTGTTGCTTGGTGCCATTATCATTGGCATGAGGTATATTGAGAGGCTGGCCTTGGTTCTGAGATTCGATACGATCTCCTCCAGGCGTAACAAACCAGTGGGTAGCGCGCTCCAGTGTCTCGACCATTTCAGAGAGGGCACTGATGGTAGAAGTACCCAGATAGCTACTGGAAAACTCGGGGAATATGGCGACGTTGGCGAAAAACATGACTCCGACGCCAATGAGGATTGGCACATAGATTGTTGTATACAAAGTGGGCGTGGCCACAGTTGGTGCTGTGAGCAGCGTGATGGCGGGCAGGATGACAAACAAGACAAATAAGAACAATCGAGGAGTAGACGATCTCAGGTAGCCATGGAGCAAGGTACATGCGAGATAGAAGAGGGCCCGAATAGTAAAAGCAGCAGGCTTGTTGGTGTCGTAGACCAAACTCGCCAGATATAAGCCCAATATACACCACGACAAGCCCAGGCCCGAGCCAAAGATGATCATGATGATGTTCTCAATGACGACGCCCATTCGTTGTGCTGGATGTGCAAAGGCAACAACCATTGGTATAAGAAAAGTCGACCAACTCCTGATTTGGGGAAGAATGGCAATGATGGTGCAAATAACACACGCTATGAAATCCTTGAGAATCCGCTGCCAAAGGGCCTTGGTGCCGCAGTCGCCCCAAATCACGGTGACGGTCCTGCGTAGGAGCTTTGCCATGGCCATGACGAATAGCGTTGCTTCTGTAACCACATTATCTTTGGTCAAAAGGCTCCGGACTGGTTTTGAGTAGCTCTTGAGTGCCTGTCGCTTGGAATTGAAATTGACCCGGGGCAGACCGGAGAGGTAAAACGGACGTCTCTCGGCAAGGCGATAAAGGATTGCGAGAGTGTGACTGATTAACTGATGATGGCTGCAGGAGGATACCGGGGTAGGAGCTTCATCTGTCTTTTTTTTATCGGCCTGGAGCTTTCAATTGGACTCCGAGCTGAATGGGGAGGGTGGGAAGAGGAAGAAGGACGAGGAAAAGGCGGAGAGAACAGATCAATCAGTTATATATCAAAGTTGTATCAAATCCCATTCAATTGTTTGAGATTTAAAAGATGAAGGAAAATCAGGTTTGGCGAGATCGGCAATCGGTGAGAGGTCATGCTCTTTTTCCTAAGGGGGGTGAGTCGTCGATCCAAGAAGCAGGAAGGGAAAAGATCCGAAAAGCTGGATTGATCAGGCCACTGAGCTTAAGGCATTGACAGTTAGACTAGAGTAGCTGGGATTCCTAACTACAGTGGAGTCGGGCGCTAGAGCATGTGTGTGTGTGGCAGCGTTGCTCTGTAATGTTGATGGAACTGCATCCATACTTTCAAGGTTTGTCGGGAGCTAAAGCGATTGATTGATATGAATGGGAAGCAAGACAATGGACGGATTGAGTTGATTTCCAGTTGATGCAAATGGAGCCGACTCAACTAAGAGGGCCAACGTTGTATTTAAGAGCCATAGCTTGAGTGTTGCCCTCAAAGTCCAAATATATGCATTCGCGCAACCAGAGTGTATTACTCACCTGCCGTGTCTATTGGATAGCTGGGCATCTTGAGAATAGCCACGCCCGTCATATATGGTGCGAGTACGAGTCAACGCAGGGCATCCGGCAACGGTGACCCGGACATGCTTAATGAGGTGGGGATTGCTTGACAGCAGGTGGTACGATTAATGAGTGGGTTTTTGTCTTTTTTTTTTTCTTCTCAATCTTTCTCATCCTCTTTCTTCCACGATGTATAACATCTTCAAAGGTATTGCAAATCCCACCAAGATGAAGCAACGTGTGCTCCTTAGACAGTAGCATCAATCATCTCTGTTAATTTAGTAGTGGCTTTTTGCTAAGTCCAGCCACATTTGATATCAATAAGCCACCCGTAGGCATGTACATACATCTATGCTCTCTCCATATCGAGTCTTCCAAAAAATATCCAAAGCGATCATTAACTGTTCAATGATGAAAATAAAGATCCACCAGCATCGTTGTCAAATCCAATTATTAATTACTCCATACCGTCACCAAATTTATCTACCAACTGTTGCCGTTTCAAGTCCCACTGCCCTTTTCGGCCCGCTGCCCAATGGATCAATGGCCATCCGTTCGCTCCGGCCCCGCGATCGACCACAGTTACAGCTACCGTAAGCGCGCCTGCTGCAACGGCTCCAAACTGCCCTGAAGCACCTCAAACCTAGCACGTCTACCAAAAACACCAAATCGTCACCCATCGCAGCCCAGTTCCCCTATACCATCCATTCAATCTCTTACACACACAACTCCAACCATGCTCTCCTTTATCCTCATCCAGAACAGACAGTAAGCTCTCTCTCTCCCCTCACTCCTCCCACGTCCCATACGCGCAAAACATCAAACTCGCAGCATTTAAACCGCCCAACTTACCAATCAACCAAACTAACTCTCCCTCTCTCTCCAGGGGCAAGACCCGTCTCGCCAAATGGTACGCCCCCTACAGCGACGACGAAAAGATCAAGCTCAAAGGCGAAGTCCACCGCCTCGTCGCCCCCCGCGACCAAAAGTACCAGTCCAACTTCGTCGAGTTCCGCAACAACAAGATCGTCTACCGCCGCTACGCAGGGCTCTTCTTCTGCGCCTGCGTCGACACAAACGACAACGAGCTCGCTTTTCTCGAGGCCATCCACTTTTTCGTCGAGGTCCTCGACGCCTTCTTCGGAAACGTCTGCGAGCTCGACCTCGTCTTCAACTTTTACAAGGTGTATGCCATCCTCGACGAGGTCTTTCTTGCGGGCGAGATTGAGGAGACGAGCAAGCAGGTCGTCTTGACGCGGCTGGAGCATCTGGATAAGCTGGAGTAATAGCGCGCGCGGGAGGGACGCGTCTTTTTCTAAAAGCTCTTTTTTTTTTTCTGACGTTATATATTTTCCCCCTTATGCTTCTTGCTTTTCTTCTTAGTGAAGAGAAGCGGAAAGGACGGAAGCGATTGCCAAATGTACCATAATATCCATTTCGCAGCTCGGAGTTGTTAAGAGGGAGGGGACATTGATTGGATTTGATCATTTGGGTTCTATCGCAATCTAGCCAGGGCGCATAAAATATATGCGTGTATAGTGCAGAGCGCGAAGCATTAGAGCATTGGCGTTTTGGGCGTCTTGAAGATTGCAAATTGGAGCAATAGGAATATATCAGTAGCCATCGGCCAGTTTACGCCGCTGTCTTCTTCTTTATCTTACTTCCTAATAACTACCCCTAAACCCCGTGTCGTAGTCCTCAATTCCTCAATCCATATGATAGGCAGCAGTGTTACTTGCTTAGATATTCTATCTTGCAAGGTAATCATCATTAATCATCATCCAGTTAAGATCAAGTCAAATCATGCTTAACCACAGGAGAGGGCCACACCATGATGAGGCGGAATGTAGACTCAGTTCTGCGTATCCAGGTCTACTTATTTTTCCATATCGCAGCCTGAGAGAGCATCATAATAAGCGAACAAGCATATCATCCCTGACAAATCAATCTCCTCCGCTTTTCCCAAATGAAAAAGTAAACCCGGGACCAAATTTCCATCAACTCAAGGAAATAGAACAACAACCATTGTCTCAAAAGCACCGGAAAGAGAGACTCAGTGCATGCAATCATGTCAGATACAGGAGCTAGACAGCATCTTTCAACGTTGTGCTATCAGCAGCATCCCACATATCAAGGGCCGTAGGACGCTTTGCCTTCTGGACCCAGAGGTTCTCCCGAGCACGAAATAACTCCTGGACAAAAGGGCTGTATGAAGCATCCCCGTGGATCGACTTGTTGTCAACGCCAAACGAAATGTCCGTCATGATTCCTTGTCCGCTGCCCATCTCCAGAGAACTATCAAGCAGAGATGGCTCCATAGTACATGCCTCATCCAGCTTCTGCTTTTTGCGAGCTTCGCCTTGGGTTTGTGTTGCTATGCCCAAGTCCTGCGTTTCTCCCTCAGAATGAACATCAACATCTGCTAGGAAATGATCAACTTCTTCCATACCACCACTGTTGTTCTCAAAACTGATCAAATCGCACGAAATCACACAGTCTGCATCCATACCTTCCTTCGAGTTTCTGCCATCATGATCCTATTCAATAAGCACGGTGATTAGTAAGTAGGCTTGTTATTTCGCGAGAGGGAATGAGGAGAGTGTAGACTTACCTCCTCCTAAGGTGACAGACGGCCCTCGGCATGGCGAGCAACATCATTGTTTCCGTAAACAGCGGCTTCATCAGCTCCAGAGCTGCTAGAAAATAGAATTAGATCAGACATCGACTCCTTATCCATCTCCTTCTGAAGAGAGACTTGCGGTTGTTGAGCAATGTTCCCAGACGGGAGATTTGCCTCGGCGGCGATGCAAGTGCTGGCTAAGAAAGCAGCTCGTTGAGGATTCGTGACCATTTTATCATAAACTCCAGTGCAATTCTTGTCTTGTCCAGGATAGTCTATGTAATCCGCGGTTAAGATGGGTTCACCAGCGAGATGGGAAAGCCAACCTATGATGCTGCAGTGCTTACACGCGCAGTCTTGCTGTCGAGTGGCGCATCTGTCAGACTGATTGGGCTCAGAGCCCCAGGAGCTAGCCTGTCCAAGATCAAAGGGCGCGCAGTATCCAGGGTGTTGTCGTTTCTGGGCCCCACGTTTGGCATCGTCATTGTCGCGACGGGAATGATGGTCATGACCTTGGTGAAGCTGCTCAAGGCTTGTCTCAAGGCGAAGATTAAGCTCAGCTGGCGACAACATGGAGAGATCGTGATTGTACGCGGGATAAGGAGGCAACTTGCCATCATCGTTATTCTGCTGAGCTGCTTCGAGATCGACCACGCCCGCAGGTGTTTCCGGCTCGTCGAGCCATTGATACCAGTGATCATAGATGTGGTCGACAATGGCGCGGAAGCTCGTCAGCATCACGTTGCCAACTCGCAGCGAAACCTGATTCGCATGGCTTTCTTTAACCCTTTGAAAGGCGTCGTAGAATGTTTGGCAGCACATGTCTCGCGAGCAGCCTCTGCGTTCGAGGAAGAGGCAGAGATCCTTGATTTCAGGCCGTGTGCCCATGCCCGTGGTGGAAAAGGTGCGGCCAATCTTCTCGCGTAGCCAGACAGCACAGAGCGAGACAGTGCTGTTCAAGTTGATGCGCTTGCCAGCAGCTTTGATTCGCCTCTCCAAAGTGTCTTGACGCATGAAGCCAAGGTTATAGAGATCACGAAGGCCGTTACAGCCCAGAGTGACTTGGGCGTGGTAGAGCACGTCTCTGTCCTCCATGGCGTACTTTGGTGCAGACATACCGAAAGGGTTGTCGTAATTGCAGTGACCGTGTTCTAACTGATGAGAGCAGTCAAACTGATGAAGATGTTGTTGCGTTAGATGACGAAAAAGCTGCTGCTCGCCATCACCTTCCTCGTCTTCTTCTTCCTGGAGAGCCTCAAAGGGAATGAGGAGAAACTTGACAAGTTTGCGTTTGTAGGTTTCGAGGTAGTTTACAAGGAGTGAAACCACGAAGAAGAAGGTGAGGCAGATGAAGCAGAAGAAAAAAGAAGCCTGCAAGTTCTCTTCTTCATGCTTTTCTGTCTGTACGAGCACGTGAGGCGACATGGAGGCGGCCGGCAGCTGGCAAGTTCTGGCAAAGGCAAACACGCAAGTGTGCCAACCAGCAGCCATACAAATAAACAGCAAGTAAACAGTAACAAAATGTCAACAAGAGCGAGAGCACTTGCAATTGATAGACTAAAAAAACAACAGAGCAGAGTCTAAGCCGTGGAAAGGGTGCGTCACTAATTGAAAGGAGAAGGCAAAGGTAAAACACGAGATTTGACCAAAAAAAAAAAAAAAGCAAACAATCCGGGAATGGCGAGTGAAAAGATAAGAAGAAGAGGAAGAAAAAAAAAGGAGGGACAGGAAACCCGACGGAAACACGCACGACAACGCTGACACCTTAAATACCTAGTAATGCCCAGCCGAAGTAGCAAATATGCTGTGTAACAAGAGCCAGTCCTCGTGACTGGTCAAAATCGCGCCGAAGCAGCAGGCCGGCATAAGGAGGAGAAAAAGAGGAGGAGACGGGACAGAAAACCACAACAAATGCAGTGCTGGTACATGTACATATTCCGTCGAGGCATAGCAAGCAAGTCGTGGACAAGGACAAGCATTGTATAAAATGGCCGGCCACCAATTGAGAAGAGGCAACGGAAACACGACGTCGACACTGCATGCGAGTACAAAATTGCAACTCGGAAGCAGTTGTACAAGTAACTTCAGTCGGTACCTACTAACATAAAGCTGGTATGGCATGGTATGGTATGGTATGGTATGGTATGGTATGGTATTAGAGGCATACAAACATGAACACGCGCGCACACGCATGTGCCCTCGAAATGCTTTCGCTCGGCTTCTCGTTTCCCTTCAAAACTCCCGGCTCAAGTCACATCACAAGCACACCACCCAAAAGCATCACCTCTTCTTCAGCGCCGCAAATCTCCTCTCCAGGTCTCCAATGTCTGGTATTGACCCTTCCGGCTCCTTCTTCTTCCTCGGTGCCGCAACATCCTCCTTCTTGCTCTTGAGCTCCACAGACCCCATCATCACCTTGGGGTGCACATTGTCCGTCGTCATTCGCGGCGGCGTCACCATCAGCGGGCTCTTGGGCTCTCCCAGCTTTGCACTTGGCGGTGTGGCCTTGTCCATCTGCTCCTCGCCAAGCGAAAGCTTCCTCTGCTCCGCCGTCAGAGGCGTGTTCAGCTCGTTCTTCTGCGCCTGTCCTCCCGACGGATCTCCGCCGTCCACGTCTTCATCGTCGTCCAACAAATCTGGGGGTGGCGGCGTCATCTCTCTCTCTCTTTTAGGCCAATCAACTCCGTACGCCTTTGCAATCTCCTCTAGATAGCCTGTCACCAGCTCCTGTCGGGGCGCCTCCACGCTCAACTTCTTCACCACTTTTTCATTGACCTTGCCGTCTGCGTTATCCATGGCGGCGAGGACAAACTCCTTGCCGTACTTCTCTGCCAACAGCGTCCGCACCGTCACGAGCTCCTTGATCTCCGTCTTGGGCGCCGCATAGAGAATGCTCTTGATGGCCTCTTCCAGCCCGGGATCGCACACGGGCCCTTCCATCAGCCCGGCCCGCGCAAGCAGCAGCTCGCAGTAAAGCTCCAGAAGCTCGTGAAGCTCACTCGTGATGTCGGATCGGATGATGTTTTCGACGCGGATCGTTGCCGAGTCGACCTTGCCCGCCTCGAGCAGTTGCGCCATGGCCCGGCGCTGCGTCTTGCCCAGCTGCTCATCCCGCTGCTGCACCATGCGCAGGCGCGCAATGGCGAGCTTCAGCTGGACCTTGAGCTTGGTCTGTAACCACGGCCATTGCAACATCAGCTCAGCTCTTGCGGGTTGCGTCACTGGAGCTGGCGGGGTTTCGTGAGATGAGGTGGAATGGAATCAAGACTTACCAGCCAGGTAGCTGCGGGGGGCATCGCGGGGGATTCTTGGGTTCTGGTTATAGTCTACGGGAATCAAAGAAGGAGTCGTCCGATGAGGAAAACTGAGGAGGATGAGAATAGCGAGAGAGTGTAGAATCGGCGATTTTATATCAACAATTGGGCAAAGTGAGGCAGCAGGATTAATTTCGTGGAGTGCCTAGAGGTATGAGGTAGGCAGACACGAAACCGGAGCTTCTGGAGGATGTTGAGACAAAACGTCACTGGTGGCCCGCTGCCAATTCAAGGTACCTAATCGATTGATCCTTAGCCCACAGCATTAGTACCCGCTAATAAGCCTTGAAAGCTACCTCTAGCTAGTGCCTTCAACTGCTGCCCGCCCCGTTACTGCGGGGCCCTCGAATCCATCACCTCGGATCTGAAGCCATCAAATTCCATTGTCGTTGGCCAGCTCAATTTGGTTCAGTTCAGTTCAGCTACGAGACAAACACGGAATCAACAATGAATGGAAAACCTGGTACACGGCATGCCAAGTACCAAAGACAATGGGGCAGTGTCTTATGTCTCAGTGCCTAGTACTACTAATTTATGAATTACGTTGGTACCCGCATGCTACCACCAACACTTCCCTTTTCTCACGAACCTGCATTCATCCCCAATGCCATTGGTAGCACCCGATAGGCGCAGTCCCTACGTGGTGGACCGTGATAGGACTAGCCGGCAAGCTGCATCTCGTGCTGCATCTGGTGGTCTGAGATGATACCGGTTGGATGATGCAATGCATGTCTCTCATGTGCATGGACTGACTAAGTAATGTAGGGAGCTGGAAAGATGGGTACCAAGGTATGCCGTAGTTGATTAGCAGTAGACAAACAAAAACTACTATACTCGACGTTGTACTACCTATTCTACGGGTACTAAACAGCCTCTCTCTCTCCGTACATACAACGTGCTGTACACTCCCACGTCTCTACCAATGATCCAGTAAGTTGTACTGTAGTAAACTATGCAGCGAGTTTCCGCAGACTGCTGCTCTTCTGCCGACTGCCGAGCGTCGAGAGAAATCATTCCACCAAGCCTATCCCCGATCCTCCTTTATAAGATGCCACAAATGCCGTGATTGTAATAAGAAGGGGGTGAGAGAAGAAGAAAAAGAGAAGAAGAAGAAAACAGCTCAAGAAAACTCCCATGTGAAATCCTTCATAGCCGTTGAACGCCCATATTGACCCATTTACCCATCCATGTTTGTGTGTGTATGTTGTTTTTTACAATTCCATCATCATGCATACCATTATCCCGATGACCCTCTCATCAGGTCACTCATTGCCCATGGACTGTAGCTTGTGAAATTATTCCATCTCGGCATTGCCGGCAACCGTTGGGATTCCATCGGTCGCCTCTCCTTCAAAGACTTGGTTGCCCTCGTATGTCACACGACGCCAGCCGCAGGGCTCGTTGCTGTCCTTGATCCATTCCATGGTAGGGAAGTAATGATCGTTCTTCTTCATTGTAATCACCCAAGGCACCGAGTCAAATGTGACGGCTTTGAGGCGGAAATCTATAGTACAAATTGAGTCAGCTTTAGATCTGCCTTGAACAAGACACCAAAAGTAAAAAAAAAAAGAGCAGAAGAAGAAAAAGAAAAAGGGGGGGGGGATAAAAGTGACTCACATGTGTTGTCGGGGATTTTCCGCGTCGCCGCAATGAATGTATCCAGATCCGGCGTCGACTCGCCATTAACGTGAGTGATGAAGTTGGTCGGAGCAACTCCGTACTGGTATGCTGGGGAGCCGCGGATTCGGCTCGACACATACACCTCGCTGTGAAGCTTGCTGATCTGCTGGCGGACGGCCAGGTGCGGACGATGGAAAATGGCTCCGCAAAACGACACCGCATGGTGCGTCTCCATGTCATCGGCGGTAACTGTCGGCAGCTGGAGGTGTAGCTCTTCACAGTTTCGCACAACGACGGCGTCTAGGAGCTCGTTCGTATACATCACGTCAAAGTCGGAGATGGTGGTACAGATTTTACCATTGAGCGTCAGCACCACGTCGCCTTCCAGGAGGGATACCGGCTGGTTCACCCGCTCAAATGCCCTCTTGCTAACCATGAACAGCTGGTGGTGAGACCGGTTCGCCTGTGTAACCTTGTTGATCCACTCGTCCGAGACTCCCATCACGCGCGCCTGCGACATGTGGATAGATCGGAACTCCACCGATAGCATCTGCAACTTCGGTGTCTCTCCCTGCTGGATGGCCGAGACGACTGGTAGCAGAGTGGGCGTACCCAGTCCCAGATGATACTCCTCGTCTCTCTGAGTGCTCGGGGAACGCTCTCCCAGGTACTGGAGCCAAAGAGCCTGCACCGTCCCGTCTTCCGCAACGAGCACGCCACTGCCACACGACGCCCCGAGGTTGCTGTCAATAGTAATGGCATCCACGTTGACGGCGCGGTACCGCGGCGCTCCTGAGTTGGCGGGGATGGCAACCGCTGTGATTTCCGTCACGTTGGTGGACCCATGCACGACTCTGCCTATCCTGTTGTAGCCCAAGAAGTACGTCTTGGCGCCCTGGGTGAGGTGCTGGTCGCTGAGGCGGGCGCTCATGACGGGCACATCCACCAAGGCGGGATCATACTTGATGATGGTGTAGTTTTGCAGCGGGTGCAGGAAAACGACCTTGCCCTCGACGATGACGGAGTCGGCAATGGTGACGGTGATGTCGCACAAATCATACGGCACCACAGCTCGGGAAATGAGGACAAGTCCCTTATCAGCATCAATTACAAGGCCCATGCCCCAGCGTCGATTCTTTGGGAAGCCGTCGAGCTTGACGGGCAAAGTGCAGTTGATGTGGACAAAGCTGCGGATCAGGGCCGCGATGCCGGGGTGCGGCATGTGGTCCAGCTCGATGAATGAAGCAGATCGCCGAACAGGGGCCACGGGTGGCAGAGGGTCACCGAGGTCAGAAAAGTCCCACAAGCCAGTGACATCGTTGCGAACAGCCAGCTTCATCTTGGCCGACCAGTGTCTGTCGACGTAAATGACGGTTGTGATGAGTGTGTGCAGGTCGCGCAAGTGTTTGTAAGTCACAACCACTCGCGCCTTGTCAGGAATCTGCTTCATAACTTCGATGAACGTATCCAGATCGGGCACCTTCTTCTGGTCCACAGACTGCACGATGAATCCGTTATCCGTATTGTCAAAACGGAAAGACCCCGCAGCCTCGCAGATATAGACTCCCTTGACAGCAACGCCATAGAGCCTGGCCTGCTGGTACGAGATGTCGTGGAAGCTCGCCCCTGCAACAGTCACAAAACGATCGGGTGTAATCTTGTGAAGATCGCCAACCACGATGTCGACCTCAATGTCCTCCCCTCCGCGCTGCAAGTGAACCTTGATGGTGTCACCCACGCTCGAATCCAAGATATCGTCGAGGCGGATGAATTGCGTAATCAGCTCGCCGTTTACTTTGATGAGGACATCGCCCTCCTCGATCTTGCCGTCGGATGGTCCAGAAGGCAAGACGATTTCGGCAACCAACATGTTGGTCTCTTCCGGGAAAGCCTGTCGCATCGCCGACTCCCACTCTGGACTAAGTCCCAACCTGCGGCACTCATCGAAGGGCTTGAGCAAAAACTGGCACTGAATGTCGCCGCGCGTAATGGGCTTGCCCTGCTGGACGCATTGAAGTGCGCGTAGTGGCCGGTCCAGGGGTAGGAAATAGTCGGTCGAGGCGCCATCAGATCGACCACCAGCCTGGAGCGCAACGGCGCAGCCATCCTTGTTCACGACGGGACTTCCAGAACTTCCACCACTAGCAGCAGCATTGGCCTGGTAGTAGCACGTGTTGAAGTCGCTGTATCCATCGCCATACTCGGGCGCATTTCGATCCAGACGACTGATAACACCCGAAAGAATACTCAGCTTTTCGCCAGCATCGTTTCCGACAACGCGAATCTCTGTACCAACTACATTCCATCGTAGGTCAGCAATTTCCTTCGTTCTATTCTTTCTTCTTTCCTCATATGCTGTTATTCACACAAGACACACTAGCCCGACGTACCTTTTGCCAGGTCAGGACTCAAAGTGAGTCCATCCACATGCATATACTTGATCGCCTTGGGGTCGTATCGCAGAATACCGAAATCGTGAACAGGGTCGCGATATACGGGGTAACAGTCGACCTCCTCGTGGTTGTCAAACACGCAGTGTCCCCAAAACGGACCAGATCCGACAACGTGGCGATTCGTCAAGATGTAACTATATAGCAAGAGCAAGCAACATGTCAGCATAATGTACCAACCCAATTTTCCGATTAGAATAGATTCATTGCCCATCTAGCTGGTGGGAGAGGGGGCAGATGGAAAAAACAGCAGCAGCAGCACGACATAGCACATACCCTCTCTCCGAATCGACGACAAAGCCGGTGGCCTCGCTCGTCAATGCAGGATCCGTATCAAAAGAGCACGTCTGGCAGAATCGAATGGCGACCACGTTGCGAACGACCTTTTGGATCGTGTCCTGCCACTCGCCGAAGCTGCCGGGAGTACCGAGGTAGGCGTGCGGGTGCAAGTCGCTAGCTGCATCAGAGCCTTCCTCATAGCTCATCTCGTCAACTGTGATGTCGGGAACCGCCGTTTCCATTTCCAAGTCGTGTCTGTTGCTACCGTTGAGTGGCCTCTTAGCGGGAGGGCTCGCCTGAGCCGACTCGGGTGCTTTTCTCTTGCCCCCCGCCGATGTCGTTGTGCCGTTCATTTTTATTGATGTTGACAGTCCTTTGTTCAGCTTGTTTTGTTTCTACCCCTGAGGCTAATACGGGGCTTGCCGTGCAGCTTGGGGGTGCGGAGAGAAGGGGGTTGGTCTCGTCCCTTGATGGGTAGGTATACAGGTATATATGTCGTTTTTTCAGCCTCTTGCTCCTCGCCCTTGAACTACTCCGTTGTTCAGAGAAGCCGCGTTTTCAGCAGTACAGTGGCAACAGGAAGCCGAATAGTATCCAGGCTGAAACAAAGCGCTCGGATCGGCACCGGTGTCGTCTTATACTCGTCGAAGCAGCAAGTGCCGTATCGCGCATTGACTATCAGCGCTGGACCGCGGGGTGGCAGCGATTGACGGGCTCGCGGCGTGTCGCGTAGGGTAGCAGCGCATCAAAGACGCGGGCAGAGGCACTGGAGCGCGTGATGTCGAACGCGGATGAAGGAGAGGCAAAGCGGCAGAGTAAAAGATGGTGGTGGATGGAACAATTGGCAGCAAAGCAGCAGCCCATGTGATGCCGGTCCTTGGGCAAAACGGTTCTTTCCTTGTATGCAGCCTTTTGGAGTCGTGGAGAAAAAAAAAGGTGGATCAGCAGGCAGGCTGTAGCGGGTACGTACTTGTACCTCAGGTACCGCATCAGCGCAGAGAGGTACCAGCACTAAAACCACTGACGGTAACCGCAAAGAGACTCCAGGGCCACTCGCTGGCCTATCGTGTGAATAGCCGCCTGGAAGAAGCCGCTAGACTGGTGTTTGCGATCCATTTATTACGCAGTCATTCCACAGCTGCCCCTTGTCGTGTCTTTGGCTGGTATGGCCTTGTATCTGCACTCCAGGTTGGACTAGACGTGATTGCAGTTTAGCAAGGTACATACATGTTCGTACACTCGTTCAGCACCGTCTGACAGAAGGGGCGAAACAAAAAGCAAGAAAGCTGCAAATCCAGTTCCAGTTCCAGGGTAGGCCTACCATCCACCCAGCTCAACACCAACATCCCTCAACACCCCCTTCACAAATTCTATGCTTGTATTACATCGAGCAACCAACCAGAATAAGCAGATTTCATTAATCAGTCCAAAGCTCCAGTTGCTTCACACCCTCTTCTTTACCTCCCTCCGGCATCTCCATCCCAACCAAACAAGCGCCCCCCAGCAATACCGCCGCTATGTGTATACTATCGTCGTCATGCATTGTTTGCTCCCTACTGGACTATTCCTCTCCCTTTTGGCTCCCTTTCATCACCGGTGATACAGAGTACTCGTCCGTACTTGTACATGAACCACGCCTCACCTTGAAAAGCCTCCAAACCCCTGGGGATTGCTGCATCGGATTCCCACATGTCGTCACATCCCAGAAAACGCCCTCACACACACCTTAAAAAATAACCCCCAACTGCAAGCCTGTCTCCGCCCTGTCCGCCCTTGGAGACGGGTCACAACACCAGCCTGCATATCGCCTAAGAAGACCCAGCCGGGATATTATTCTTGGAACACGGCCCAGTGCCTCAAAAGCTCGTATGCACGCAATCGGCAGCTTAATCACCAGTCCGACCTGCTGATCTGCGGAAAAGGGTGGGAGATCTTCACTTACATGCATATAACTCACGACACACGACTACCACCATGCATGTACAGTACATAGCACTAGCAGCGTTGCATTCACTAAGTGACCGTGTGATGATGATACCCCAACTCTGATGTTTCTGACAAAGACAACGTCTCAAGCGTTGTGTGTGATAGCTAGCAAGTACTAATGCTCCGCCGAGCTCATCCGTCGTATCTCATCCATCCGCAGCTTTGTTCCAGTCCTAACAAGTAATAAGCCCACATGGGATCCGTAGCATGCCAACGTCAACAGCAAATCGGCCCCTCTTCTCGGGTCGTGCACAGCCATGATCCATCTTGATCGCCCGTGATCTGAGGATATGAAGAGGCATTCCTCAAACACCATATTTATCTTCTCTCTTCACGCGAACAGGGCCAGCCGTCGCCTCAGCTTTGATCTTGGGTCGCTTCTTGGCTCGTCCAAAATGCTCGCCCTCTCCGATATGCTCGCCCTCACGGTCTAGATAAAGCATCGTATCATGTCAGCAAATTTTTTTTCCTGGTCTTCTTCGCCTACAGTCATGTCCATACCTTCAACAGTACGTTTCTTCAAGATTTTCTGCTTGAAGTCAGAAATGTCGTCGTCAAGACCTTCGTCGCCCTGGCCTGCCGTCTTGGCCGAGTCCTTCTTGCGAGCTAGATACCCTCAAAACCATTAGCATCTAATCCCAGTTATCGTCATAAGAGTCCATAGAAAGAGTCATCACTCACGAGGGCCCCTCTTCCGCGGCGTAGCAGGGACAACAAGGGGACCCTCGCCACTGTTCTCCCGAGCCTCAAAATCATTGATTTGTTTATTGATCTTCGTCCACATGTTCTTGAGGCTCTTGGGAGTTCGGCCGGGAATAACAATCTTCTCCCATTTGATTCCACGGCCATCGCCCTTGAGCTGCGCAACGATTCGAAGCAAGAACTGGAACTGTAAATATGACAGCCTCGTTAGTTATTCTCAAATGTGCGTCGCATGATGCGAGATGAAATGACCGCTGAGTTTAAAGGCAATCCATACCTTGGCGTCCTCCGTCCATGCTGATGAACCTTTCTCCTGCTGACCGCAATCCATGTTCGCCAAGGGGCTGTTCGTGGGCTTAGGACTTGGACTTAGAGGTAAGATCGTGTGTATATTCAGCTTAGATTTATAGCTGCGATGATGTGTGAAGATGAAGCGGATGAGATATCTTACATTCGTAAAGGTCATATATAAGCTGTCCTAGGAGAATCTGATCTGCCAAGATATATCTGACTGGAAGGTGAAGTGAATTAACATGTCGCTTAGTAAATAAGCAGCTCAGAACCAATTCACTCCTCGGTCACAGCTTAGGCAAGGTCCAGACTCGACCTGGCCATAAAACACAAACGGGATAAAGTGAAGTGAAACATTTTTAAAAAGACATGACCATAATAGCCTTTGTCATGGATTCTCATGAAGCAAACACAATGGCCCACTATCGCAACATAGAATGACGTCCGTTTTATTAGACTGGCCCATCTGCAAACGCAAACCTTTCTACTATACACGTATACCCGGCAGACATCCCAAGTAGCTCAAGTCCGTAGCTGCCCAGAAACCAAAGAGATCCTCTAACCATCTAGTACCGTATCCAGCGATAATCTCACATGTCCTTCACCCATGAAAAAGAAAAAAAAAAGAGAGAAGTACTTAAAGCAAAAGGGGACGAAGGAAAAAAAAAACCCTCCTGTGCTGAGCAACCCACATATATGCTTCAGCCAATGACATGGGTATCGAAATCGCTACCGGGAAAAACCGAATCAAGCAAATATCATATCATGAACATGAACGTTCTGGCCGCCGCGTGTTGCTCGTTGAGATCTACCGCCCAAACGCCCTCGCAAAGTAGGAAACAAGAAAAAATCAAGCTCGTCGTATCATTCATGTCGTTACTTCATCTTCTCTCTGAACGCCATGAATTCTCTAAATCGCAGTTCGTGCTCTTCACAAGCTGCCTGCCACCTTTGGCGGACTCCGTTATCCTGCTCCAGCCAGTTGTGATACTCTAGGATATCAGAATCCCCTCGGGCACCTAGAAATGAATAGCCTTTTGATCCTCTTGCCTGTGAAATGTTGGATTTTCGCGTTGCAAAATGGTCAACCACCTGTGAGTTAAAGAGATCCCAGCGGCGTAGGTAGCTTTCAAACTCCTCGAGGTATTTGGTCCACGACGCAACGTTGGGCTTGATACCTTCAACTGCAACCGTAGGCGGAAGCTTGGGTGCGATCGGGGCCTCGGGGAACACTAGCGGATGAGCGTGAGGAACATCGATGTGAAGTTCGGCTGATGCCTGGCTCTCAAAAGGCAAATTATCCTTCAGTTCCGTAAACGACTTAAGTCCGGCCTTAGGCTGGGCAAATGGTGCCACATTCTTCAGGTCCTCAAATGTCGCTCGAAATTCTTCGCTATCTTCAGACCCCTTAAAGGTAACCGGGATTTCCTTCCTTTCTTCAGGCTGCTCATACATTTGGCCTAGGCCTGTGACATTTCCGGGTCGCCATTCCGGTCGCGATGGTTCAACAGGAATGTTCCTGGCAACCACGGGATGCGGCTGAGATGGAGGTTGAGACTGGGACCGTGACTGAGGTGCAGGAGGATTCACAGAGGGAGCCGCAGCCGAAGCGGCAGTTGATGCCACCGTAGGAGCAGTCGGGACAAGAGGAGGCGGAGTAGGAATACGAGAGCGCGAAGGGGAGGCATTCGATGGCGGGTCAATATCCATCGCCTGGGGACTGTCAACCATTGCAGGCTTGGGGTCAGTCTTGCGGCCGGTCCATTTATAGAGGTCATCTTCGCTGCTATCATCCACAATGGCGGCATTGCCAGTCAAGGGCTTTGTAGTTCTATTTTTCTTCGTGGTTTCCCGACCCTTTTGCTGACCCTTCCGCGTGGGTGAAGTTGATGAGTTGGGAGTGGTAGGCCGAAGAACAAAAGTCTGAGGCCCAAACTTGGTACTCCAACTTTCTGCGTCGAAACCTGTTGCATTTGGAGGAACTTGGGCTCCAATATCGGGCACGTTTGCGCTGGGAACAGGTCGACGTTTGATAGGCGAGCGACGACCAGACTTACTGGTTGATTGGGACCGGCTCTGAGGAATAGGACCGTAATTTGCACTCCCAGCACTAAATTGCCAAGTAGCAGAAGACTCATCTTTGACGAAAGTCGTGTTGATTCCATCAGCGCTGTTACTCTTTCTAAACCGAGATGTTCCCGGAGAGCCAGGGGCGAATGCGTCATCGTCTAGGTTGAATGTGAAGCTAGTTGGTGATTCCTCGTTAGCGCTCATTTTCTCTTCATCAAGGGGCTTATGGTTGTGAGGGGTGGTCTGATGTGGTTTGGTTTTCAAAGCCGAAACAGGAGCATCCCGATTCGTAATCAGACATTCCAAGATGCGGTACTGTTTCTGCTCGAAAGGAGAGAGGCTGTGAAGTGTACTATGTGCTCCACTCGGGACACTTGGTGTATTCTCTGTGCCAACTTCGGCAGCATTCTTATTTTTTGGTGGTGTACTCAATTTGGGGATAGTAGCATAATCCTTCTTGCGGCTGGATGACTTGTCTTTTTGGGGCGTTGCATACATTGAAGGGTCGTTAACCGGGGTCTGAGGTTTGTTGAAAGCTGAAGTAGTAATGTCAGCCATTGTTTTAGTCCTGATGGCGGCCAAACGGATTACTCACGCGTGTGATGGAAAGATGACTGGGTTGCATCGTCAGTTGCAGAAGCTTCGCCTGTCTGGTTTGCCGTGAATATATTGCCATTTGGTGCGGTAGCAGCCGCAGCAGTAGCGGCCTCTGCTCGAGCTTTGAACGATGCAGCAGGCCGGGAACTTGGAGCAACAGGGACGACACGAGGTCTTCCATCCATTCCCGTCTCATCTCGCCTTCTCTGGGCTCCATCTCTGGTTTCTTTCCGGGGCATACTGGAGCTGCGACGCTTGGGTGTTGAACCTGCTGGCTCAGGTGGCCCGTTGGTGCTTTTTTCCCGATTCAATGGAACGCTGTCAAAAGGATCAATCTTCTCGCCTCCACTCTTGGTGTATGGAGAGCTCTGTCGAGGGTCATGGAAGCTCTCTTCACTACGGTTCTTTTCTCTGAACTGGGCGAAAATATCTGGTACGGGCTCCGACTCTGGCATAGGGTCTGGTGCGGGCTCTGGCGCAGGCTCTGACCGTTCAGTGTTGACACGAGAGGAGTAGTTGTTGTTGGTGACTGGGGGCTCATCGCCGGGAGTGTTTGATCGAGGATGGTAGCCGGTTCTCTTGGCGCCGAAAGATGCTTCTGCCCTCTTTTTTGCAGATTCGGTTCGGGGAGGGGGCGGTGGAGGAGGAGCACGGCGATCTTGCTGTCCGCTTTTGGCACCGCCTTTCCGCATGCTTTCGAAAGCCCGAGCAGCCGTTGCCGCTGGTGGATGTTTAGCGGTTGGTGGCACACCGGCAGAGAACCTCTCGTTCCATCTCTGTGCCCCCGAAGGAGTTGTTCGTGGTGGATTCCGCCGCGGTGGCACAGGAAACTGCTGGCTAACATTCTGCCATGGATTTCCTCTCACTCCAGAAGCCGCAGGATATCGACTGGCAGACCGCATAAAGGCAGCATCGTACTTGGCCTTGGCGTCGGCATCGCTGAGGACTTCGTGGGCAGCTTGGATGATCTGAAACTGTGAGTTTACTTCTTGTTCTCGGCCAGGATTGCGATCAGGATGGTATTTCAAAGCTGGTCTCAGTAATTAGAAACTGTACTGATGGAGAAGTTGTGTGAAGTCGATTGGTTTCGTTACACACCTAGCTTCCGGAACTGCTTCTTGATTTCCGCCACGTCTGCCGTTGGAGTCAGCCCCAAGTCGGCATAATAGTCTCGCTGGGGTGCCATCGCAACACCGTAGTTGCAGTGTCTTTCCGGCTCCCGGCTCTCAAGCGGGGTGTATTCCTATGGTAAGGCCAAGTACCGCAATAACCATATCAAAGCGCTCTCGAAACTCGCCAAACAAAGCTGCTCTCTCGCGGGGATTCGCCAATGATACCTTGGGTAGAAGTTCAATCGAATCCAAGGTGCGGTGTGATGAGGACGATAGCGGATATAGTTTTGGATTTGATAGAGGTATGAGGTCAGGGGAGGGGTGTATAGTCTTGCAGATATGTACGGAGTAGTCGCTTGAAGATTCGTTGGACGCTGCGAATGGAAATTTCCCTGAGAGTGGATGCTAGGCGCCCAGCTGTTAGCGAGAGGAATTAAAGTGCATGAGGGCACAATCGAGCAAACGAACGAGGCTGCTGCAATTCTACGAGGCAGTAGGGGACAGAGTGTAAGAAAGAACGAAAGAAGAGAGGGAGAGAGAGCCTGACTATTTATCTTGACAAGGGCCGTAGGGCTGCCAGCTCAGTGCCAGCTGTCAGCCTGATGCTGATGCTGATGCGCCTCTCAACAAAGAGAAATGGTCGCCCACCAAATTGCAAGCTCATCACAGGAGAAAAGGAAAGAAAACAACAGGCAGGTCGCTGAGGGTGAAGAAGCAAAAGAACGAGAGCGCAGTCTTCGCCAGTCCTTGATCGCCAGAATCTTGCCTCCACACAAGATGCTGAAGAACTGTGTAGATCAAGGGAGAGTAGAGTACAGCTTACCCACCTTAAATGACGCCAGTGCTTGCGATTCCCTCAGCGAAAGTCTTGCTGCACGAAAGAGGGAGAGATTCGCGATCCTAGGGCCAAAGGGCGCTTTTGAAACAACAAATAAAGTACGAAAAGAAAGTGCTCCAAATGTGCGATGGATGCGATATCTTGGGCACTAAGCTAGTAATGAAAACGCGCTTGCTCGCAACTTTAGAGTTTCTCGTCGCGATGCGCGTGGACTTGGGGAGAGACAAGGATAAAATGCTAGTCAAGGCAAAGTAAAACAAACCGCCGTAAACAAGGCAGAGAACGAGAGGCTGAAGCGAAGAGCTCTGACGCAAGCTGTGGTTTTTTTCGGCTTTGTTTAATACATGTGCCTGGCCTGGTCCCCGCGGTGACGCAGCCAGCTGTAGGATTATAGCACCAGGACAAGAGCGCTGTGGCTGAGCGGCGCCCCGAGCCTCGTTCCAGGGTCTGATCTCATGCCCCGCCAAAGCTCAGCATGGCATTTGCCTCTGATTGTCACGAGCAGCATGTATACCTTGCGTCTAGTGCCTTGGGAGGTACATCAATCCAAGGGCTACCTTATACCGAATTCTGCGTATTACTTTTTACCGATCAAATGGTATTAGGAACCTAGAAAATGCTAATAGGCCCTTTTGACGTCAAGCGGCTGACCCTTGTTCCCACGTGAAGCCAAACGCGGGGCTCATTCACATGTGCCAGATTCATCATCAGTCGATTGTCGAGGCCTCCCGGCGATTATTTCCAGACCGTGGCTTACCTTACTTCACCTATATTCAACCGGCTTTGGCTTTCGCTAAAAAGCGCTTTCGTCTGTACTGATATCTCACCATACCTGATATTAGGCTCCATAAATATTAGTTTTTCATTGCTTGTTGTGTATTTAGTCTGTTTGCTCCATCGGACTGTCGGTGTCTTGTCTTCTAGAAGTGCTCTCGTGGGTAGCAAAGCTGGTGCAAACACAACTTTCACGACATTTAAGGTATCAATTGCATACCTAGTACCTACCTGTATATACTACCTAGCAGTATCAATGTAGGTGTAAAAAACCCATCTGATGATAATTAAAGGTTTTCGAGAGATTTACTTACTTGGTGGCATTCCACCATGCGCGCGTAGCTGCACAATAGTTTGTGTGTTTAACACATTGTAACCAATCTCACATCGGATTCCACCAGGCATCTTGAAGCAATCGAATATCCTACACTACATCCATCTACAGAATTTAAAAACGCCAGTGCTTGCAAAGCCTCACCATAACCATGCATCCGTAGAAAAATAAAAATATTACCCCCAACCAAAATCACTATGCTGTTTCTGCGCGCCTTTCCTCCGTCACAGCCCCTTCAAGAAGAGCCCTCAGCAGCCTTCTCCGCCGCAATTTTGGCTTCCATTTTCCGTCTCGCCGCCAGAATCATCTCATCCCTTCGCCGCTGCAAAGCACTCTGTCGTTCGTCACGGTTGGAGCTCCAGCCTTTGCCCTTCTTATCCTCCTCGACCTCCTTCTTCTCTTCCGTAGCAGTATCGTCGGTAATCTTGCTCTTCAGGTTGTAGCGTGTAATCAGGTCAGGCTGAGATGGCTTCTCGGGCTGCTTGGCCGCAGGGCCCGGGCTTCCACTGGGGGGAGTTTGGTTTCGAGGCGGAGGTGGTTGAAACGTAACAGGAGGCTATCGCCAATGATACTCGTATTAGCTTTGTCGCCAGTTTAAAAGCCATAGAGACACATGCATCTGTGAAACAAAGGGGGCACAACTCATACCGTTTCCAATCGGCCGGACAGAATCCGCTCCGTGGTGCTCTGAATGTTGCCTCCGTTTCGTTGAAGGTCCCACAGAATGCTCCGGCGCTCGACCTGCGGAAACATCTGCTGTATCCTCTGTACTGCCACCTCTCTAGATCTGAATATCTGCTCTGCTGTCCTCGCCGGCGGCCGTTCGGGGCGCGGCCCCGAGAAGAAAAGGTACCGCACTATTAGGCCCGAGACGAGCAAGACAATGGCAAAGAATGGCAGCGAGATTTGTTCGTCCGACATGATGTCTGTTTGAGGCCGCGACGGCGGTGCCACTCAACTGGGAAATCTCGAGAGAATGGGAGATGGTGGGATTCAGGCGGAACGAGGAGCCGTCGGTGAGGCGTGAAGCTTGGGCCAGAGCCAGCAATGTCGAAGAAGCTTCAAGAATGCCGCCAGAATGAATGCTGAGAGAGGACAAGAACCAACAATGCGTCCGTCGCCAGATGAACAGTATCCTTTGCTCCTGGGCCAGCCGATCCTTAGCCCATGTTCGGGTAGGCACTAGAGGTCTTCATGTGTCGGAGTTTAAGGTAGACACGCATAGCAGGTTACCTGTACTCTGGACTCGAATGAGGTAATACGCCGCGAAGTCATGGTGGAACCTCGGCTAATTTTGGAGGAGCCTAATTATCTCGAAATGCTGAGTAAGCAGGATATTAGAGATGCAAACGGGAACCACCTCACGCGACTAAAGCAATAGAACAAAAGAAAAGGACAAAGCAAAAGAAATGGAAAAGGAAAGAGAAAATAGAAAGGAAAAAGGAAACTACAGCAGAAGAACATCAACTCAACCGAGCCATGAAAGGCAGCACATGAAATATTCACAAAAGATGCGGAAGCTCATAAGCCAGGTTAAACACATTGGCCGGCAGCATTCTCGTTCTGGCCGGCCATATCTCGTTTGATTCATAAATGCAACCCATGTTAACCATCGCAAGCTAAGAGTATCGGCATGCCGTTGAAAACCGACTCTGCATTCCAGGACCGTCATGATACCGAACCCATTCCTTTAAAAGCAATAATAATTCCTCGATCCTTGTCCTTGTGGCTGAAACGCCAAAACGATGAAGCAGCTCGACCAAGCCTCCATGTCCCTAATCAGCAAGCAATCCTTCTCCGGGCTAAAGGAAGCATCCCCCCCAATTCACTCCTATCAGATTCTTATGACAGAACCGGCGGTGGCTGTCCCAGAGACGTATCCAAATCTCCATAGTGCAAAGTGAACTCTCGCTATGTAGAGGGTCAGTTTTCCAAGGACGTTGATGATAGAGAATACGGAACACCACTTGTCTACTTACGCGATCTTTACGCCAGGTGACCGTATCCCAGACGATATAGTATCCTCGCTCGTGATTCGGACTCAAGATCTGAGGAGTCATGTGCTCGTCCTTTGTTAGCCAGACTTGCAGTTTTTTATGCCATCGCCAGTTCCGAGAGTGGCTTGCAACACGTTAGTTGTGTGTCTAATATAAGAAGGGTAATTGCGAATTTGCCGTTCAACTCACAGTTCTACTGCGGCCATCTGCTGCTTGGCATCCAAAGGACAGCTATAAAAGATCCAAAACAACGTTTCTTCGTTGAAACTTTGTATCTTGGTGTCTATCGGCTGCACATTCGTCACGCTGTAGCAGTCAGGCAATCTGAATTTGCTCGTGTTCACCGTAGGCTTCGGAGGAGTATCGTCCAGTAATGAGTACATTTGGGTTGAGATCAGCCTAGGATCGGTATAATTAGTAAACGCCTCTCTTGCTCATGACCAGTCACAAGATAAAAAGTCATCTTTTGCTCATTACTTACTCTGGGGAACTTAAATCGAGACCGATGGTGTTGGGATCCATTCCTATGATCATAGCATGGTAGTCGGGATAGTTGTTCATCAGCGTCCTAAGCCCCTTGATGCCCCATTTATCAACCGCAGACATGCCTGCCAAAGGGTCTACAACCTCCGCAGCCTGGCTATCTTTGCGCTCGGTTGGTCTTCCATTCGGACCTTCGCTTCCAATGACACCAAGAGATCCTCGTCCTTCAGCAGATGGCGAGGCCACTTCTGATGCTTTGCCCGAATCGTCTTCTCGAAACACGGTCGATTTCTGCTTGCCATCATGCTGCTGCTGTTGCGGTTGTTGCTGCTGCTGTCTACCAGGGCCTGCAACGTGTTAAATTGGCTTTGACCTGTATGATTAAGGAGAGAAGAGGCAATATTACCGTTTGGTGTGCCGATAGCAGGTGGTGATCGCACTTCGTTTGCTCGGTTTGTCGCTGTGAGAGCGTTCAGCAAGCCGTTCCCCCCGTTGTTTGGCATCGGCCCTGAAGGACCAGGGTTCTGCGGATTAAAACCCAGAGCTGACATCAAGTTGGCACTACGCTCTGAGCCTATCTCGCCATTGGATGACCGATTTAACGGAGGGAAGTCATCGACGCTGTTCGGCTGGACTTGCGTTGGCTGGGCTCCGAATCGAAAAGGACCCTGATTTGACTGCATCCGCGAGGACGGAGGTCCAAAGAGATCATCCTGTCCACCCTGTTGGGAAGGCCCCGGCGCAGGTTGATTCCGCTGGATTGGCCCGCTGATGGTTCTAGAGCCCGCCGTAGACCACATAGATCCTTGAGTCGTGCTGGGAAGCTGGGAGTTGTTCGATAGAGACGGGAATTCCCTGTCAATAATGGTTAGTGCCTGTGACAAAAGAGAACGATTGCGAACATCCTGTTCAGTGTGCCCAAAGGGTAGATGTTGCGACGATGGATTTGCTGGAGCCAAGCTTGAGCTTGATGAGCCTTTGACAACGTCGGAGTATGCCAGACCAGGCATGGAGTGCGAAACGGGCCCCATGCTTGACGATTCCCCAGCCTTGTTGACCAGCTTGTGTTTCTTCTGCGTATAGCGGATCATGATGGCACATGACAGTTGGGTAGGTCGTAGGGAGGATGTGTGGCGAGGAAAGAGTGAAAGGGGGGGAGAGAAATGGACAAAGAATCAACAGAAGTGAGGTGAATGGAAAGAACGTACGACAGGTCGAGCGGCGTTGCAGGTTGTGACCCGCTCAAGCTCTGCGCAAAGCTGACGTTGCCGCCCAGCTGGCGAGCTTGGTTTTGGAATGCCGCGCCTCCCATGGGCACAGCTGCGTTGAATGCCCAGCCTGAAGCATTGTTTGCTATATCAACGGCATCGAGCCAGCTGTCAGCACTTGGCCACCTGATCACCAACAGAAACGAGAATAGTAAAGCAAAACACCCGCCAGCCCCAAAACCAAGCCCAACATATTACACAAGTAAAGTACCTAATTTACCATTTGGTAACCGAGTTGACACCGACCGGCCTTGCTGTGGTTGCTGCTGGTTTCCAAAGGCGCTTGGCATCCCCCGTAGGGACTGCGGCACCGCTCCTATCGAGAACAAGAAGTCATTAGCTTCTAGTTCCAAAAGACCCATCCGTCGTGGTGATGTATAAAGGATTCGAGCTCGCCCCTCAAGACTCCCATCCGAACATGACCTCCCTAATCAGAGGCCATGCTCAGATGAGAGCCAGCCGTCGCATCCAACTTGGCCGTTTGTAGGTGGGGCATTGACAATGAGTACCGAGCCAATATCCGTCTCTCCCACAGTCGGACGGGAAGAGCTGTACGAAGCATCGTTCCCCCTCTTCTGGAGCATCAGATCCATGCTCTGTCAATGCCCCCATCCCAACTCGATCGGATGTCGCAGCGAATGTCGGCACGAGCTCTTAAGAAGTGGCTGAAGTCGTCGAAGGGGCCATCCGGAACTTGATCATACCTGGTCGATTCATGATTGGACGAGGCCGCGCAAAGGCACTGGTTCGAGGGTTCGGGTATGGTGTCGCGAATATGTCTGTATTGCGTACCGAGGCTCAATTCGCTCGTTGCTGGTCGTCCCGACTGTCTATCGTCGCCTTGAATCTTTTTTATCTGGCGTCGTCCAAGAAGGCTGGGCTCTGGCGCGGAGCATGCTGGCCGGATTCAAGTGGGTCCGCGCCGAAATCTGCCTGGGCAGCCAATCAAACTTGGCCAAACCGAGTACGAGGCTGGCCGATGACAATTTCCCTTCCCTTGAAGAAGGTGATGGAATTCGATAATGAAATATAGCACAGTTATAAGAATCTACAGGAACAAAGGACAAAGGACTCGACGTAAAGCGTTGGAAATACGCAGATTACTAGTACATAGAGAATTGAGTACGCCAAGGCAGTATGTGGGCTTTCTTTGTGCTCAACCAAAGCCAAGCTCTATTATAGGTCATCTTGAGTCGCCCCCCCGTATTAATTCAACACTTTTCTAAAATCCGATTCAAAGTCTACGCCTTTCACCCCTCTACCAATCAGGATGATTTTGCCTTCCGTCGAAGAAATTTCCGCGCCGTTGGGGGCATCAATGAGCTCAAATATCTCCCTTACCCCTTGCAATAGCTTCACATCACCGTTGATAAAAGCGAGGCGGCCCTTTGATCGGTGAATTTCAAATTCCACGGCGCTTTCTGTCCCCAGCAGCTTGTGATCCCAGAGAACCGCTCGTAGCCATCGGTCGACATCCTCCAGCTGCTCAGGGTGAAGACGTGGGACGGGAATGGAAACAGTTGATATCGTCTGTAGTATTGGTTAGCTGCATGTCTATACTTACTTGACGCCAAGCGCTCCATCCTCCCATTCATTTTTTGATGTCGGTACTCACGGGATCCAGATGGCTATGGCCTTTGCTCTTAGCCTCGGCCACGTTGAACTGATCGTATGCATGAAGGTCCAGAAGGAATCCCTCAAGCTGAGGAACGACGCTCTTTTCAGTCACGTGTATCCTGGCGGCCCCGTTGATAGACTCAATGCGTTCCCTGACTATCTTCAGATCCTCCTCGCTTACCAAGTCGGCTTTGTTGAGAACAATAACATCGGCGTGTGAAATTTGCACGTGGGCGGTCGTCATCAAAGGCCCGTGGTGGTCATGCTCGTTATGATCCTCGATCTTGCCCTTGGGGTCGTCAAGGCTGTGTAGAATATTCTTTGCGTCCACCAGAGTCACCACTCCATCGAGATAGATTGTGCTGCCAAGACCATCGTCGACCCAGAAGAGAGGTGCAATGTTGCCGGGATCTGCTAACCCAGTTGTTTCAAGCAAAATGTAGTCAAAAGCTCCCTTCTTTTCCATTAAGCTCTCGATCGCATTAACGCCAGTATCTCTAGTTGACGTTAGCATCTCAGACATGAGAAAAGATAATGAAAAATCTCATAATGGAGTTGCATTACTTGACAGAACAGCATAGGCAGCCATTTCCAACTTCAAGCCATTCTTCTACCCTGTTGTCGCCTTGACTGACTGTGAGAGATTTCTCAATGTCCACAGCTATTAAACGGCCGACTGTTAAAAATCTCGCCGGAACATTAGGGTATATTGAGTGGTTTCATACAATCACCAAATTCTTTTGGTTTTAGACAAGATTAGTACAGATACCTATACACAAAGGCGATCGGAACCAAATAACATCACTCACCATTCATAATGACGGCAATTTTTTTCCCATGCTGAGCCGTAAGTATGTAATTCAATAATGTCGTCTTTCCGGCACCGAGGTATCCTGTTTCATCCCGTTAGTAGTGTTCTAATTTCTTCTCCTTCTTCTGTAATCTCACCTGTAACAATGGTAATAGGCACTTTTATACTTGGCCCCTCGTCTGAGTCTTGGATCTCACCACCAACCTCGATCAGATCTGGAGGGGCATCGTCGTCGAAATTCATCTTGTACAGCCAAAGCAAAGGTAACAACGATCTAGGCGTACTAAAACCAATCAATACCAAATAATTAAGCTACAAAGTACTGGATGAATGTCTAAAACGAAATATGAATAAGAAGCGCTTGGATATAGTCAAGGTCAAGATTGATGAATGCAGCAGAATAGGCTCGGTTACATAAGGCACTAAATCCCAGTATGCACGATGATGGCACGCCCTCCTGGATTCACGCTTGATTGCCCGCAGAAGCCGCGCCCCGCTAGGCTTCTCTATACCTGATTGAGACAAGTCCAAAGGATATGCGTCTACAAAGCTCAAGAGGGTGCTTATGCATCTAAGACATATGCCATCCAGCTCTAGCCACATCCAATTGGCTGGATAGCTAGCCAGGCTGTCAACATCATCGCGACTGGAACATCTCAGATCTCTCCGTCCCTCTATTCTGTCTTTTTCTCTCCTTCTGCCCTTTTCCCGAGACCAAAGAGCCGCGCTGCACTTCCAAACCATGTCTCTGGCGCCGAGCTCCCCTCGTCTGCCCAGCCCCCCGCCGCCAGCAGAAATCCAGATAGGGCCAAACTCCCCCTCGGGAGGTCCAGCGGCGACTCTGGCGACCACCGAGATGGAACAGTCGCATCTGGATGCCAGCTCCTCTCGGCGGATACACCCCGGGACAAAGGCTGCAGATATGGCGGCTGGCCCTCCATTGGTGCCACTGAGCGAGGTATGGCTGAACCCCCCTTCACCCTTCGCAAGAGCTTCAGAATAGAACTCCAAGTGCTAACATGAAGACGAATTCTTGGCATCCGACCAGCTAGATTCACCATTCCAACTTCAAGAGCACCTCGCTGCTTTACACTATCACAGCACCGCCTCCGGCACGCAGCCACTAACTCGCGCCTCAGCCCTTCAGCTCGCTCAGCCTCCCCCGGGCATCGATCGCACTCTCTGGCTCTACGAGCTTTGCCGCTTCCTCATCTCGCAGTGCAACTCTCTCATCGTTGGCTTCCTCTTCGACACGCCACCATGCAGCGCCAGCACATGTCCCGAGATGCGCGCGTCGGAATGGCAGTTTCTATGCGCCGTGCACGAGCAACCTAAGAGCTGCTGTGCCATTGACTACTGCTGCCATACCCTCGACTGGGCCGCCAACGTGGTCTCGGACCAAAAGATCTTCCCCAGCCGCTTCGTCGTGGTCAACGATATTCATAGCAAGAATGTTGGCGTCAAGAGCTTGGTCAACGTCTTCCGTCGGCTGCACCGCATCTTTGCGCACGCCTGGTTCCAACATCGCAGCGTCTTCTGGGCCGTCGAAGGGCAGACCGGGCTCTATGTCTTCTTCAAGACCGTGTGCGACCTGTATGACCTGCTACCAGCTGAGAATTACAAACTGCCCCCCGAGGCGGAAGGCCTCGAGGCGCCACCAGAGTTCGATGTCATGGCCAACAGAGCTCCTCCGCCTCAGATCCTAAAGCCCCAGGCTTCCCAACCCAGCGGAGGCGAGCTCGAGGACGATGGTTCGCACGGGTCAGTCAACCGCACAAACACTCGCAGGCACATCAGGAGCAGCCCATCCACCGGGAGCTCTGTAACAACCGTCATGGAGGCGGAGGAAGAAGATGCCGATGGAGTTTCTCGCAGACTGAGAAACATGCACTTGGCAGCCCCCGACGTCTTGGAAGAGGAACCTGAAGTCACCGAAGTCCCCGTCATCGTCGAGCAATCAGTAATCTCCGGTCCACCGCCTCCCCTCTTTCTACCGGTCTCTGACCCCGGGCAGGACGAAGCAGGCACCGTATCTGACTTGTCAGATGTTAGCCAACAAACAGGGGTATCGGAAAGCATTGTGGAGATTACAGATGATGACGTTACTAGCGTTATTGACACTTCTGATGCACATAATACCACTGAGCAGGAGGAAGAGACGACAGCCGCAGCAGCAGACGGTGACGCGCCCGATGCGAAGGAATCCTCAGATGCAACTGAGAAATCATCCACAGCTGAGCACGCCGCTGAACCCTCAGGAGAGGAAACAGCAGCACAAGATCAACAGCCCACTGCAGCAGAGACAGCGCCTGCAGCGGACGTGGAAAAAGAAGGGGCACAAGGTGATGAAAAGTAGACCTCTTCCACTGTTTCTCTTCTTTTGGATCAAGGATGGGGTTTAATGTTTAGGCCTGGATAGCCAGCCGTCTTGATTTGTACGGTGAACTTTATAATGAATGTTGTCATGGGGGGAGAGGGAAGTGCACTTGTATAGCGTCGAATCATGAAAATCGCACGATTACGGGGACAGCGCGCACAAAAGAATGCGCCTTATCAGCAATAATGCACACATATATATACACATCCATAAAAGAAAAAGGAAAAAGAAATATATTATACGTATATGAAAAGGACACCAGATTGCGTTTAAGCGTACATATGTCCATATGAAAGATATTCCCAACCGCTCTTCGCTGTAGCACCTAGTAACACACTCTTCTCAAAAGCAATGCCGCAAATAAATCTCTCGCCATGTGCTGTTTGTCCAGAGGAACTCCCATCCTTTTGCCTATCCTGGGGCGGGCCAGTTGATATCAAGTTGAGAAATTTCAAATCCCGCCCTCATTGCCCAACGCGCCGTCCTTTGGTACCTCAGGGACCTTGACTCCGGTATGGTTTCCACTGCCGGAAACTTGAAATCGAACATCTAAATCCTCGGTCGTGATACATGCATGCTTTTCCACATGCTAATCCCTGAAAATTTGAATGACACAGCCCCCTCCAAATATCAACAGGTCTCAAGTACCATCGATCGGCATCGGTAGTTTGTAGAACAGGGGTATGACTCGTTCACTTGATTTTTTTCGATGCCTAAATATTTCGTATCCAACAATTATCGACAAATTTCAATAGCTAAACGGTTGAAGCCATGTTGCCAAGTCTATAAAGATTCTTAATTCTTTTTGGTATTGATTCATCGTCGGCCGTTAAAGGATCAGTTTATCAAAGAGGTGCTTAACCTCACGGAGGTTGACTTGTTGTGTATTCATCGCTCTAGCGTTTCGCTCGTCCGCAAAGCTTCTTACGCTTTTGAGAATCGGCGTAAACCCTTCATCATTAGGCAGCCACCACTGGGCACATGAGGGGTCTCCAAAGATCTCTGCCATCTTTTCACGGCGAGTCGCAGGGTTAATATGCCTATGAAATCCATGATGTTAGAACAACACTGATGGTAAAACGATTCAACTTCTTCTCTATACGAAAACTAAAAAAAAAAAAAAAAAAAAGGAAGAAAATAATGGGAACATATCCATGCCATTGATTGGTCATGAGGATGGAAGAAAAGGGGGAATGGGATGAATGGTAAAAGATGCATAGAAAAAGGGCTGACGAATCGAATGAACTTACCCCTGAGTTTCCAGAAGTGCAAATTTCCGTCGCACCCACATGTTATTGCTCGGCTGGTGTGGCAAGAAGAGGCCCGCGATCGCGAGACACGGCTGCATCGCGATTAATGTCCCCGGCGGTAAATCTGGCCAATACTCCAAGCACTCGAAGAGTTCGCAAACCGTAAATGCATGCCCTCCTAATTCAGTGAACAGCTGTTCTGGAGAGATGTTTGGTGACTGAGTTTTATGCATAATAACAATGCTATGCCATTCCATCATGATGACGGTGTTGTTGAATAGGGGGTGATCGTAGAGTAAGCCCGGGCGATATGGGTTGACAATATCGTCGGGGCTCAAGGGACGTTGCCAGTTAAAATCGGTAATGAGATGTTTTTGGTCGCATAGCATCGGATCCCAGCTTGCCTTCCATTCTTCAAGCTGTGCAGTCAGAAAATTGTGCTCGTTGGCGTAATCCGTCGGTGCGATTTGTTTTCGGCTTCCACGAGCATACAAGGTCGACATGTCGTAAGAGATGAGGCGTAAGCGAGCGGATCGGTCTTCAATCTTCCAGCGCAGTTCCGAGGGATTTGACGCCATCTGAGTTTGGAAATACGCAATCATGGTGGTGAACCACTCACGGGGTATCTCGGTAGGAAACCTACCCATTAGTGCAACAATATTATCAAATCGAGCATACCAGCTGAGACACATTCGACCTATCGAGGTTTGCATCGCCGTCTCCGGAGTGTAGATATGGGTAAGAATTTCAAATGCAGCCTTCTGGTGACCCATGAGATTGACCCAATCCCCCAGATACTCCTATAATGAAGAACACAAAGGTCAACTGCCTGGTTCAAAAACCTGTTTTACCCAGCCCAATCCAAAAGCTTACCTCGATTGTAGCGAGCTGCAATATTGTCAGCAGTACATGGACACTGTGCGTCTCTTTTCTTTTCAAAAGACTCAGCAACTGAGTCACGCTTTTGTTATAGTACTGCAGGAAGTCTTGCAGTTGTCCATTTGGATTTTGTAAAGTAACGTGATACGCAGCAAACCCAACTAATGCATTGAGCAGCGGCTCACATTGTATCGCAACACTCGGTAGCTCGGAATGGAAAAAGTCGTCCTCGTCGACCGCCAGGCCATAGTGGTAATTTGTCATATTGTCCCTGTAATATCGGAGATAACTCCGAAAATCTTGGGGTAGATGCATCCGGTCTAAGCCTCCGCTCGCTGGCAAAGTCGTTTCCGTCCCCTGGTAACCAGCTGGTGTCCAGCTTCCCGTCGTTACATTGGAAGTTGAGGGTGAAACGCTCTTATTACCTTCCTGCGATGGTGTTTCGGAGGTTTGGCGGGCGCTCGTAAGGGCCATATTAGGCGAAGCCGCACTTGCTCTCCGGGGTTGTGAGATGACAGACATCGATTCTCGCCGGGGGGTTCCATCGGGTTCGTCATCATCGGGAATGGTTCCGAGTCTTGCTTCCTGCTCTGTATCGTCTTCTTCCCCCTCGTTAGAAGATGTGGGACTTATGTACTGAGCGGATGAACCGTCTTTAGATTTGGCTGTAGGCTGGCCCGAATTACCTTTGGATCCTGGTGGTTCAGGATAAATACAGTCTCGGCTGCCTTTCCTGCATCCTGCTACCTATTAGCTTGAAGAAGTAGACAAAGTTTTCCGCATTACGGGTTAAAGGCTTACGGTCACAGATTGGCCGGGTCTCGTCACACTGTATCGTGTCAGTCACATTATTGAAATTAACTGTGCAGGGCTTGCACTTTGCCCACCTTGACTCGGCGGCTCCGGCACGTATAACAGCCAGAGCGTGTCCTACGATGCTTCACTTGATCTAAATTCCCGCCCTGGCTGGCAGCTGAACGCCGCCGGCTCTTGCTGGCCTTCGGGGCATTGATTATTGTAGGCTCCGGATACCCGGCGAAATATCCCATGTTTCCCATATTGGAGGCATATGGAGAGTGCATTGGAGGGGTCGACATTGGCAACGGAACTCCGGGCCCGAGGACCTGGTTTATCTCGTCGGGGCTGGTAGGCAGATAGCCTTCCGCCCCCGACATTGTAGAAAGAAATTGGCGGTAGTAATCACCCATGCTGGCGATTATGTAGGGAAATCGAGGTGTCCAAGAGTGTCCAGAGGGTATTCCGATAAGAGTTTGCTGAAGATGATTGAAAGATTTCTGGCTTTTCGCATGCTCAGCGAAGAAGTTAAGGGATGTAGCAGTCGGGGTCGTCGCATCGAAAGTCAAGCAGCGCTAAGTTATGATGGGATTGATTGCTGTTGACCTAATTTCCCCTTTGGAATATCATTGAGCAAATGGGGGAGGGAGAAAGAGAAGTGGCCGTTGAGTTGCTAGGTAACTAGCAGAGAGGTATAGCTAATTAGATGTTGTCGTGATTCACCGATCTTCTTCGAGGGAGCAACTTCAAGCTGGTTAAACACATCCGGAGGTCTTGATGATGGAACTTGAAAGAAAGTCTGAAATCGAAGATTGCGAAGCCCGATGGAGTCGGTCCAAGGAGAGGGGGGAAACCGCGCAGGGAATAGATGAAGAATCAACGAAGGCAAGACACGAAATGACCACGCTGTATGACTATAACTTCAACACGAGTCTGGATGCCGCTTGCTGATGGAAGGAAAAGCCAAGCAGAATATGGCGGTGGTGGTAGTAGATCGTGAATCAAACCCTCAAGATTGGTTGATGATAGTTGTTTGCTTGTTGCTCAGGAGGGGATGAGACGAACGCCGAACCGGTAATAGTCGTAATGAGGAGTCTGTGGGTATAGCGGCCATGGGGGTATGCAGAGCTTCTCGGCCTCGAACTGGCTGCTTGTCACTGCGTCTCGCCAGATCTGTTTCTGGCCACGGCAGTTAGGCAACGTACAAGTATGCAGTGACGACCCGAAGGCAGCAAGAGCAGTAGCCGGCACAGTGTGAATGACCCACGCTGCGGGGAGCTGCCTGTCCAGTCTAGACGCGCAAGTCCTGCTTGGGGACAGATGATGGGTGGCAGCAGCGTGAAGAGTAAGGTATCATATGCTTTAGTACGTAGATGGTAAAGTGCTGCGAGTGTAGCTGCAGCTCGGATAGGCCTCAGGTAGAGCAAGTAGTGAGAATGGAGAGACCTTGGGAACCAGCCAGCTTTGCGGACGAGAATCGCGTTTGGTGTGAAGACTCCAGAAGAGGCTACCGTAATGATATTTCCTGGGCCATGGAGGTAGACTTATGGAGATGCTGGTTTGCGGATCTTGTGGTTAATGGGACAATGGTTTGCAAGCTAACCCCTTTTTCTTCTTCTCTGTCCCTCTCAAGGCAAGACGATCCGATAATGACAAGACACGCAAAAGGCAGTCAAGCCGGAGAATTTGGATTGAACAAGATTAGATCTTTGAGAGAGGATCAACCAGACGAATCACCTGCATCAATGCTCGGTCGATACTAGTATTTGAGCGTGTGGCTTCCGAAAGGGAATCAATGCCTGGTCCACAGCGGAGACGGCTGGTGGGAACTGGCCCAGCGCATTCCCACAGGGCACTCCGTCGTTGATGGAGAATCCCGCAAGGGGAGGGAAAATTGGGAACTGAGCAAGGAGAAGATGAAGCTCTAGTAACGGAGGAAAGGCGCGGGGCAGAAGAAGACGGTTAGAGGGCCCCCCTGGGCGGCAATACACATGGGTCCTGCCGGGCGTTTGGCTCCAGCTGGGACGCGAATCTATCGATGAGCACCCTCCATCAAGGTGATTCGACAGTGAACAAGTCTAGGAAAAGAGAAATCCTGCCAGGTTCGCAGCTGGGACAGGCGGGTGCTCAGCGCAGTAATGATCGAGGGTGGTGGTGGTGGTGGTGGTAGTGGTGGGAGTGGTAGTGGCTGCGGGCTGGATCTGAAAGTGATAAGTTATGGGGTGACATTGAAGCAGCAGCCACCGCCGCGGCATTCTAGATCCAGGCCTGGTGTATCTTTTTTTTTTTTCGGCCGTCGACTTAAGCATATGCCTGTACAAGACTCGGGCAAGCTCAGATCAATCTAGGAGCCTCTTATTACAGTGCAAGGTAGCAAATGGTCGTTGCGTTGCTAGGGACAAGCGTGCCACGGCGGTACTTGATAGAGAAGACAGGCATTGTGCTCCGTACTCCCATTTCTCTGGTACGAGTACAGCTCCTCAGGCCTGTAAAGTGACCAGAGCAAGGGAAGGCATTCAAAATGATGCTAGTGGTGCCACTTCGTCGAGGCATTATGGACGACGAATAACGCTTCCGGGGGTGTGGCAGCAGGCACCAAGGACCCAGCGAACAAAGCCAAGGCTGCACATTGCCCTCCCCCTACCCCTCGTAAACCGCAGAATCAGAATCGAGCCTCTAAAAAGGGCCTCCACAAGGTCTGAGCAGCCGGGTGGCGGCGACCAGCCTAGCAAAATGACGGGGAGCAGAGGCCAGGGTTGCTGCAACGGGTTTGGGCACCCCACGCCAACCTCCGGCCTCCTCTTCCTATGTACTACTAGTCGTACTAGTAGTAGCTCTTTCAGGAGATGGAGGCTCCTCTGATCCTCTAGGAGAGCAAAGAAGGCAAGAATAATTGTACCTGTACTCCCGTCGTACTAGTATATTCATCGGCGTACTTATACTGTGCGCCTCCGTTGCGTGTAGGGCATCTTTCATGGGGGAGGCAAGAATTGCTGAATCGCAGCAGACTGACAATGACACAGGAGTCAATTCATGTACTCCGTAGAACGTACCCATGCCATGGTGGCTTTGGGAATCCTGAGCACCGCCTTTGGCCCAGTTGAGCGGACAAGCAGTGCTCCATACTGGTCGGTACGTCGCATCCTGTACATATTTGGGGGTGGTGGAGAGGCTCATGGGCCTAGGGGCCTAGGAACGGCATGGCTTGGCTTGGGAGGAGAAGAATGCAGCAACACGGTGGTTTGATCAACAATCCCAAGTCCTTCACACAGCTCTGTGCTGCCAATGACCGGAACAGGAGATTTTCTCTCTTTTCTTCCTTCGTGAATCTTTTCTTTTCTTATCCTCTTGCCTCACCGGGTTGCAGATTGTTGGGCCAAGCGAGACTGGCCGACCGGACACTCTCCGTTGCTCCCGTCCTCGTCCCCTTGCAAATGAGTCGGCGATAACAACGGTACAGAATACTGGTACCAGTACTTGGTGCCGCACATGCCAATCCCAGGCCCAGCAGCAGCTGTATAGGAGAAGCTATTGGGCGATCGCGATCCATCTGGACAGGTACATACATGCCCATGCATGGAGCTGCAGAGCTTTGGACGGCGAGCCGTGTCGACAACATGCAGCCAGCCTCGGAGCACAGTAGCTGTCGGGGCTTGGACCGGACTCGTAGCGTGGGGTTAATGATATAGTCTCCGGCCCGACCATGTGCTCCGTACGGTGCGAAAGTCTCTTTGAAGGAGACGGCTCAGGAGCTTCAGTTTTGCGGTTGATGCCACGATGGCGTTCAAACGGCGACCTGACGATAGGTAAAAAAGTTAGCACGGCTACAGGCGCAGGTACAGCACGGGTACAGGTACGCACGATGGAGTGCCGCCAGCCACCAGGGATGGAGTCACTCCTACCTGTGCGAGTGCTAGCCCGGAGTTGGAGCTACTAGCACGAAGCTTGACGATTCCGCGTTTCGCGGCCTGAGCATGGGGCGCTCGGCACTAACTTCTGCACGAGCAGGAGCTACCTGGCCCTACTCACCTTTGCCTGCCCTACAGAGCAACCTTCCAAGTACTAAGCTTGCTGCTGCACTCGTACTAGCAGAGCAGTACCTTGTAGTATACGCTGTACCTACCAGCCTCTTTCTTAGGCGCTCCTTCTTTTGCTCAAGACGCCATTGGGCTGCATCCTTCCTTCTCGCTGCACCGCATCGTTCTCGTACTTGCCTGTCTGGTTGGTGTATGAATTCCAATGTGCTGTCCCGGCTTATGTAATACGGGCTGACGGGCCAGTCGCATTTTGCCGGCCGGGGAGCAGGCAATAGATTCCTCCTGCATCAATCAGTTCCTCATCCTCCACCATCACCACCACCCATCTTTGGTTTTCAACGCAGAACTACGGCCGTCACCTTGCCATTCATCCCTCAATCACAGCCCCGGCCCAGCCAAGCCCAGCATCCCAGATTGACATTTGCCTTCCATGGTGAGAAAGGGAAGAGCGTGTGGACCCTTGCTGGCAACAGGGTCCGGCGCCACCCAATTTGCAGCACACCACCAAGAGACGGTGCACAGACCACGAATATCCCAGAAGAAGCCTCGCACAGATGAGCTTGCAGCGAGAGGCATGAATCGCCAGGCCCGTGATGCAGCTAAGTGTGCATTGTCAACATATCGAGCTAGGCGTGCGTGTGGGCTGGAGGCTGCGCGCTTGGTTGGGCTTTTCCCCGGCTTGTTTGCAGGGGGTCGGCGTCAACCTGATCCGCAACGACCCAATTCTCCAACGCTTTTTCGCCGATGCTTGATGCCATTGACTGCAACTTACTGTACGAGGGCAGCCGCGACCATCGGGCACTGCCTGTACCGTACAAGGCCGCCGCGCTCTCTACCTAGTACTGTACCATTGGCCCTTGTGTGACACAATGGCTTGTACTCGTATGTGTACCTCTCTTTTGAACCACGATATATCGGCAGCGCGGGAGCGGCACGACAGAGGCATGGGTATGGCCGTTTACACTGGCGCGAGAGCCAAGATTCAAGCCCTAGCATAATTCTCCATCTGGCATACACGTTCACTCTTATTTAAATAATGCTCCGTAATGCACAGCTACATAGGCGCCTGGATCCATCCAGTCATTACGAGTACAAGCGCGCTTGGTCACCTCTTGGGAGCGCAACTCGAGTCACAAATCCAGCGCTGCCGCTTCATGCTCAGATACTATCCATACTTCGTACGGAACCCGGGGTTCTTCAAGGGAACGGCTGTCGGTCCAGCACGCCAGCGCCAAGCACAACTATTTTTCGAGTGCATCGGATGCCAATGTAGGGCCACCTCTGTCCTAGCCAATCAAAGCATTCGCTTTTTGACCAGTTCGCGCTGTATTCCCATCTGGAGAATGCCTCCGCACAGGACACGGCCAGGGATACGGCACTGGCATGTACCTCGTACGAAGTAACGCGGACGAGTACCAGTCCATATCTTTTAATATCAGCCAGTGCTTGGAAATTTGCATGTGTTGCTAAATAATGCCTCACAGACAAACCAAAAGACCATAACCCATGCCCTGCACCTGCAAAGGCACACCAAAAGTCCTCATTTCAATGTACTCCGCTGCTACCGAGCATATGGCGCCAAACTCACATTTTCGTTGGGCCTCTGGTTGAATGGTCAGACGACGCACCACAACGACGCAGGTCCGACATCTCTTGATTGAGGGGATAAATACAAACAGAGCAGATATGATTCAGAAGTGACAAATCTGTTATCAAAAGTGTTCAATGACAGAGCAAAGCTGCCAGCGAGCTCAACAAACCTGGCGTTTCGTGTGGCTGAAGATCAGGTTTAACACAGCCTAGCGTGGAGGGTCCAGACTCGTGCTAGTATTAGACTTTGAACCCTCGAGGCTGGTGGCCAGGGTTCTAGAAGGGACACATAAGACAAACGCGACGAACTGTGACGGGTCTCAAGGTGCTTCGACAAGTCCGTGCTAGCTCGGCGCCATCTCTGTCCAATGGACACTAATGCTGCAGGCTTTGATTTCCGGGAGAGGATCCTCCAACACCTCTTCAGAGCAGCTGGAAGCCCACTTACGCAGTTTGGATCAACCTGCAGCAGTACCAGGGACAGGGGTGCTGCAGCTGGCTGTTCGAATCCGGTCAAACAGGACACCATGAATGCTGTCCCTAGTTCACCATCTGAAAGCTCTCCCAATCTCCAGCAAGGTTACACCAGCCCAGGACCGCCAAGCATTGCCATCGCCTGGGACAAGGCAGCAAAATCGAGGGTATACCGGTGCATGCGCTGACGGTGGCGTCTCGGTTCAACTCGTCGTGGAATAATAACTCTAAATGCTCGTACCATACAAAGTTCATCGCGGCAGCTAGGAGGGAAACCCGACGTTTGCTCTGCACGGACTTCCAGCTTGCTGCACATGCTCCGTACTCCGACCGGGCAGATAAGCGCGCACATGGGGGTACCTATATTCTCCTTGTCGGGGTGGGCTGGACCAAGGTACGGGTTTCGAGATCCATATCCGTCTTCCGCACGAAAAGCTTTTCCCAAACTTTGTGCCACGAGGTCAAACTTGTTCGGCGCGCGCGACACGAGCCTGTCATTTGAAATACGCATGGCAATTAGCAAATCTAATCCCAACTGCCGGCACTTAAGGTTTCCAGAGCACATGGCCCTGAAGAATGTGATGGCTCGCAAATACCGGTGCGGCACATGCTTGTACGCTTCAGTTCTAAAAAAGCAGTGGCCTTGTTAATGTGCAATTTCCGTCCTGCATAAGCAACATCATGCTTCAAAGCAAACAGCGGAAAATTGTCCGGCTACAGGAAAATGCGAACGAATACCTTGGTGACGTTTGGCGCAATAGTGGTGTACTAATCCATGCCTACTGTGCCACTTGGACGTGAAGGAGTATTTAACCCTCTTAACCCAGCGCTACTCTCACAAGCTAGTTCGCCCAGATTTAAAGCTCTAATAGAAAATCGAAAGTTATTCGGACTAGACGAACAACCACAACCAATTCTCTGGCTAATACGGGAAAACAGCATGAAAGAATTCCACAAACACGTCGTTTTAGCTGGCTTGTGTGAGCGTTTTTGGTCGGCTTGGCCCGGCAAGGCTAATAAAGCCTGTTGTGCAATCCCCTGCAAGGGTAAGTGAGGGCCTCCAGCTCCATTTCCGTGGCTTCATATTATTTACTCAAGGGAAGCATTGCTCATCTCATTACAGCAATAACCAGCAGAAATTAACCTTATGCATGTGGCAAGGCGGCAAACTCTCCTCGGCCATCCTCAGGTCAAATATCTTGTCCTAGCATTGGCCCGTGCCTCGAGTTGAAGACGCTGTTATTACTGCTTGCAATTTCCCCCCCGCTACGACGGAGTATAAATTACGACTCTGGCTCATACACGTACATGTACTCGTACTGTACAAGTGGTCACCGAGGCTCGTCCACTTTTAATCTACACTATCCGCCGGCCACTGGGCGACAAGTGGCCGTTAGCGTCTGGTGCCGGTGCGGAATTTGAGAAACAAGAGGGACAAATCCTAGCAATATGGGGATGAAGAGCCAACAAGATCTCCGGGTCATATGTCACATATACCGGGGGCGAGGGGGGAAGCCTGCACCACAACAACGGGTAGCCCAGATTGGTGCTCAATCACTGGCAATGGTGAAATGTCGTCTGTTGGTTGCGTCGGCGGCGCAGCCAGCAATGAATGCCTTTGGATTGGCTCATCCGAACATGTTTTGTGAGAAACCAGTGCCGGCCGCTCCAAAGGTCACTTCCCAGGTTCTCCATATGGCGCTATCCTCACGCTATTCTCCGAAGAATAGAAAAGCTTCAACGGCGCCCTGCTAGCTACGGACTAGTTTCCCCTATCAGCACCAAGCACTTGGCTAGTAGCACGCTGCCGGCGTCTGGAGGGCTGAATGGTTTCTTCCTCTTTGAAAGCACGTGTTTGTGCTGGTTGTCACTGAGCCGATTATACGGGTGCGGAGCATGCTCCGTGAAAAGGGTTCTTTTCTTCTTTTTCTTCCATTTTCCTTTTTATTTTTCTAAATTTTTAATGACCCTCCCTTACTTGAAATTGGCGCGAAGGCCGAGGTGGCGGCGGCCCATCTCAACAAGGCTGCATATGCAGCAGACACGGGATGTAGCCGTACTTTTTACACGCGGGTGGAGTGCGTTGTGTCTATGTTTCCGCCATTTCATATGGGCCTCTTGAGGGCGGGTAATCTGGCAAGATGTTGTCAAAGCTCGACGTTCAGTTGCCTCTTGTTTAGGTTCCACTGCTCTGAGCCACGTTGCCTTTGTGCCGGGGGCATGACCATGAGCGCGGTTACTACGTATCATCAACAGAAAGCAGAGCTTGCTTGTTCCCATAAAATGCCTGGTCCACTTACTCGTACGAGAAAGCTCATTTTCTGTCTTCTAACCAAAAGCTGGCCCCCTCAAACCCCTTTCCACCCCACCTTGGTGCCTCAGTTTCCGGTGCCAACGGAACCATGCACCCGCGACTGGCTGGCTGTTCATCATAGACTATCTCACTGGCGTCTGAGGAGGTACGAGTAATGCACCAGGTGTTGGAAATTTCTCCTGGCAGGGATCCTCTTCCCGTCACATGCAAGGCTGTCGCTTCAGACTCCAGCTCAGGCGCCAGCCAACCAAATCGAATAATTTTACGTATCAGAGAAAAGGCTCAGTTGCAGCCTGTGCTGGATTATCTGCGCGATTTCATTCACGCGTCTCCGGCCTTTACCTATTACTTTCTACCTTTGGGACCGCCGTGCTCTTCGTCACCGGCGAGACAGAGGCTGCTGGGACATGGCACAAGTAGGTATACCGCAGCTAAACATGTAACGGCAAATGCTGGCAGAGGTGGCCTACCCTGGAGACCCTGGAGAATGTGCAATATCAGGCACTTTGCAAAACACGGACACTCACTCCTTGTCCTGCAGGCTTTTGATACCGTACACGTACGAGTATAAGAGAAGTGTTGGGCCCAGACGGTAATAGTAACAGGATGCCCTAAAACAAGGGAAATACTAGCCAGCTGCCCGTGTCTCGAATTCTTGAAACCGCATCGTAGATGGTAAGTGATGTTATCGGAAATGAGAAGAATATGGCCATCATAGTGCTGGCTAGTATTTCCCTAAAACAAAGACTTGCGACACAGTCTGATTCAAAGTTGTTCATGTGTATTCGGTGAAGAGCGCTAGGGATGGGGCCGGGCTTTATCAGATAGCCCATCTGAATTGCTCACGTAATATGCCGTCTACCTCGACTCAGTGGAAACCTCACTCTTGAGCATATCATAGATTTCACGATTGAGCCAGCTGCCAGCCAGGACCGCCAACCTCATTGCATTGAGGTTTGAAAGCTAGGACGCCAACATCTCGATTCAATTGACATGCGTTGGGAGCATCTGTGGCGATAGCAGGAGCGCCTTGGCCGTCGGCACGCAACATCTCTGGAAGCCATTTCTTTCATCATCACGAGCCTCATGCCACAGATCCATACTCAAGGCTGGCCCTTGACTCTTGCTTGATACAATGATACCGCCAATCTCGGAAGTCGTGGCTTTGTTCGATCTCACCGCCATCATCCTCCTGCTCACGACCGTCATCGTCTTTGTCATTCCCATCTTCATCTTGTTCCCGCCCATTCCAGTGGAGCGCAGTGATGCGCTGCGGCAAACTCACACCAAAGTCGGCATCCCTGCATCTCAGAGCAACCTCCGGACTCAGACATCGCCGGAGCACAATTACCAGCCAGGCAAGCCCCCCAAGATACAAAGTTTATTCATCTATCCTGTCAAATCGTGCCGGGGTATAGAGGTTGGACACAGCAAAGTGCTGCCCAAGGGGTTTGAGTTTGATCGCCTCTTTGCTTTCGCAAGACAAAAATCCAAGGCTGCGAGTGCTCTCGTGCCATCTGGAGAAGATGAAGCTGAGACCAAAAAGCATCCGCAATGGGAGGTCATCACTCTAAGGCAAGTGCCTTTGCTCGCAAATATCAAGATTGACCTATGGCTTCCTGATGTGAGCAAGACAAGCCGTCAGCTTGGTAGAGTGGGCGGCCGATTCATCGTCATTAGGTTCCCATGGAGAGACTCTGGTCTGAAGGGTATAATTCAGTGGATATCTGCCAAGTTGAGCCGCGGCCTCAGCGGTACTCCGGAAAAAGAGTTCATGCTATCAATTGACTTCCCCTCTCCCGAAGAAATCAAAGCTGCGGGCTATCAATACGAAGATACATCATTTTTCGCAAAGAGCGTTTATGCACTGAACATGAGGAACGAGGTCCCGCCAGAGTTGGGCCTGTATCTGGGAGTTGCTGTACCAGTAACCATTTTCATGGTAGACCCAGATCAGAGGAGGGAAGTCTTTAGGAATGCGCCGCGCAAAGCCGATGCCGGATACCAGCCGGTTATTGATTTTCAAGATGCAGTAAGTTTTGGCCGATCTACTCTTCTTCTCCTTCTCCTCTATGTGGGCTTTTGCAGCTGATGACCCTCTCACAGTATCCACTACATCTCCTCAACCTGACGAGTGTCCGCGCATTGGAGTCCAAGGTTCAGAAGGACGACAATCTTCAGTTTCTGGACGCGCGCCGCTTCCGCCCAAATATCATTGGTATGGCTCTTCCCGGCTATATTCTGCCCTTCACCCCCATATTGAACTTGCTTAGACCTTCCCCCCACGCTTGAGCGGCACAACTCAACTAACTTGATATGACTAGTTTCTGGCCTCAAAGAGTATGACGAGGACGACTGGCGAAGTATTGAATTCTCCCAGCCTCCCCAGAGCGCCACAGACAAGTTGCCAGGGAGCAAATTCGACGTCTCCTGTCGCACCGTCCGGTAAGTACCTATCATTGAAAACTCTTTTTCTTCTTCTTTTTTTATACCCACATCACTCTAATTTGTTTTTTTGGTTTTAAACTTTGTCATTCCCCTTGACTCATGCTCACCTGCGCCCCCTCTTTTGCATGCTCAAGCCACAGCATGTGGAGGCTTTTCCCGTCAAAGAGAGTTTTTACCCGTACAGAATTGCCAATACTCGTACTACGTAAAATTCTCGTGCTAAACGGACCCCCATACATACAGGTGCAAGTTGCCAAATGTCGATCCAGCTACGGGGATTCGACACAAGGTGGAGCCCGATAATTCGCTCAGGAAGTATCGAAACATTGATGAGGGGGCTCCCAAGAGTGGTTGTATGGGAATGCAACTCTGTCCCATATTTCCAAAGACCGACGACCCAGAGGACCTTGAATTGTCACTAGAAGTGGGTATGGAGATTAAGGTTCTGCAACGGGGCCATCACTTGGCCTTGTAGGTCAACAAGTGGTCGACATATGTTGAGTTGTGGTGGCGAAGATGGATCATAAATTTGGGGAAAAAATCACGGAGCTCGAGTAATGAACCGTGGCCGAGGTATAATGGAGCTCGGAAATAGCGTCCATTCATTGTCTTCTTTCAAGTATCAGATAATTAATTCTTTCTCGTCATAACATAATGACAGAGCTAAAAAGGTAAAAAGGCCCATAACATTTCTCTTTTTTTTACCACTTTTGTGTTAGATCATATTCTACCCGCTTATCCATCCCGTTCATACTTCTCGTCACATCGTATCACATGGTCCTAGAGTTAGAATATACGGAAGTTTTGTTCTTTGTTCTCTTTTTTGTTTAGGTATCATTTTTTTTTTTTTTGCTTCGATCATTTCAAGTCCGCTGGTGTAAGCGCCTGAACCATACTCGTTCCTTCACTGAATCGTGTCCGGAAGATACGGTTAGCGTTCTGGAACATGCCGTCCTTCAGACTCACGACGATAAACTGTGAGCCCTTGAAGCGTGTCTTGATGAGTCGTCCAATGTTTTGTGTATGGGAGAGATCGAGAGCGGCATCGACCTCGTCGAGAATGTACATTGGCGCAGGCTTGAACTGCAACAGAGCCATGATGAGTGAGAGTGCAACCAGTGACCTATGCCTCAAAATATTAGCATTTCGTGTTTCATATATCAATGCTGAAGCCAGTGATGTTTGTGGGAAAAAAAAAAAAACATGTAGATGCGTACCTTTGGCCACCGCTGAGTTCTGTCAGACTTTGCTTCCACACCTTGCCCAGGCAGACTTTGACCTCAAGCCCGTCGCTGATTGTCTTGTTCTCTGGAGGATCCAGCTTGGCGAAACTGCCTCCCGGGAGAAGCTCAGAGAAGATTTGACCGAAATCGCCATTCACCTTCTCCCAAGTCTCTTGCAGCGCCTTCTTCTTGTACTCGTCCAAGCTGACAATAGTTTCCTCAATCTTGCGCTTGTCTCGGATGACAGTCTTGATCATCTGCTTGAGTGATACCTCCTTCTTTTCCACGCTGTCAATCATATTCATCACCTTGGGATTGATCTTTTTCTTCATGCCTTGGAACCGCTCAGTCAGATTCCTTAGCGTTGACTTGCACTCTCCTATGTTCTGGCGCTGGAAATCATAGGCCGTGCCACTGCGGCCGAATTTGTCTTGCTCATCGTGAATCCATTCGTACTCAGCCTCGAGCCGAGAAACATTTTCCGCCGCGGATTGCTGTTCCTTGTGGAATTTCTCGATTTGATGGCCAAGTTTCTGCATCTCTAGACCTTCTTCTGTGATCTGCGCATTCTTTGAGCGTGTGGCTTCCTCCAAGGCTCGGAGTTCATCATCGAACTGGTGTAGCTTTGCTCTCTCGTCATCAAGTTCGGCTTGCGCGGTGTTGTGTGTCTCTGTCACCTTGGCCTGCTGCTTCACCAAGTCTTCGATATCTTTCTGTTGGGCCTTGATGGCAACTTCTACTTCTTGAAGTTGCTCTCGAGCCGCTGACAGATCGCCTCCAACTTGCTCTAAGTCTAGTTGAGCCCCCTGCAGCTCCTTTTGTAGAGTTTTAACAGCTGCAGAGTTCTTTTCGAGGCTTACCCTCAGTTTGTCTAGAGACTTCTGAAGCTCCACTAGCTTGGCGTCTTTGTTATTATCAAAGTCTTTCATATCCTTCTCAATGCGCTTGATGTCCGCATTGGCCTCAGCCTGTTGTGATTTGGCGTCGGATATGCTCTTTTGCAGCTCAGCAATGGTCGCCTTCATATTTTCGACTTCCTGGATGATCGAGGAAGACGAGTTTCCGCTGATCTGGTCTTCAGCCAACTTGATCTCGTGTTTCTTCAAGTCCAAGTCTTGCTGAATACGACGGGCTTGATCTAGCTTAGATTTCTCTCTTGCAATCCTGATCTGAATGTCTTTTAATGACGTTTCTGTCTCATTGAGTTGCCGAGTCAGAGTATTTAGCTTTTGCAATGTCACCAGGACACCACTGGAGTTTGGAGAACTGCCACCGGAAAGTGTTCCAGAAGGATCATAGGAATCTCCTTCTAATGTGATGCTCCTCATTCTGACGTTGGGATCAAACGTGACTCTTTTCGCCGTCTCGGCGTCCGCACATATAAGCGTATTGCCAAAGACGTATTCCATTGCAGAGGCCACTTCATCATCGTAGCCTACCAAGGATAGTGCGAGATCGACTTTGCCAGGCGCAATTCTCTGTGCAGTTGCGATGGTTTGTGCTGACGCCTTGAAAGCTGAAATCTTGTTGAGAGGAATAATTGTCACTCGCTTCCTTAGTCTACCCCGTTGAAGCAGCTGTGTACCCGTAACTTCTGAATCGACCACAACATTGTATAAGCGTCCACCGGCGCAAATTTCCAGCGCGGTTCCAGCTTGGGTTCGCTCGCCGTCAAGTGTGAACAATTGTGCGACCAGACCTTTGACTTTTGACCTATCAAAGTTGGGAACAGGGTCGGAGTAGTTAAATTCGATATTGGCAACTTGTCGTTTCAGGGTGTCGCAATCTTGCCGCAGCTTTCGGACAGTTTGCTGCAAGCTTGACTCTTGTTTATACATGGCTTCCTCTTGGCCAGGCTCGAGACCAAGTTTGCCCAGTTCCCCTTCCAGCTTCTGTCCCTGCAGCTTTAAGCCATCCAACTCACGCAGGAGATCGGCATTCTGGTCCTTGGCTTTCCGAGCTCGAGGCTCTTCCTCCCTCACTCGACCTTGCAAATGTGTAATCTTGATTTTTGCCTGCTCCTGTGTGGTTGCGGCAGCAGTGGCGCGATTTTTGGCCTCTTGGAGTTGTCCTTGGTATCCATTCTCTTGTCCCTCCCTCGAGGCAATTCCAGTCTGCAACGTCTGTAGCAACTCCTCTTTAGATTCGGCTTCTTTGCTCTGCTTTGCCAAATCATCCTTGGCTTTCTCGTACTTTGTTTTGACATTATCGAATGTTGCCGTCTTTACCTGGAGGGTAGTTTCCAATTCTGCTACAGTTTTTTCGACAGCGGCTTTCTTTTCTTCCTCCTCGCTTAAGCTCGAGTGCTTCAGGTCCATGACTGTTGAAAGTCTCACTAACTCATTGGCGTGCTTCTTCACCGTATCCTCGAGACCTTGTGCCTTGCCACCTTTTCTGAGCTCCTTATCTCGTTGTGACCGTATCTTTTTGACATCTTCTTCTAGATTTGAGATCTCGTTGCGAAGACGAGCAGCTGAGCTTTCGAGGCCGCTATGGCGCTGCTTCTTAGCCTCAAGATCAGCTGCGGACTGTTTCAACTTCTCCTGACATTTTGTGTAGTCGTATGCCACTACAACGCGGGAGAGTCGCTCGAGATCATTCTGCGTTTGCTGGAAATCCAAAAAGGCTCTTTTCTCTCCTCGAAGTTTTTCCAATTTTGGTTCGATTTCTTCCCTGAGAATCTCACTGAGCTCTTGTAGTTTCATCTCTTTCTTTGCCATTGTCTTCAGTGCCTTGTCTCTCCTGTCCTCAAACATTCTCGTTCCCGCGGCCTCTTCGATCATGGCTAGAATTTCCACTGGTTTCATGTTGAGAACTTTGGTGATTCGCCCCTGCATAATGAGGAAATTTGGGTTGTTGATGTTCAGCTGAACAGATTGGAAGAGGTTCTGAACTGTCTGTTGCTGTGCGCGATGGCCGTTGATCAGATATTTGGATGTGCCGCCCAGAACGATCTGGCGAGTCACACTGATAGTGGCATACTCCTCGAATCCAATGGGAGACTTCTTCTTATCTCTGTTGTCAAAGACGATCGTGACGCTGGCCTTAGTGACGCCCGCCTGGCCTCGTTTGTATATAAGATCCTGTATTCCATGTTACTACTCGATCGGGTGCGCCGCACGGAACGTGAACCGGTATACCTGGAGGTTCTGCGCTCGGACGGTGGACATGTTTGTGATTCCGAGGACAAAGCATATTGAATCGAGTATGTTCGACTTTCCGCTGCCATTGAGGCCGGTGATGGAGTTGAAGCTCTCGTCCCTGGGCTGGTCAATACTGCTGAAAGCTTTCATCGTGGGGGTCGAAGCTTACCATCCTGATATCACCGTTCGCACGGCGTAGGACTTGAAACCCTATTGGATTGGTTAGCGAGATGATTATCCCAGGCGCGGAGAGCAGAACTTGCGTCAATGATCACTTCTATCACCCTCATTGTGGCAAGTCGCGATGCAATGCTAGATTGTACAAACTTGGGCCTCTAATGCACGAGCAACTCCACCGAGCCAGGGACGCGACCCAAGTAAACAACCCCCCTCCGTGTTTGGTTTCTGATAAGCGGTATCTACACGTGATTGATGACGTTATCACGTGCGGCTACATCCCCGGCGTGAAGACGCGAAGGTACCTTAGAGCTGCAGGTGCACTAGCCCCGATCTGGAGCGCATCAAAACATTGCAACCTTGGAATGGAGAATACAGGTACCTAAACGCAGCTTATTTACTTTGTACCTTCACCATCATCATCGCCCTACAAACTTCCTCGACAACAGATTCCACGCCGAGCACCAACATCACTCACCGATGTTGTGACAAGATCCAGACACGATACTTACCAGCCCGGTATTGCAGATACGACCTTGCTCCTGTTCCTTTGCGCGCGCGACATCATGACTGCAGTACGAGGCCCGCGTCTCCAGGTCGGGTCCGCGGCGTGGGTCGGGGAAGAGCGAGCATCTGCGCTGGAGATTGTGCAGTCAGAAGTAGAGGAATTCTCTTTTTCTGCCCACAATGAGGTTGAATGGCTTAATGAGCATATGGCTGCAATATTCAACGAGAACGAAGTGTTTGTCTCTCCCATCCCCCTTCACTATCCACTATCCACTATGATGGATGGCTGCTGACACCCTTTTCCAGTAACATCACAGAAGCTTTTAAAACTCCCAGTAAACTTAGGGGCAAAACACCCCATACGATTCGGAAGGCTAATGCAGCAGAGACACGAGTGGTGGGTTTACTTGACCGTCCCTAATGAAACGTCACTCTAATATACAACAATTAGCCTCTGTCCGATGTATTCGCAGCAGCACCTCCTAGTGTTTCGAAGAATCAACCTCCCACCCCTACCACTCGCTTCCAGCCTCCTCAGCTACACCAGGTCGCGGCAAAAGCAATACCACTAGTCACCAAACCCGTCTCCCCTCAGCGCCATGTCTTCTCTCCCCAGCGACCGCCTCCTCCTCGAGCTATGCAGGATTCTGGTTATTATGGAAGCCAGGAGTTCATTGCCACGGACCCTAGCGAAGCTGCAGAGCCCGAAGACCTTGCGAGTCCCTACAGCGATATTGTATTACCCCCTGGCGGATCTTCCATACGACGGAGTCCGGTTCGAAAAATTGTTTCAGTGTCTCCCACAAAAAGCTTTCCAGCGACAAAGGAGGATTCAACAGCACGCAACTTGCCAGATGTGCCATCCGATGTTGCACAAGATGAGCTAAAGATATCAGCTAGAGATTTCGATGTGGATGAATCATCTTCTGAACCAGCTGTAACATCGCCAGCTCCATCTTCTAGGAATCCGCCTATATCTCTCCACCAGTCTGATGAGCCTTCGGATGATGAACAGTCTGCGTCTGAGGGATCAAGCCCCATCAGGACCGTAGTTCGAAAAAGTAGCTTGAATTTTGCTTCGTTGCCAGCTAGGGAGCCTCTTACCTCGGGCAAAAGCCTTGGTGCCCGCCAGTCTCGGAACAGCCATTTCGATACCGGCAACAGTAGCAGAACAAGCTACTATCAAAGACAAACTGGTGGGAAAAGCCTTGGAAATCTCGCTAAGCACGATCCTCCACACGAGGACAAAGCCGACGGTATGGAAGTGGATGCACAAGAGGCGTCCCCCGTTTATGAAGCCTCTGAGGCTGATCGACCTGGCGTGAACCATACGAAAACATATACGCAGAGATTACAGGATCAAATCAGCATGCTGAGCAAACCACAAGGCAGCTTTGGACAAACTAAGCAGACATTGAATGCGGCAGCAACACAACAAGACTCTGTTCAAGCACAGTCCGTTACGAGTCCAAAGGCGCCCTCTGCCGAGAGGGAGCCAGTCTCTACAACGCCACGGCATTCTCCCGATGACGATGATGATGACTGGATCGAATCCCCAAATACTGCCAAAAAGGCTAGAGAAGCTAGGGAGGCCAGGGAAGCTATGGAAACAAGACCCATTCTGACCAAGAGCTTTACAGCCGACATCATGGAAGGCATTCAGGATAGAGAAGATGATGACCCACTTCACGCTGGTGAGCAGACATCTCAGGGCCTTTTCAATGCCGTAAAATCAACATCTTCATCGACTATGCCTACGGATGCCTCTGCCCTGGCGAGGGACACTGCTCCTTTGTCCAAGGCAATCTCCATATCGAACCCCAGCCTGGCATTTTCGCAGGATGATTTCGCAGACACTCCTTCTAAATCACCCACTCGGGGCTTCCGGGATAGTCCTCTGAAGCAAGTCAAGAGCAAACTGTCGTCTATTCTGAAAAGCTCTCGCGGACTACTTGCTACAAATGCTGACGGCAAGGCCCTTATGTCACCATCGACCACCCGCCTGGCGTTGCATGCGGGGCCATCTTCAGAGTCTGTCGTTATGAAGTCCCAAGAGATGGAATCTCAGACTGTGGAATCTGCGAGCCCAACAAAGCCAATTGCACGTCGCACAAGAGCGTCTACAGAACGGGAAAAGGAACAGAAGCGCCGAGAGAATGAAGTTAAGCGCATGGAAGAGCAGATGGATAAGCTTGACAAGGCACGCGAGAAAGAGAGAGAAAAGGCTCGAGCATTTACCCAAGAGCAGGAGAAGGTGGCTACTATGGAAAAGGAGATTGCTGCCAAGAGACAAGACGAGAGACTGGCAATCAAGCCAACTTCTATTCCCTCCAAGGCTGGCCCGTCCAGTCCGCGCAAGCTGAGAGCTGGCGAGCCGTCTCAGTTCAGACAAGCTGATCAAGATACTGACATGTCTGACTCTCAGCCTCCGATGCCCCCTCCTTCTTCTTCCAAGCCAACTCAACCCGGCCGTGGTAAGGACAGCAAACGACCAGTGAGACCAGTGAAAGAGACAGCCTCAAAGATAAAAGCACCCCCTACGGTTATTAGAGTCAACACCGGCTCACAGCACTCACAATTCCAGCCTGCTGGCAGCCGAGTATCCACAGCATCTCATGACACCTTGAACTCTAACCATTCGACGGCCTCATCAAAAACTAGCAAGTCCTCTTATCAGGCCAAGTCTTCAGTACCTAAAGCTGCTCCGCCCTCTGCTGGTCGATCCAAAGCTGCGGAATTGGCCGCCAGGAAAAAGGAGCAAGATGAGAGGGAATCACAACGGCGCCGCGACGCAAAGGCAGAGATGGAGAAAAAGCGAATTGCAGCACAAGAGGAGCAGCGAAAGCAAGACCAACAGCGACGCCTTGAGTTGGAGAGGCAGAAACAGCAGGAAGAAGAGAAAAAAAGGCAGGCTGCTATTGAAAAGGCCAAGCAGACGAGAGCCCCTCCCCCAGCGGTACGATCACAGCCAAATGGCCCACCAGATTCAACCTTGGCTCAGCAGAGGTCGGCATTTTCAAAAGCTGAGGGTCAACCTGCTCGACCGCCCTCCCGGTTGGCTGGCATGCGCGATGATTCAAGCAGACCTGCTAGCACCATTCTATCCAACGCCGCCAAAGCGGGTGCGAAACGCACCCTGGGGCCGGAGACGACTGACGATACTTATTCAAGACCCCCGCCCTCTCGAGGTGCGCCGGCCTACCACACAAAGGATTCTAAGCGGCGCCGGACCAGTGAACATGGCGAGGATGAGTCGGACGTAGACAATGCTCCTAAACTCAAAGGCCCACCAGTGAGGCCGTCAACAGGATTCAAAAAGGTATGTCTTGACCCAACTTGTGCCACCGATATGGACCTTCAAAATGCTAATAACTCGCAGGATCTGCCGACAAAGTCTGCCTTCCAGAATGGATATGCGGCTGCCTCACACAGTGCCACTCGAGATTTGTTCAAGGCCGCCGTCACAGCCCAACACAATAGCCACATCAAAGCAGCCAACCCTCTTGATATGGCTCAGATCTCAAAGGGCCCGATTCCATTTGCGCCAGGCTCGAGTGCTGTTGGACCTTCTCACAAGACGCCGGCCCGTCCTGGACAGTTGGCTAGTGTTAAAGGGAGCGTGAGGAAGGCCTCGCCGCGGTTCCAGAATGGCGATTCAATTGAGCTTCCCGAGATTCAGACTGACGATGACGATGACGACGACGACGAAACTGAAGGAATGAACGTTGCTGCGTGGGCCGACTCTCCTGACTTGCGCCGTGCTCTCATGAGGCAAGAAACGATGGACCCATCGCAGATCTTTGGTCCACCGGCGCCCTTGATCATGGAAGAAGTTTTCAATAAGAGCAAAGATAAATGGCACAAATTCCGCCAGAGGACGTCTAGTGCCAACTGGAGCGGCCTGGATCGTTTGACTGAGGATGACATTAGAAAGGATATGGCGGCTCGCGACAAGCTGCGCCGAGATGGAGGATGGTCTTATGAGATGAGCAAAGACATGCTATAAATTTGGTTAGGGTTGTACATTACATTACGGAGAAGAGCGGATCTGGTAACGGGTTTTGCGGGAGTTGTGACTATTAAGAATCAGAAGATTTGGAATATGGAGTTGGGAATCAGTCTCTACGGCATAGGGGGATACTCATATTGCATACTTTGGAAGACGGCGGAACTATTCGGACATGGCGGTTGGCGTTTTGGGAACGACATGCATTCTTTGGCAAGGAAAGATTTGTTAGACAGCCTATTTATTACAAAAGTTGTTTTAGGTGAAATTAGTACACATTGGCTGCATTACCTTGGATATTGCTGGCTTGAAGTTAACGCAGAAGCATCATTTGTTGATGATTGAATGACAGACAGCTAGCCTATTACGGTATAGTTGCGCTTAGTCTTATCGATATCCTTTCCTAACTGAGAACGGCTGCTGGAGGGGTCGAACTTTTTTCTGCCGTTAAGTGGGCTCAGGTCTAGAAAAAAAAATAAAACAATCCCAAGCAGCTTCATCGGAACTTGGAGGAAACACGCGACATTCTCTGTCGATTTTTTTCCGATATTCCTTCATCCGAAGGGCACTTGACTGTGTCGTCGGGCTCTTGTTACTTTCTGCCCTCTTGGTTGATTGGAGTTTTATATAAGAAGCGGACATCACCATGTTTCGGAACGGAATTCGACGATGCGGCGGCTTGGCCCGCGCAGCGACTTCAAGCACCAAGCTGCTGAGCGCTCGCGCAGCCTTTCCAGCAACTCTTCCTGCACCGGTCTCATTATCTCGTTCAATAGTGCCTTTGAAGAGCTTTGCGCAATTCAACAGACTGTACAGCGCTGATGCTGCTGTCGCGGAGAGCAAGGTTCCCGAAAATGAGGCAGTTGGCGAAATCTCGTCGTTCCGAGACCTAGAGACACTCGGAGTTCATCGCAACTTGCTAGATGCAATCACCCAGGATATGCGATACGACACCATGACCCCAGTTCAATCTAAAGCGATCAACCCGGCCCTCAAGGGAACTGACATGTAAGTCAAACAGAGGAGGAAGAGAGATGATGTCTACTCAAGTAATCATCATGCTGACTATTCTTACAAGTGTTGCTCAAGCCAAGACCGGTACTGGAAAGACGCTTGCTTTCTTGCTCCCTCTCCTACAGCGCATGATCGAAGAAGACCCGACATTGGCCACACGAAAGGCATCACGAAGTGCTAGATCTGATGATATTCGCGGCATTGTTTTGTCACCAACTCGTGAGCTCGCCGAGCAGATTGCCACCGAGGCGAAGCGACTTTGCAGACGCACCGGTCTGGTTGTTCAGTCTGCTGTTGGAGGTACTCAGAAGTCTGCCATGCTGCGTCAGACACAGCGGCAAGGATGCCACCTCCTGGTGGCCACCCCAGGCCGCTTGAATGACCTTCTTGAGGACCCCAACAGCGGCATTGATGCTCCCAAGCTGGCTGCGCTGGTGTTGGACGAGGCCGATCGTATGCTTGATGTTGGTTTCGAAAAAGAACTCAACTCAATCCAGAGCTACCTGCCCAAGGACAAGGTCAGACAGACGATGCTGGTCTCTGCCACCATCCCCGATAACGTCATTCAGCTTGCCCGCCAGATGGTTCGCCCCCACGATTTCGAGTTCGTTCAGACCATTCCTGAGCACGAAACCCTCACCCACGAGAGGATCCCCCAGAATGTTGTCACCGTCTCGAGCTGGGCCAACGTTTTCCCTTCACTGTTCGAGCTGATCGACCGTGAGGTTGCGGCTGCGAAGCAGGATCCTACTCTGCCCCCCTTCAAGGCCATCGTCTACTTCAACACAACCTCCATGGTCGAGCTTGCCGGTGAACTTGGCTACCAGCGGAGGCACAGTGGCCAGCTGAGAATCCCCACCTTTGCCATTCAGTCTCAGCTTTCCCAATTCCAACGGACAAAGGCGGCCGACATGTTCAGAAACTCCAAGACTGGAATTCTCTTCTCATCAGATGTCACAGCTCGTGGCATGGATTTCCCCAATGTTACTCACGTCATCCAGGTTGATGCTCCTAGGGAGCGCGAATCTTATATCCACAGACTGGGTCGTACCGGACGACAGAACAAGAGTGGTGAAGGCTGGTTGTTTGTGCCCCCCATGTCGGCAAACTCTGCCAGAAAGCTGTTGCGAGGCCTTCCGCTGAAGCCAAACAAAACACTTGAGAGTGCCGAGATTGACATCAATGCTGTGGAAGAGCTGCCCGCTTACCACGAGGAGACAAAGGCTCTCATTCAGGCACTCCCCCGGAAAATGATGGCCAGCGCGTACACCTCGCTGTTCGGTGGTCAACTTACCGACAGAGAAGACCTTGTTGACGACTTGAACGATTGGGCTGTCAAGGGCTGGGGTTGGCCAGAGCCTCCCGCCGTCTCACATAGCTGGGCCAAGAACCAAGGCCTGCTGAGATCTGGATTGAACATCCAAGACGGCCACAGTGAGCGAATGCATCGGGATGACAGGCGAGGCGATCACAGGGGCGGCCGTCGCAGCGGAGGTCGCTTCGAGCGTCGCGGTTCTTCTGATCCATTCGCTGAGATGGGACAACGTGCGCACCGTGATGCGCCGCCACCGTTTTCGAGGGGCGGCGGCCGGGGCGGTAGGGGGGGCCGAGGTGGCCGAGGAGACCGACGCGGCGGAGGCTTTGAGTCTTCGTGGTAAAATCCTTTTTCTAAACACAATGCTTGAGGGCACAACAAAGGCTGCATTTACAAGACGCAGCGAAAACTCTCACTATTCTACGCTTTTTTGACGCTTTGTATCTGCTCAGGGTGAGGTGCTCTGCTGGATAAGGCGTGGTATTTTACGGCTACATGTTTCAAAACTCAATCCATATAGACGGCTTGTACATTATCGTTTTTTTTTTCTACGGTGTTACTGGGTTCTACAGTTTGGAAGACGCGGGACGGGACAAAAAAAGGGACAAATCTCCTCGATTTCTTTGTAACAAAACATCATGACGCATGTAATGATATATATTGGTTTACTCTATAGTATAGTCATGACTTGTATTTCACACATGAAACACAATCAATTCTCACAATCGTAATGATATATGAAGACGTAATTTCACTGGTGGAAGTTGGAAACTCTGAATTGTGAAACTCGTCAACGTTTCTAGCTTGTTGGGTGAGTCCAACCACGATGGCACCATTACATGACGCTCTATTTTTCAAGGATATCACTAATTTCCCCCAAGGTGGTTCTTTCGATAGATATACATATATATATGCCCCTGGTATCAAAATAAAAGAACCGCGTGCTTTCTTGTATTCCTTCTCTTTCGATTAATGCAAATCTCGCTTCTCCTTTTTCTCACCGCGGGTGCATCAAAAGGTTAGCATCCCACAGCAGAACTCTCTCATCCCAACCAGCAGAAGCCACCCAGCCGCCAGCGCCAAACAAACACCAGTCGACGCCCGTGACAAACTCCGTATGCCTGTTCATGATGCCCATTTGCGCGCCGGGCTGGGCCGTAGGGACAGGTCCCTGGGGCTGATTCGAAGCGTCGTTCCACAGCCGCACGGTCATGTCGTAGCTGGCGCTGATCAAAACGTCGCTCGCGTGGGGGCTCCATGATAGCCTCCGCACGGCGTACTCGTGGCCATGCATGACGGAGAGCGGCCCGCCGTTAGGATTGCGGATGTCAAAGGTTCGGATCAGCCGGTCGACTCCGCCGGTGGCGATGACGGTGTCTCGGTACTTGTTCCAGTCGTGCGTGAGGATTTCGGAGGGCGGGCCACCGGCAGGCATGGCGCCGGGATGGCTTGGGGGTGCATGAACGGGAACGGTCGCGGCGAGGTGGTATTTGGCGGACGAGGGCATTCGCAGGTCGAATATTCGGAGGTGAGAGTCGGAAGAGGCCGCTGAGATTAGGGAGGGGTTGGAAGGACAGAACGAGGCGCTGTAGGTGCAACTACCGATGGGCAGGGTCTTGATGGAGAAGGGACGGGTAGGTGACCACTAGAAGAGGTATGGTTTGTAAGTATAAAGAAAAGCAAAGGAGTGTATATCATCTATCAAGACGTACAATCTTGACGGTCCCGTCCCATGAGCTGGAGATGAAGGTATCTTTGGTAATGGGGTTCCAAGCAGCGGCAAAAGCTTCGCGATTGTGCTCGTGGAAGATCATAATGGGAAACTCCTTCATGCCAATGTCGAAGAGCTTGAGAGATCCGTCGCCGCAAGCAACCACGAGCTGGTTCTCGTTGATCTCGGACCAGGCAAGGTCGTATATCGCATCGTTTGTATCGAATCTACCGGCGCAAATTTGCAAGCCCTCTTGGTCAGCCTCAAGTCAACTCCCAACACGTACATGCTCCATTTTGAAGAGAGCCGAGCTTCTTGGATGCATATATATAAACACACGTTTTCTCAACTTGGATGCCCTGCGCCGTCAGCGCCAGGGCGAACAGCCTGCCGTTTCCGACGATGCCAAAGTTGGCGGCTGTTCCGACGGCGATTCGGGAGTCGTGGTAGGGCGAGTACTTGACCGCATAGGGATTGAACCCTTGGGTGCGGAACTCGAGCATGGCGGCCATTGTGGTTTCGGCTTCGTCTGGTGGAGAGGAGAAGAGGAGGGGAGAGGGGAGGGGAGCGCCTCAAAGGCGCATCTAAGCTCAAGAGCAGGCTCAGAGATGGAAATGAAATGATATGCTGGGATAGAGGTATTGTGGTATGGCCAATGGACGGAAAATGAATGCTCTCAAAGTGATCCGCTGCCAGCCGTGAGCTGTTGTTTGGTTTCGGTTTGCATGTCGAGGTCCGCTTAATCTGACATGTGCCTCGGCCCTGGGATCTGCCGCCAGCTTTTTCCCCATATTCTTGGAGTGCTGCTTAAACGTGCTAACCTAGGCCTAAATTAGAAACCAAGGTAGTGAGTGAGTGAGTGATGTTGGCGACACACGGAAAAAACAAATCTCGAGGGACTGACGGCTTCTATGTAAAAACTAACATCTCGGATGCATCAGTCTCTCTATCAAGTCTCATGTGGCTTTATAGAAATACTTGACGTATCGAGAATTGATGCATCCCGTCTTGCGATGAAGATCGCCAACGGTTCCCCCGTTCAATTGCATCGATCTTTTCACCAGACATTTCGACCAGCTGAGCATTCGGATGGTGATCAGGCAGCCTCACCTCTACTCTCCTTTCCCCTGCTTGATGGACGTGGAATCACTTTCGTATGAATCAATGCATTTTAAATCGATCTATCGAGGCTCCCTAATCTTTTTACCACTTTTGGACAAAGTGGATCACGTGGGTTCGTGTTGCTTTCGATGTCACGCCTCACGCCTGCCGTTAATTGTCGTGGACTGATCGCGCATGATTTTCTCCATTACACTTACTTTATCCATCTTTTCATGAAAATTTAACCTTTGTATAGATCTAGAGCTTTGTGATATTTTTCTTTCTTTTTTTCTGTAATATTTTCTCTGCATATCTGTTGCTTTTAGGCATCTCCATGGAGGCCTTTCTCACGCGCCCAAAGCGAAAATCGACCCATGTAAATGCTACACCGGAACGGGAACCGGAAGCAACCCTAGAACATGTGGAAGATGGCGAAGAGTCGACCGAGATCAAGCTCGCCATGTTATCCTCATTACACCCTCTAATTGAACAGGAAACTCTTTTGGATGTCCTCCTCGCCCACGATGGCTCCGTCAGCAATGCGTCAGAATCTCTCAAATCCTTTCGTCCAGGAGCAAGGAAGAACGCTGTCATAGGACACCAGCAGTCCCTAAGACAATATGCAAAACCCAGTGATGGATCATTATCGCCGCCCAAGAAAAAGACAAAGTCTAAAAAGGGAAGCACACTGCACCTATATGACCCGGAAGATGTTGCAGAGCATACTCCATGTACCATTATACACAATTTTCTCCCAAGTGAGCTTGCGGATGACCTCCTGAGAGAGCTGTTAGACGAAGCCAAATCCTTTGAGCAAATCACATTCAAGCTATTCGAGAATATTGTGGCCAGCCCGCACACTTCATGCTTATTTCTCGAGTCTTTCGAAAAGATCCAGGAGCAAAAGCATGATTATTTTTATAATGGAGGCATGCTGAATGTGAGTTCTTATTTTCTGTTAGCCTGGCTAATTTGACTCCCTTGTACGCTCGTCAGAATTGGCACAAAGCTGATGGTTCCTGTGGTCTTGTAGGATGTACGCAAACTCACGCCGGCACTTGCTAAAGTAAAACCAATCGTCCAAGAGACAGTCAATGAGCAGATCCAAACTCGCATCAAGACTAGATACCCTGGAGGCAAAAAACTGAGACATCAACCATCTAAGCCATGGGTGCCAAACGCCGCATTTGTCAATTGCTACGCTGGAGCCCAACAGAACGTAGGGTGGCATAGCGATCATCTTACATACCTGGGCCCCCGAGCTGTTATCGGATCAATCTCCCTGGGCGTTGCACGGGAGTTTCGTGTGCGCAAAATCCTACCGCGAGATGCGGAAACGAAACGCCCAGATGATCCAGACGGCGAGGGTCAGATATCAATTCACCTGCCACATAACTCTCTCCTTGTGATGCATGCCGAGATGCAAGAAGAGTGGAAGCATTCTATTTCCCCAGCACTGTCCATCGATCCACATCCCATCGCAGGGAACAAGCGGATCAACATCACGTATCGAGACTATCGGGCAGAGATGCACCCTTCCCTTACACCAAGATGTCACTGTAAGGTTCCTTGCGTGCTGCGTGTTGTGCAGCGAAAAAAAGAGAACCATGGAAAATACTTTTGGATGTGCTATGCGAGCGCCATCCCTGACAAAGATGGGTGTACATTTTTCGAATGGGCTGAATTTGATGAAGACGGAATCCCTATACGTAACAAGAAGACGACCTTGAAGCCGCCTTGACACAATTAACCTGAATCTACACAGTGAAAAGAGTCACCAGAGACTTCTATTGTGCCCAATTTCTGCAAATATGCCTGATGCTCATGACCAAAGAAGCTTTTCGCATCCTCAAACGTATCTCAAGATCTTTTTGGGTCTGTTATTCTGCTTGTTCACAGCCTGCTCTTATATCGGAGCTGCAAGACTGTGTGAGACAGTGGGAACGACGTGTGAGATTTTAGGCCCCACTGTACTCCGTATACATACACCAAAACTTGCACCTTTAAGTACCTAGCTCAACACACTTCCGTGCTTGCAACAATCTCTCTCTATTTCCGCCTGCTTCCCTTTTATTCTCACTTTCTCTCTTCTGTCATTGTCCACTACAATTTTGCTCAGCGTTCATCGTCATTTTCTTCCGCACGAACATCATCATGGCTGAGAAACTCACATTTCCCGCCGAATCAGCGGCTCTTCTCGAACCTCACCTACCCCCAACACCGAGTTCTGAGGATGCCTCAAGGTCACGCCCCTTTGTCACGTTAACCTTTGCGACTTCACTCGATTCCAGTCTGTCACTGGCGCCCGGAGTCCGCACTCGTCTGTCTGGCCCAGGTTCAAAGGCCATGACCCACTACCTACGGACCCGGCACGCAGCAATTCTTGTTGGTGTGTCTACGGTGTTGGCAGACGATCCGGCTCTCAACTGCCGGATTGCAGGAGCTTCCCACCAGCCTCGGCCCATTATCATTGACGCCAACCTTCGATGGACGCCACGCCGCTCTGACAAAGTCTTTGAAGTGTGTCGGAGCGGTGCCGGGCTTGCTCCTTTTGTCCTCACTGGCATAGACGCCTCGAAGCTGCCTCCCGAGAGTGTTGAGCTGCTTCATGAGCATGGAGGCAAATACATTCATGTGCCCACTACCCGATCAGAAGCAACTGCTCGACTACGGTTCAGCTGGGACGACATTCTCACCGCTCTCCAGGCAGAAAATCTGGACAGCGTCATGGTCGAGGGCGGCGGCCAGATTATCAATTCGCTCCTCGATCCTGCTTACCACAACCTGATCGACTCGGTCATTGTGACGATTGCGCCGACGTGGCTGGGACAAGGCGGCGTGGTTGTGTCTCCAGACCGGGTCACCGACTCAGCAGGAGTTCCTTTTCCGGTTGCGAGACTCTCGCATGTATCATGGCACCCATTCGGCGAAGACGTTGTGCTGTGCGGCACGCTCCGGGAATAGACAAGAAAAGCCCAACCACTTATATTTTTATATACAACGTCTGTTGACCGGTACGCCATTCCAAGGCTGGTTGCCCACGGGGAAGATTGCATTTCAGTTGCATGTTGTTTCACACAAACTGCTGTTTGGTGCAAACTCGATCACCGGATCGTGACATCTGATCAAAGAAGGAATGTACCTAAGACGTAACACAAACCCCCGAGCTCGGCTCTCTCCGGGCCAGCTTCCCCCGGCTCCGTACTCGGACCCGGCCGTCACAGAGAGAAAAAAAACGAGTACCTACTAAGCTTGTGCCAACAGCAGATTGTGACGTTCGGCTTGCTTACGTAGGCAGAACTTTCCCCAGATGATCAAAGAATGGCAATGGTAGCCTATGATGCCTATTTCAGACAAAGCGCCTCCAATAACTCTTAGCACATGGAAACTAGGGGTCGCAAAGAGCTGCATGACTCGGCACCGGCCGAAAACAGTTTTAGAAACTGGGGCGTTCTGGAGGGTGTGGAGGGGCAGCTTCTGGATTATCTGCATGGCGGCACCCCGCCATTTTTCATAAACCTACCTTAAACATTTCGTTGCTCTGCAGTATCAATCAAAGGAGGGCCATCACTGGGTTCCGTCGTCTAACTGTCATCTCCCCCATACGAACCCATTCCATATTCCCATAGCCTTATCCAGATATCTACCTGGTTGTAAACTCGAGAGGCAGCGTCTGTCAGAAATCGCGTGGATTGATCTGGTTCAACGACTGGCCATTGAAAGCTTCACTTATCACATCACCACCAAAGAACACCCAAGGCAAAGCTAAGCTTCCACCTTCTCTCCAGCAGCCATGGCCCGCCCTAGAATCACCGTCCTCGGCTCCCTCAACATCGACCTCGTCTCCTATGTCCCCCATCACCCTCTGCCCGGCGAGACCCTCACCGCCAACCACTTCAACACATCTCCCGGCGGCAAGGGCGCCAACCAGGCCGTCGCCTGCGGCAAGCTCTCCCGCTCCTCTGACCTCTCCGCCCCGGCCGCCGATGTTTCCATGATCGGCGCCGTGGGCTCCGACACATATGGCCAGCAGCTCATCTCCAGCTTGACCTCTTACGGCGTCGACACCTCGGCCGTCGCCGTCCGCGAAGACGGCAAGACGGGAATCGCCATCATCGTCGTCGACGAGCCGTCAGGCCAGAACCGCATCATCCTCTCCGCGGAGGCAAACCACACCCTCCTGCCGGAGCACTTCTCCACCCTTCCCGGCCCTCGTCCGGATCTGCTCATCATGCAGCTGGAGATCCCCTTTGACACCGTCTTGAAAGCTCTCCGCACCGCCAACGAGTCCGGCATCCCCGTCCTTCTCAATCCAGCGCCCGCAAAGACACTCCCCGACGAGGCCTACCACAACCTTGCCCATCTCGTAGTCAACGAGACCGAAGCCGCTATCCTGTCTGGCTGCCAAGAGTCGGATCTCGACGACCTTGCCGGCCTTGAGCGAGTCGGCGCCCTCTTCATCCAGCGAGGCGTCAGCAACGTCATCATCACCCTCGGCGGCCGAGGTGTCTACTATGCCACCAAGAATAGCAAATCGGCCCTGGTGCCCGCCCTCAAGGCTGACGTCGTGGACACCACTGCTGCGGGCGATACTTTTGTTGGATCATACGCCTTGGCCGTCGTGAGCGCCGGATCAGGCGACTTCGACATTGACACTGCAATCAGAGCGGCTAACAAGGCCGCGGCCATTACCGTGTCTCGCAAGGGAGCCCAAATCTCTATTCCATGGAAAGATGAGCTGAACTAAGTCCAGCCATGTAAGAAAGCTTAGAGAAAAGAAATTATACATACAAAGAAAAAAACGAATAAAAGCTTGTACAACAAACAAAAACCTAACGCCCCTTCCATAACCATTTAATACATGTTAATAAACGTAAACGGCACCTTCCCTTGATTGGTAGTCAACAGATGTTTCGTTTGAAAGGGGTCAAACAAGATGCTAAAACCACGTCGCCCAAGCCCAAAGACTGGCGTTCTTCTTCCCATTATCTCCTGTAGCTCCGTGTTTCTGACCTTGACCCTTGCCGCTTTTGTCATCTTCTCCATCCCCGTTGCAGTCGACATATGGGGATCTCACTCTTTCGGGAATTCTCCCATCCGATACTCCCCTACTTCTAACTCCCCAGTCATGCGACACCCTTTTCACTGGCAGAGGGTGACTTGAAGGGCGCGATTTTACTCTCATCTGCTGCATCCCTTGGAGGCTAGTTTGCCTCGGAGAAATTGTTGGAGTGTAAGAGTGATGTAGACGCTCACGCGCCGTATTCTGCTCATAACCCTCTGTTAGAGCTCTGTCATGCTCTGGAGTTAAGGCAGAGCGTTGCGCCAACATTTGTCGCATCGCGTCAAATGCTTTTTGGGGGCCCCAGTGGTGTTCAATCAGTGGAAATAACTGACTTTTGACCGGTCTTGGATGAGGGGACCATGGAGAGAGCGCATTGTGCGGTGTTATGGCTGCTTCCGCAGTCGTGCTGAGTTTGGTATGGAACGAAGACATTTCAACTACCCCTTCCGACGTCGACTTGGAAGGGAATGCAGAGTGTGAATAAGACACACGTATACTCATATAAGTCATCAGAGAATCTCCAAGTTGCAGCTCGAGATCTTCCATTAGTTCGTCTGATCTTTGCCTGATATGCTTGTGCTGTTTCGGTGCAAAGGAGAGTGAAGAAGAAGATCCTATCCCCAACTGACACATTACATGTACGAGAAGCAGAACACTCGATCCTGCAAACATGGTGCTATATGTGGAATCATTGTGTTAATTTACCTCAATATTCAGCGCTTGGATGTATCATATGAACTTACATTGGAAATTGCTGCTGACAAGTGATTTGAAGCAGAGATGACTTTGGCGTGGGTAGTATGTCTACCGTGAGGTCATAGAGATAGCCGAACCTCAAGCAAGTATCTATGTCAATTTATTAGAGCTTTGACAGTGAAGACGTACGCTTCGGCAGCATAGTTCAGACATGGGAATGTAAATGGTAGACCACAAACCTTGATCTAAACACGGCGTGGTCTGGGGTTTAGTCTCGGGCTCGTTTCTGGCCGTGGAGAGTCTGCCGCTTACTTCGACCGCAGCCCAGAGGTGCTGTTGACCTTTGGATATTCCCACCGTTTCCGATACCACGCGGATATAAGGGGACAATACAAGACCAGGTTTCTCCGGTAGTGAAGAGTCGGATAATAAAGATGAGTCCATGGAACAATAGGCACTCTTCGGATCATAATTTGTACATCTTGAGCTTGCTCGGGAGGAAGAATCAAGCCGCACACTGCCCTCCTTTAGGGGTATACACCTCAACAATGTACCATCTTCATTTGTATCTTCAAAATTGCTTTGACCGCTATGTCGCTTTCGTCGAAAGGTGGTAAATTTAACTGGGTAACGAAAAAATGATGGGGTTCGATGCTTTTTATCCTGTTCGTTAATGTTGTCATTGTTGTCCCTAATCACCGTACTGTGACCGAAGCTTGACCTCTGTGAAGATCGACTTGAATCTGGTGCCGTATCGTTCATATACTTCTCTTCGATTATAGTCTTTGGCCGCCGTCTTGGAATCTTTAAAGTCCCATCTTCAGACCACATTAATGCCCCAGGTGGGCTATTCATCGGGCTAATGTCAAAACACGATGGCGAGCAGCTGTCTTTGGAATTCCTCGCGCTGTACCCATTTTTACCACGGCATCTTTTGATGATTCGGAGAGGACTCGGTTTATCTTTCACGAGTATTCGATCTTTCGATGTAGAGGGCTCAAAACAAGCTGATGACTTATTCTCCATGTGTTCCATGCTAGAAAAGAGGGAGCGGTCAGCGCTGTAGCTAAGAATGGAAGTCAAGTCTTGCATCTGCGACCTGGAAAATCGTGATGCATTTCAGACTTTGATCCGGCAGGTGATAGATGCCGGAGCTGTACCTGTTATGCAATATTGGGATCTGGCGATTGATTCCTCTGTAGATGCGTAAAATGGAACCCCCAGTTTGATCTGTACGAATACACTGGTAGGCATGCGGTGGAAACAAATGCTGCAACGAGAATAATTTTAAAAACAACAACGGCAAGAAAGGCGATAACTGAAGCTGGATGTTCCCAGATGACTCAAGGGCTGTCTTTGGCAGGACTGATAGCTGCTAATGTAGAATCATTTTGCATGGTGAAAGAAACAATGGAGAGAATTCGAGAAAAGAGTACACAAGTATTCGGAGAAGTTGGATGAGTACGTACTGGGCGATTGACATGAGGGAGAGGAAGGTGCAGAGCATAAATTCAATAATACGAAAAGAGCAGCAAGAGCAATGACCTTCGTGGCTACGTTTTGCAGAATAACGTGATATCGATAGGTGATGTCTAATAGTTGGTATATACAGGTAGGTACCTCAGGTAATATGACACAATATCAGCAGGGACAAATATACATGGAGATATTCAAGCAACAATTATATGCGCAAGCTCGAAAACAATATACAATCTTGATATCAACTATATTGGGCCAGCCCTTTTCCCAAAATTCAGATGCTGTGGTACGAATCATTAAAGCCTGTACGGAATATGAGGTGTTGGAAGAGAGTAACAAAAGTGTATGACTGGCTATTTGCAAAACATGTGTGCCAAAACAAAAAATCGTAAGGACGGGAAAAGACGATACGAAGACAACGTCATACCGAGGCATCCAGTGTTCGACGAAGATTGCCCTTGACGGCTTCAATAGTTCCCTCCTCCAGCGCCAAGAAATGAATCTAGATGAAGTTCACGGTTAGCGAGACATACTACACAAGAATCATGAATCATGACAACAATTGCACAACATACCATATCGTCGGAGATTCCCGATGCACCGTATAGCACTGACTCGGTCAAGGTAGATGCTACGCCCTTCTTGACTCTGTCCTCCCAGACACCGTCCCAATTCCATTCCCCAGGCTCCCTAGCCATGGTGGCCATAGTGGACTGAGAGGCTATGCTTCTTACGTCAAACGCAATGGCATCACCCTGCTCGCTGGCATTCTCCTTTGGCTGCAGATCACTGAGAATACTTAGTCTGCTCAGCCTGTTACTTTTGATATTCTCGTTAAGCGCCTTTCTTTGTTTGCGCCTATGTGTGCGCCACGCATGCCAAGCTCCGGGGTTTCCAGCCGCAGCAAGAGGTACCGCATCGAGAACCTCAGCTTTATCAAAAGAGCTTCGAATGTACTTTAACAGGGAATATGTCGATATCGTCTTCTGATCTGTCTGCATATACCGCGGCACGTCGTCTTTGGGGGGTACCATCGGTGGCTTGTCGCTCGAAGACTGTCCTGACTTGGTAGACGATGCTGATGGCGATGGGCCCCTTCGATCACGGCTACCGTGGCGGCTTCCAGCTGCGGAACCACCAAACCACTCTGGAAATCCGTGCTCTAAGCTGAAGCCCCCAGGAGGTAACCTTGGTCTCTCGGCAGTGCTCCCGTCGGTTTCAGCACTCGTAGGATACATGTGCGTTGTCAGAGGAGTGATGAGAGGGTGGAAGATGTCGGTCGAAAAGGTGACCAGAGGCGGAGCCCGGGGGTAGGCATCGGGAAACAAGATTTGAAATCGGAGAACAGCCGGAGCATAGGGGCCTTTCAACAGAATTAGAGATTAGCTAGAGTGAACATTACAGAGACGGTATTCGTCAAGACTTACCATGACGAACGAAAAGCACCGCTGACCAAAGCGACGGATCACCAGGAGTCAAACTAACAAATACTCCTTCGGGGCACGCCTGCTTCAAACCGGCGCTGTCGGTGGCTGGTTAGCTTTGACGTCAAGCGTGTTTACATTGCTTCCTCGGCTTCTTCCACTTGATTCTCGCACGCGCACTACTCACAATTCCGATAGCAAGTGCTGTCGCCACAGCGAGGGCAGATGCCCCAAGGCGAGAGAAGTCATATCGGCCAGCGAATCTTTCTTTATTTTCTATCGCATAGATGCAATCGGGAAGTGCACTCGTCACTAGTTCTCGCAACACGGCCAAAGGACAAGGAGTTGGCATAATCCCGGGCAACCGGGATGCGAAGGCGGTGAAGATGAGCGGTGAGATATTCTGCCGCGCAAACTCAACAAAATGATGTAGCAATTACCGCGGGGTTGAGACGTCACTCGTCGTGGAATTTCGCACCGCGGGGTGGCAAAGTAACAAGAAATTCCAAGTTTTCAAAGAACCGTTGGCAGACAATAAATGAGTACATAAGTTGAAGTGTTTGCTTGCAGAATGTAGTCAATTGGGCTTTTTCTTAGGCCTTTTTTCGTCTCCAATGTCCGATTCACTCTTTGCAACCCTATTATCTATACAAGGCAGTATAACCAATTGGATGAGTGTCGTAGCCTTTTCAAGGGCGCTCCAAGTATTCGTACATCAGAACTGGGCAGTCTCAGTGTCCCAGTCTCTTCTCAATCTTGCCAAGTTCTTGGGCTTTGATATCCTTGATGTCGTCCCGAGAGGCATTGTACGAAGCAGTGACCTGGTTGAAGGGATTTTCGGGGCTCTTGTCGAATTCCTTTCTAATCCTCTGCTTGCGTTGCTCCAGTCGAAGCCCAGTACCGCTGCCGTCCGCCTTCATCTCAGCGAGTCTTCGCTCCTCGTATCTGTGATAGGCGGCAGCGAATCGCCTCTCGGGGTGTTGGTCAATCTTGGAATCATCTCCGCCGGCTGTAAGGGACAGAGCATCGAGGGCGTTGTCGATACCCGAGGCACTGAGGGCACCAAGTTTGTCGTCATCAAGCTGCGACAGGTCCAGACCTCGAGATTTCTTAACTGCGGTCTTAGACTTCTTAGGCTCTGAACGGGCATTCAGGCTAGCCTCCTCCTCCTTCATCAATGCGTCCTTTTCAGCTTTCTTCGCCGCGGCCTCGGCCTTCTTGGCGGCCTCTGCTTCCCTGGAGAAAGCCAATGTCAGCTACTGGTAGCAAACTACCAGAGGGCGGTGGGCATCGTAAAGGGGGAGAGGCACAGGTGTGGATCATGGCGGAAGGGGGAAACGGGAACGGGAAGAACCTGGGACACGTAGCCAGCCGTATGAGTCGAGCGAGTGCAGACTAGGCATGCGTAGCGATGCCATGTTATGCGCCATCGTGCCACGTATTCGTACGTACTTTTTCGAGTTATTCTTGGCTCCTTGTTGCCACTTCTCGCCCTCAGCCATCTCCCGCTCGGCCTCTGCGGCTGCACTCTTCTTCGCGGCGCTGTCCGCCTTGCGCGCGTTACCCGCGGCCTTTTTGCTGTTGTCTTGGCTCTTCTTGCCCGCCATTATGACGTTTCGCCTGTTGCGGTGTCCTTGTTCCTATCGAGGCTCAGGCGGGTCGGGAATGAGTCTCGCAGCTCCTGGCCAGCGGCGTTATCGTGGATTCGTCTGCGTCTAGCCGTATGAGCCGAAGTTCAAAGCAGGAATATCCAGGAAGGGAAATTAAAGGAAGAGACAGAGGGAGAAAGGGAGGGGGCGTGTGCGTTCGCTGCCGCTTCTCTCAAGGGCTCTTTCGCCGTCTACTAGACCATCTGCCCATTGAGACTTGCAAGGTGTGACTGACCGATGGACAGGTGTGCGCCTGGCTGCAGTTTGTTTGCTGTACAAAGCACGTCTCGTCGTCTTCCGCGGCGCCACCTGTGTGGACTAGACCAAACCAGCTTGCGACGGCGGCGATCTCGTCCGGTGCTTGTCCGGGTGCTTTTTCCTTCTTCTTTTCTTTTTTGTTCTCGTCCTGGTATCGGGCGTGTTCCGTCTGCCTTGATGCTCGCCCTAGAATTCGTCTGGATGCCTGTCCTGGGAGCTTGACTCTGCGAATTTTGCTATGAAGTGCAGGTCGCAGGTTCACTGTGGAGACGGCGCCTGCCCAGTAGTGCGATTTGGACGCATCGGCTAAGGCAATCACCCGGGCTGCCCACTTTTGCGGCTTCAGTGTTTCACTCGAACTTTTTTTTTTTCCAAGTTTTCTTTCCACTCACCTTGTCATTGATTTGCCTTGCCTTGCCTTGTTCATGCTCTGTTCCGTCTTGTTTTGCTTCACCGTCGTCAATCCCGCACGGCCCCCCATCAGCGGCTCTCGCCCTCCCTCGGAGATGCACCTCCAGTTCTCTTAGGCGGCTGGCGGCTATCAAGGCCAGGTTCGTGGCAGACCAAGCCCAAATACGTTTTGCGTGAATATAATAATTAGCTACATGTAACATACAGGTGGTGGTGGTACGAAAGTAGCAGCTTGCTGACCTACTGCATAGCTATGGCAACAGAAACAACAATCAGATGAGGTAATGATATGGGATGGCGGCGCGGCAGCTCAGCTCGGCCCCTCGTCTAGCCCATGAGATGAGACCAAGACCAAGGCCAGGCCAGGCCAGACTAGACCCGCCCTGACTTGGCATTGGATGCGAGCCGGTCCGCAGATTCGAGAGGCAAAAGCCCGACCATAGGTCATATCACGATCCTGCGCCCTCTACGCTATGCCCAGCCCAAGCTTTTCACCTTTCTCGCGCTCAGCCGTCGCTTGCATCCAGGAGTTGCGCCTTGATCGTCCAGCTCGGACAGGGCTTCATGGGGATCCTCGCCCGGCCCGCGTTGTGGACCCTCGGTATCTCACAATAGCCCAGCCCGCGGAGTAGTCACGAATCATCAGCCCGGCTACAACAACAGCCGCAAACAGATCCCCCTGGACCAGTCCATCTCGTCCTGCCTCTCCAGCTGCTTGAAAGAGCCCCCATGAAACAATAAGATCTGGTCGCCTGACGCCGCCTACGTCACGCCGGCGCCGCGGATAGCCAGCCGCCCAGGACCAAAAAAGGCATCTTCAGATAGCCTGTAAAGCGAGCCCTAGACCCCAAATCGCACATCTCAAAATCTCACATGGCAGCATGGCCATGGGTCCGATTGGTTGTTTCACCCACTTCCCAGCATGGGGAAGCCACAAGTATGTGCAGTGACTGCCTGGAAGCAATACGTGGGGAAGCTGTGCAAGGCTGTTTGGAAGAAGGGAGCTTACGGGTACCTCGTACATACATACGCATGCCGCCTTGACCGTATTCTCTAGCCGTGTTACACGTCGGAGACTATTGGGAGCGAGTGCTACTCTACCAACGCTGCTACCGTACACGGACTATTGTATACAGGGCCTGTGCCTGGGTTAGACACGGGCCCTCCAGCTCTGGGCCATCACTGTCGTTATCACACCAGCCTGGCGGCGGCTGCTGTTACCAGGGGGGTGTATGCCTCTCTACGGTATTGACCATCCAGTTTGTCCAGACCAGACGGGGTCAGCCCTGGATTACTGTACATCTGTACTTCGTAACAAGGCGCGCGCGCGCGCGCAACCCCCTCGCAACTAGGAAGAGAGCTCCGCACATCCCTCTCTCTTTTAACGCGGTTTCGTGGCTGTTCGCAACAGGCCCATCTCTAATCCTGGCTCCAGCGCTATGAGCCACGGCGGCCCGTTCCCACCAGCCCAGGCGATGCATACCGCGCTGTCGGGATCCGAGAGTGTGCCAGACCAAAAACAGCTCCCACGCTATCACGACTCATGCTGAATCTTACAAGTTGTCCGCACTCTGCTCCGTTGATGCCACCGTTTGTATCGGTCGGAGCTCCGTAAACGAGGGCTTCTCAGGTTGGGAAACAGCGGTGTTCACGGTCAATAAAAGCTGTCAATTGGCCATGACGAGGGGGCTTTCAAAATACCTCAAAATGCCGTCTAATATTGCTTCCCAACTTCATGTCGTGTGACACCAGCAGGTCTAGCGTCTTACACCCACAGCAAACTCGCGTAAAATGTGAAAAGGAACGCTCTTGCGCACTGCAGCGGCAGCTCTGCCACTTCCTCCTCTCCAAAAAAAAGAAGGGCAAAAGACAGGAGAAGCAAAAGAGCGAGCCCTGAGCGGGGATCTCACCCCAGGCCCCCTCATGGCAGTCTCTCATTGCAGCTCTGTATCAATGCGACATGCTAGGGCTGCATCCATTGTCGTCGCAATTTTCCTGGGGGCGAGACAAACGCGCCCGTCACCTCATGCAAGAGGCCAACTTGGACCTTTCCTCCGATGTTTATGGAGTACTCAGCCTTTTGCTTGTGCATGCTCGTACATGCCTGTATGGAGTACAGCTGACGGCTATCAAACAGCAAGGCACCAAAAACGCTCGATATCGCATCAGCCACAGGCTTGGCTCTGCATCTCGCCCTTCTGACTCACCCCATTCGCCGGGCCCCAGGGTACTTGACTCTACCTTGGTTCCAAGGGAGCTCGCCCGATGCAGCTAGTTGTGAAAGTAGGTATGTGATGGACGGGGTGCGTGTGCATCAAGGGTAGCCTACCAACCTACCCCGACCACCAGCTGAACAGGGATGTCCTGTACGAGACCAATCAATCCCACAGTCAATCTCATCGGGTAGAGAGTTCTCCATTCAGGGATCATGCGCCTGTGTTTCCGGCATGCTGAGTGAGGAAGCCTGTAGGCCACAAACTCCGTTTCTAAGGATCCTGTACGGCTCAGCACCTCTTGGCGACGCATGATGAGGTCGATCATCACCAGACTCATTGCGCAAAACAGCCGCTGTGCCCCTCTTCCCTTATGCAGGAGGGGCAAAGAGTAGAAGGTTTCGCGGGCAGGGCATCGACTCTCGATACCCATCTACCCACTCACCGGTGAATGAGTGGTCAGCTTAGCGAGGCGCTGAATCTGCGAACAGCTGCAGGAGCTCCGGAGTATGCTCCGTATAAAGCCCATCATTGGGTGACTTGGGTGGAAATCAACCGCTCCCGGTGCCGTCAAATCCGCAACTTATGTACGGATCACTTTATATTACGCTCTTATGCGTATATAGCGAACCAAGTGTTACAGGCAGCGAACACACACAACACATATCTGTCGACATGCATGAGAACGGGAAGTGATGGATGCGAGAGAGCAACTTACTGCCTAGCCTATTTGTCATGGCATACCTTGGGCATGCCTACATGTACAGACCTTGTATATGGAACAAGGCAAAGAGGTTCCAGGCCGGCACAACCGGGGCTTTTACAAAGAATGTTTTGTGTGAATTGCAGCCATGGTGAGAAGCAATGCGTTGATAACAAGACCAAAAGAGGCAACTGGGATGAGAGCAATGCACCTTGTACTTTCGCATCGCAAACGCAGGCCGGCGGCCAACCTTACCTGGTCGAAAGCTGAAATTCGTTTGCTAGGAGATATTTAAGGCAAATTGTGCAAATACAGTCAGCCAAGGTAATCTCAAACAGCTTTGTCTACCAAGGACGGAGTAAATACCTTTCTGCTCGTACTTTTCTTCATGCGTCGCAACGGTCACTTATCGACTTTTCTGCGCAAAATGACACATCAGGCTCGTCTGACTCTACAAATATTACCAAAAGGGTGATTTGTATCAAAAAAACAAGACTCGGCTGACAGTCCTGCATGCATCGCAATTGGCCTGCCTCCTATGCCTCAACAAATCAGTTCGAATAGGCAAATGCTTACAAACGCCTTGCCTGTACGGAGCGTTATGCGGAGTACTCCGTAATACGGAGCATATGTCTGCTTGAATGCCTGTCCGGAGTACAGACAGGCATGCCAGGAGCAGCAGTCCCAGAAACATGATCCTCGTCACAGATCCCGGGGCTTTGCGCAGGCTCCCAGAACCAGGAGCATAAAGTATGTATTGACGATTGGTACGGGTGTATATTTGTACGGAGCATTCATGGGCATTAGACTCATGCCCACACGCAAGGAGGCACCGGGAATGCCCGCTCCGTCATATCATCATTGGTACCAAATACAGACAGATATGCGCCAGCAAACACCCAAGTACCGAGTACAGGCCTCTGTCTAAACGGTTACGTCGTAGATATTGCCGTGCGGCTGGAGCTGGACGCGTTTGCAGATCAACGGCGGTTTGATTGGGCACGACTGTTGCAAGAGCGCTCTTCCCCCCCCCCCAGTCGCGTATCAGCCCATCTGGTTCAGGACAACCAATTCGAGAGTCAATAATGTGCGAACCAAGGATGGGATGACTCCAAACCTCTCTACCCAGTCGCAATCCTGCGAATGCACAAGCGAGTTATTATCGTTGGTTCTCAGCCGATGGCAGATCCTCCAGCACTGCTAATGCTGCTGTTTCCATTTGAAGCAACTTTCCGCGTCCAAGGGAAGAACAAAAAGGACAGGACAGGGAGAATCAACCAGCCTTGTGACCGCTTATGATCACGAGGCGATGAAGTTCAAACGCACTCCGTAATGGAGCAGGCGCAAGGGCCAGGTTCGTATCGGTCTATTGCGCGGCCCCTGCCCCCATCGACAAGGGCTGCCTTTACGCCCGCGCCTAGTCATACTGTAGAGTGCATTGGCGGTCGATCTTGAAGAACCAAGTGCTTCTGAGAATGGCGTTACGAAGGGGCCTTGCAGACCGTGCAGGTATGCATGTATCTGGTCTCCGGCCAAGCACTACGAGTATTATCACAAAGTCCAGTTGATACCCGGCAATCCTTCGTGATTTCTGGGCAAACCTCTAAGTACAGCACACGCAGACATGGGTCTTGAGCAGCACCACGATGAGTGAGTTGCCCAACTGGCTCGCCGTGAGCACGTTGGCCTAGCTGACAGTGGACCCCAAATCCTACGGATCAGAATGCACGATCACGTATGAAGCATCCAGGTTCACAATCCGTCTGGTGTATACCGAGTAGTACAGGTACTGGTGGTGTTGGTATAGAATACCACCGAGAACTCAATAATGATACTCGATTTAATATCAAGCGTAGCCGAGACAGGTGGCATGGTGGCATTATTCATTAGCACAGATTCGACGACACTTGCATGCGATGCATGGCCGTGCATTTCATATTCATGCTGTAATGGCACCGCGTGCAGATCACACCAGCAGCTGCGGCAATGGACGTCAATCGGCATGCGAGAGTCAGCCCACCAGATGTCCCAACGTGTTTCGAAATAGAATATTTCATCCAGTTGTCCGAAAGGCGATGGCAACCTCATTCACACCCCGCAGAACAGCTTTCGGAGGAATCTGACCTGAACGTAATCTGACCTTAACATTGCTGCAAAACTGCCTATGAACAGGCGTTGTAACCGAGAACTCGATCGACCGTAAGGCTGATCCCAGACGATTAGAAATACGGTACTCCATACACCGTATTCGTCACAATTTTCGTCACAATCTTTTCTAGGTCCATCGTGGCTTTGACGGGACTGGCCGCTCAACTTCTCATCTCGCCTAATGCCGGAACTCTTAGCAGCCTGCATTCCTCGAGAGCGCCATGGGCGTGTGTGTGTCGAGTGATATCTCCAAACCAGACCGTTCGACATCCAGAGTGTAACCACACACACGGTTTGTACCCAACGCCGTACCGAAGACCACATTATCTTGGCTGGGGCATCCTTGCGGTTAGTGAACGAATCATCGATATTGCTTCGCTACAGCTGCCACGGACGCCAATGCATCTGCATCTTCTTGGTAGTACGAAACTGGCCATGTGACGCATACAAGAATGGTGCGCTCCTACATACCATTTAGGCATTCAAGCATAGTACATACATGTACTCGTACGTAGCAGGAAGAAGAGCTCGCAACACCTCCCAGGCTGGACGATCAATTTAAGCCACAGCTCGGGAACCCAGTTGGTAGTCTTGCAGCCGTATCGGCCGACGCCTAGCGCCAATATCGACACAATTCTCATTTGCCCGGAGCTCGACGGCTTCGTTCCCCGGAGTGGACTCACCGACCTAGAATGCTTCGAATCTTGCTAGCGTTTTCAGCCCAAATGGAACCGGAGCTTCGCCCTAGATCCAGTTCCAGCCAAGTGTGCCCACTCGAAAGTTTCGAGAACAAAAATTGAAAACGAGGTCAAAGGGCCTGGACCCACGTGCTTGGGCGTTTTAGAGCAAGCTGTAAAAGGAGCTTGAAGCTGAAGGCGAAAATCATGCCAAGTAGCTTCGAGTACCTGTTTCGTTCCGCGGGCTAACGCCAATCACACCGTACTCGTACACCCTGAAGCCCGAGATCCATGCAGTTTTGATACAGGTGGGAAACCGGGTTTTGCATTATGCGCCCGAGAAAAGGATCACGAACGGCGAAGGCACCGCTCAGCCGCACCGCAAAAAATTGGTCTTATCCGACTTAACCGCCTGGCAAAGTACGAGCATTGAATGCCCTCCCCCCCGTTTGGCATCCGGATCCCCGCCTTGGGTAATATGGGCAATTTCCCATCTCAGTGCGGAGTAGGTGCATGGACTCGGTGTTTGTGCTCCCTCCCTTACTGTACAATCGGATGTAAAGCGCAAAAAAATTTTCTAGTCTCCTTTGCCCAAACCCCCTTTATTACTGGCCGCACGCTCGGCATTGCTCACTGTCTCTTAGACCAGATGCCGGGATGGCGGTAATCAATCTGGGACTGGGTAGCGCACTGCATGGGTGCGTAGTAGACAACGACCATTTTTTACGGAGCGTTGTACCTTGAAGTAAGAGGTTGCTAGGCTGTGAGAGCCTTGGATCGGTATAGCATTACCCAGGTGGTAGCGTGGCAACAAGGCCATGAGAAGAACTGGAGAAGCTCTGACAACAGGACTAGCCCTAAGGGGGGTCCGCGACCCGACTTACTGGGCAAGCGATTCTGAAACGGCCGGAATTCGAGTGACATGCTAGGCAAAAGATCAGGAATCCGGTTCGCCGGGTCGATAGATTCGTGGGCTGTCCCCCTTTTCTCACTCCTATACCCCTGGCGGCCCAATCAGAGCTTCTCGAGCTCGAACCCACCGAGCTTTTGCCAGCTTCCGCGGGAGGGGGCGCCATGCGGCGCTACGGCTAAGTGATGGCATGTGAGGAGTCTTTTAAGATTCTGCCACACTTTCTGTGAAAGCCCTTTCCGATGGCGCTCGCCGTTTGGCAGCGCCAGCGGAGACGGATTGGCTCAACCGGACGTGTGGACTGGTCGCCGGCAGAACGGGAGGGCTCCCCGAAACCGCGATACCCTTGGCGTCGGTGATATGCGTTGAATCATTGGGCAGCGGTCCCTGCACTAGTTTTTGGCCATGACGACACTGGCTGAGACAGACACGAAGAAAATCTGGCGGGAGAGCGGGCCAGGGCAGGCTCAGGGCCGGCTCAGGGCCGCCAGATGGGATCTGCTCAATCAGTCGATGAGGATCACGAGGCGAGGCGAGGCAAGGCAAGCGATTTGGCGGTGAGTCTCGGTCTCAGAATGGCGCCCCCAAAAAATGACTTGGAGGGGGTGGGTGTGAAAAAGAGGCATAGGGCATAATTTGGCATGCTCGCCGCTGCCCAATGCTGGCGGTAGCAAGTAGGTGAGCTTTGATCCTAGGCCGTGCAGTGCATCTTGGGTAACACAGAAACGCACTGTTGTGGTGATGGTCTCGCTCAAGTGTTTGCAGCAGTGCTGACATTCCGAGCATACGAGGAGTCGCCGTCAGCCATGACCAGGGTTTCTAAAAGGCACAAAATGTTGATCCCGTGGTCCATGCGGCAACCCTTTTGACGGCCCTTGCATGCCGCCGTAAAAAAAGGAAAAAGGAAAAAGGAAAAAAAAAGAAAAAAGTCAATCGAGGAACTTTTTTTACCTGCCGTTCCTGTCCCTGGCGATATTTCCTTTCGTCACGATCTTCTGACTCTCTCTGCCCGGCAAATAGGGTTGGGCTTCAGGCTTGCTTTTTGCTTCCCCAAGCTGCATGACATGCATGCGCCCACATGAATTCTGGCTGGTAGGGTTGACCCCCATAAGTGGCTTTCCATGCTAGCATCAGTGGGAAGAAGTTTTCCGCCCAAGATTGCCCCGTATCTCAGGTCTCCAGCAAGGCAATAAGGGGTACGTATTTGCCCCCTTACCTTTTGACGGTCCGGGTTTCCTCAGGGCCATTTCGCGGAGGCCGTAATAACGTTGGCAGAGACAAGCTAAACATGGTTTAGGTGCAATCGGCGATGTTGGCGGTTCGCCGTCCAACGTACTCGTACTATAACTCGTATGTTACGCCTGGGGGGAAGGGAGGAAATCAAATCAAGTTCTCGTTGACCGGTAGTAGCCCTTGCCCAGCTGGTAGTGAGCGTATCTCCGCATCATGTTAGTTCGCCACGTACCACCAATACCGCCAACTCCGTGTGGTCCGTACTCGTACAACCATGTTTACCCTGACTCCCTCGTTGCCTCTGGCTCGGTGAGGACATGAAAATAGACATACATGGACCTAAGGTCGCACAGTAAGCGGGAAATCTCAAGGTGACCAATTACCATCAGCAAGAGGTATAGGGTATTATTTGCCTGTATGCACCCCGTGCAGCCGGTGACCAAAAACCCTGCGACAAGGCATGGGATTGAATTTGAATTGAGCGCGCAATGCGCTCGAAACATGTTCCTCCAACACGTCACCCTCGTCCTCTTATCTCGCCGCCAGCAAAATGGCTCCGTTGGCGGCACTGTTGCCGCGCAAAGGCGTGATGGGCTGGCCGCTACTGAGTACAACGGCGAATGCAACGGCGGCGAATGCAACGCCATGCCTCGGACCATACCCTCGAGTCCATTAGTTCTTCGTAGGCTTCCGGACCACCTGTCCGGGTCAGTAGGAGGCGCCAGGCAAGGTTGGCTGAGCTAGGAAAGGGAAAACCTTGGTGACAAGAACCGTCCAGTGGGCCAGGAGCCTGGGAAAAGATACTCCAGAGGTACTTTGGAGCGTGTCCGACACTCTGGGTCCCAACGGCAGAGGTGCCGGAAGACGTGCAGACTCCACATCGAGAGCCTCTCTCAAGCTCTTATACAGGGGGTCCCTTGGCCCTGCAACGAGATGGGCGCATCACTCTTCAGTCCCGGTCCTGGACACCCCCCTCTGGGCTGTTGCAAGACCCTCGTCCCTTGCCGTGGCGCACATTGTCTGGAGCTCATCGACCAGATTAATGGGTGGCATTAGCACTGGTACCCGGCACTGCTCTGTGCAGGGCGGCGAGTCGCCGATTGGGGGCGAGCCCAGTGTGGCTCGGTTGTTTGGTGATTGACGTTTGTTATCCATCTTGCTACCGCACTTGTTTACGCGCTCTGGTGAAATGTCAAGACCCGCAAAACATGCTACTACTGCTACAACTTGTAAGCATATCACCGCCATTTCTCTCTGTTTAGTCCCAGCTTGAGTAGTACCAAGTACATACCATGAAAATAGTCACCGGCACCGGGTCCCCGGACTAGGGCCAAGGTGCTTAGCACTCTGGCGCGGTCAACAACCTTGTCAGCCCGTTGCCTTCTACACGGCTGTCCTTGCGGTCCCTGGTTAAGACACTGGCGGTTCGGATGCAAGTGCCAGTTCCGTTGCCCAGGCTATCAGTTTCAATCTCATCTCGACCACTCAGGACAACGAATGGCTTCAGACCGAGTGAACGTGGTCAAGAGCCCTCGAGGAGAAACTCTTTCCTTATCTCCGTCCGCATAGATATTCTGACTGCTGTCTCTGACCAGCCGGAGCGAGTGTAGCGCTAAGCACCCTCGTATAGCACTATAGGCTGTTCAGTCTGGCAGTTTCAAGTCATCACAACACGGAGTAGCTGAGAAACGACTCAAAGTACTTGTAATGTGCTGTGATGTAGATAGGTCTTGGCGGTCCTGATAGGGTGTGGACCTCTTCTGAGACTTGGGCATAGTTGGGCAATGCAAAACTACTCTTTGATACACAGGTGGTTTTTTTTTAGACATCCCCACGCATTCGGAATCTTCTCACCACGTGGCCTGCGCGTTTTTTGTAATGGCTGGCATATCGGAATATTGGTCATCGTTGATCTCAGTTTCTTTTTTCCCACCTCCTGCCATCCTTCACCTCCTCCTTCTCCTCTTTACCGTTTGTTGTTGCTCAGTGCTTTTATCCGGGACGGGAAGCATGGCATACCCTGAACTCGAATGAGGTGGCTTCGAAGCCCAGTTACACAAGCCGCCCCTGGCGAGGTGGGCTGGGCGCCATGGCACCACTCTTATACGACAGTCTCAAACCTGCGCCGACATCACATTGCAGATTGAGACCATCAGACCGTGAACTCAAGACGGAGTTGGGCACGGGCTCAGGCACAAAACGGAAGACACCAAGCCGACTGACGCAGCCTGCCGCAGCCTCTCTTTGGCCAGGCTCGTCCGTTCAATGCTTGCTGCGCACGGCCATAGCAATAACCTAGTAAATTTCCACAATGACATCAACTCCCCAGTCGAATATGGCAAGCGGCATGACCGAACCGCCTTCTCTCTCGCAATGATGTCGTGGAACCAGTCCCCCTAGATAGGTTCCTACGCATGCAATTGGGCCGCACTGCGAGATGGCACGCGCCAATGAGCAGAGCACTTGGTCTCTCTATGCCTCTCCGTCCCCGTCACTCTCTTACTCTTCCCCCCCGGAGGGGCTGTGAACCTTTGTCTGCATCCCGCTGGTTAGATGCAGCTGGTCTGTCAGCTGACCTCAGTCACTTTACTTGTCGCAGCAGGACAAGGACGCTGCGGTCTGGGATGGGTGACACCCCCAATGTGATTAATAAGAGCGCAGGATATAATGAGGGAATATTCGCGCCGTCCTGCCGCCGTCGGTCGCGCCTTGGCGTTTCTCCGTCCGATGCCATGATGCCGCAGTAACATTGTCTGATCATGAGGATATGGGGGCAGAATTGCCGTGTACGAGTATACATGTACTTGTAGGTACATTCGACCAACCGCGGCTGGGGCTCATGGCTGCAGAGCACGACACATAAACCAGGTCCACTGCGAGAGAGCCAGGGTGGCTGCTTGAGAGGGGAAAAGAAGGCTGACAAGAGTCTGTGACAAGCAGCTTGCTGCTTCTGCATATCTGTACGTCCGAGTATGCATCGTGGCATCATGTGCCCCGTCTGCGGCCGGGTGTCGCCTGTTGACCATTCAAAGCTGTCTCCCACCCAAAGACACGCGCGATATGCTTCCCTAATGACCCGGAGGCGCTGTGCGGCTTGGGAGAAGGGACATGGCCGGTTGGTGCTGTGAAATGGTATGTAGTCGTCTTTGGCTGTCTAACGCAGCTGGACCCATTCGGAAGTGCATCCTTTCTCAAGCGCGACGGCAACCCGCAGAGTAAACGGACCGTAGGCTGCACGCGCTCTTCGGTGGCCTTTGCTGGAGGACAAAATCCTCCGTGTCAGTTGAGGCGCAGTGCTATACCTCATCTTGTCCAATGTCGTCTGGCGGCCGTTGGTTGCTTTCTTTCTTTCTTGTTTTTTCTTCATTTCCTTATTTCACCAATTTCTGCTTTCCTCTGTAGCTGACATCAACAACACATATTTGTGATGAGACCTACAGCTTCACCGGCCCCACACAGCTGGTCTGGATGAATCTCGACCAAGCTGCGATTCTGCGTTGTCGTACGTTGTGCTACCAGAGGCTGAAATGATTTAGAGTAAATGCTTTAGCACATCTACCTCGTACGTCACACATTGGATGCATCCACATACCTGGGTACTTTAGATGTCCATATACGGCACACACGAAAATCGACTTACATGCAGCTTGCCGTAGCACACCGGTCGCCTGTCACTTGGAGGTCAATGGAACGAGCTGCTGGAAGTGCACAGTAGCACTGCTTGAGACCGGGGGAGGGGGAGGAGGCACCCTTGGCACCACCGCCATTACCCAAGGTTGGGCAAATATTTCGCTCGCAAGGCGTCCAGAAGGCCAAGCCAACGCATAGCTGCCTCGCCCTCGTGCTCATCTGCCATTCGCGTGGCCGAGTGCTACAGCCGCAAGACAAACCACCCAGGCTAGCTCATGTTGGCTACATGCTTCCTCTTGGAATCTCAGAGCGTTGATGACGGATCCTGCGGTGACAGGGGGTGCGTTGGGCTTGCGGTTCTTGTATCTATTAGTAGGTAAATTTGATGTGGTCGTAAGAAGGACTGTGGTAGCCGCTAACCAATGCCCAACTGTCTGTTGGCGCAGAAGATGACAGCCCTAGCAAATTTCTCGAGCAGGAGAAGGAAATTGCCGTGTACAGTACTGCGATGCTACTGTTAGCTTGCAGGTCATTACATGATATTGCGCCCACTCAACTTACATCGACTTAGTACAGTATGCAGGCGTTAGCACGCACCGTAACTTTGTAGATGCGGCAGGTAAAAGAGGCGCTTCTGTAGTAATCTGCACGATACTGTCACAAGTGTAGAGAGACCTCTCTCCCTACCTGCCTCTTTGCCCATGCTAGGTACTGCTTGCACAAAGCAACGAAAGAGGTTGAGCGGTCCGCCTACTTGCAAGCGAGCATCCAAAGTACAGTACAGCCAAGGTACGGATGTATCTGCGCCAGCACACAGACGAGCATGCTACGCCCACTCCCGGGAAGAGATCTCGGCTGCCTGCCACCCAGATGCAAGTACACCGTATCGGAGCATGGTTCGAGCGATGAGAGTGTGTCTGTTCATGTGTTCCCCCAACTCAAATTGCTTCGGGGCGATCAGGAAACTGTCCCCGAGACGATGCCCCAGGTTTTGGTATGTCTCCCAGGCTCGGCATAATACATCACAACACACGCACACACACATGTAATAATGCAACGGCCGCTAACAGCGGCCCGTACGACGTCTATCAGTATCCGCACAGTCTATCACGAGAGGCCGATGGCCTTGTCGAACCACGGCAACCAAGGTGAATCATACAACGTTGTTCTGCGCCCGCCACATGAAGAGCCCCGTGCTGTCTCTTCTCGAAGGAAGAAGCAACAGGAAACACCACAGCATAAGGTCGAGGCTGGCTAGTGCAGCACTGACAGATAGTAGTAGCATGGAGACGAAGCGAAGTGACGTTGTTCGCTAGGCCTAACGAACGCTCAACTGGCTAGCTTGCTGCTATTATTGTCCAGTCATTGAGCTCGTACCTGAAGGACACTGCACTATGCTCTCTCACCTTGCCTTCTCGCTCCACTCCCCCCTATTGCTAGGCCTAGTTCGCACCCCCTCTCATTGAGGATTCCACCAAAGGCGCTGAACGAAGCCAGAAGCCCAAGCGAAACCACCATCGCAACGGCGACCGAAACCATAGCTGGCGTGACTAGCCGGAGTCGTCGTTACACCTTGGTTTGGCGACGGGCTGGAACAAGCGACGGGTAGATGATACTTGGTCGGAGGATGCCGCCGACCGGATGATGGCCGCTGCGATGGCTTCAATGTGCGAGGGCTGAGGTGGACGTTGCTTTTTTTTGGGGTTACACAAGCCTGCACCGAAAAATACGGTGTACAGATACGGTCAGAAAAAAAAAAAAGCGTGCGGCAGTTGCGCACACTGCGCCTACCAGATGCCTTCTGACGCTTGGGAAAGAAGCGTCGTGGCCCGTTGCCTCTGCCAGGGATCTAATATTTTTTCTTGGTTTTCTTTTTTTTCTTTTTCTTTTTTTTTTTTTTGCCTTGGTTTCATTTCCTTTCCTTTTTTTACCCGCCTTTTCGTTTGCCTTTTTGCCCCTTCTTCCGACTCTTCCCCATCATCCATCATGTTCATCACAATCATCATAATCATCACAATCTTCTCCGCCTCTGTGTGTCTCTCTTTTGCCGTCTTCCCACTCATCCGGGATCCTTCTCACCCCTCAAGCAGCTCCTCACACACCTCTTTCTCAACGGATATCATCATCGCCATCATCATCCCCATTTACCCCTAGCCAACTTCTTTTTTGGTTGGGCCCTGTGCCTGTACCGCAGACACCAGATCCTGGCCCCTGCAATGCCCTGCGGACTAGGCAAGGTCAAGCTGCGCACCCCTTCACTTCCAAAATCCACCCCCCTTCAGACCATGTACCCGGGATGTATCGTCCTGGTGCTTCGCTTTTTCTCCCGCTATTTGGCTGACTCGGGGGAGCCTCAATTAAATCACAGCCCTTGACTACTAAGGGCTGGTCCATGCTTTTTTTTTGTTCCTTCTTCTAGGGCACCCCGTGGGCCCCACGGGTCCAATTGACCCTTGTCGCTTGACTTCGCCTTAATGCTTCAACGATCAACTCTCTTTTGTGTCGGCCCTGTGGTTCCTAACTCACATCAGAGCCCAACTTAAAGGTGTACCGTGCTAGGGAGCAACGGGGCTTGTGCCGCCATTATGTTTTCAGCTTTATATAACCCCAGGATCCTGCTATTTGTATCCTGGTACGTACTTTTATGACTTCGTCCACCACTACATATATCATCACTCACTCCCACTCACCAAACCGCCTCTCCTCCTCTCTCTCACGTCCTCCAATAAGCTTGTCTCACGGGTACAGCCCTATCTGCTTGATTGACTCGGGTTGTTTTTGCCTGTCCCGCATTGGATGATATATACATACATACATATATATACCCTGTCTTACCCCTTCTCTCATCGTCGTCTACCAAGCCGGCTACGGTATTGACTGGCGACGACAACCATTTGCTCTTCCAACACCAGCAACAATCAATCTCACTCCGCTCGAACTCTTAAACTCGTCATTGAACCCCAACCGCGCCTACTAGACCAGTGTGTTTAGATACGAGCTTCGTAAACCTTGTTGCTCGGCTGGTAGCTTTTTACAAGCTGATCCCGTTTGTCCCGTTTCAGCAACAAATCTCACTTCCCGACGCCTCTGAAGCCAAGAGTCAGCCAACATGCTGGGTCGGAGTCCAACTTCCGCCCCTCGCCCTCGGCGTCGCGGGTCTGTCACTCAGCGCAAAGACTCGCTACCACCTTTTCCTGTCCAGCAGATGTTTGTGCTTGGTAAGTACCTAAATCTCACTCTGGGCCTGGGTTGAGTGCACCTCATGGCTAATGTGATGACAATACAGCCTGTTGCAGACTATGTGAACCCATTGCTTTCATGTCCATCTTCCCGTACATTTATTACATGATTGAAGACTTTAAAATCACCGATGACCCGACTCAAATTTCCGTCTACGCTGGCATGGTCACCTCCGCATTCACCTTGGCCGAGTTTGCAACTGGCGTCATGTGGGGAAAGCTGAGTGACAAGATCGGACGAAAGCCTGTTCTACTCAGCGGTCTCATCGGCACAGCCATCAGTGTTCTCATCTTCGGCTTCGCTCCTAGCTTGCCGGTCGCCCTTTTTGCGAGAGCAATGGGCGGCCTTCTCAATGGGTACAGCTCTCTCCGTGATACATCGGTAACGCTCAGCTTCTAACTTGAATTATCAGAAATATCGGTGTGCTGCAGACAACTGTGGCTGAGCTCGTCACTGTTAAAGAGCATCAACGTATGTTGCCTTTCCAACGAATGATCCTTCCCCGGCGTGTCATTGATCAGGCCCATACTAACGAGATTCTCACAGCTCGCGCATATACCATCATGCCTATGGTTTGGTGCATTGGGTGAGCATCCTCAACACAAAGTATAAACGCTATGATTCTAACCAGCTTTTCCAGTTCCATCATTGGCCCTATGATTGGTGGCGCTCTTGCCCGTCCCTGCATCAGCTATCCCGCTTACTTTCCCCGTGGCTCAATCTGGGACCAGTACCCATATCTCTTGCCGAACCTTTTCAGCGCAGCGACTGTCCTCTTCGGCGTAGTCGTTGGTATTCTCTTTTTGGAAGAGACTCATCTTGGCAAGAAGGGCGAGAAAGATCGCGGTCGTGAGATTGGTGACCGAATTACTGCCCTCTTCACCCGGGCCAACTACGGCCGAGCTGATAAGCATGAGAAGCTGCATCTTCTCGCTGATGGCCAACAAAGCGGATACGGCGCTCTTTCCGACTCCCCCACTCCCGATCCGACCAAGTCTCCTCGTGGGAGGGAGGATGGAGATGTCCCGCCCGGTTACCGAAGCCGAGATATTTCACCTCGAGTGTCGTCTCCCGACACTACAGAGCGCCAAGCTGTCGCTGGCTCCGAGACCCCTGACATGCAGCCCAATCAGCCTACCAAGATTTTCACAAAGCCAGTCGTGATGAACATTATTTCTTATGGCATTCTCGCCTTGTAAGTCGTTTTGTTTGGCAGTATCGTGGCCCGTCACCGTACTAACCTACCTCCAGCCACACCATCACGTATGATCAACTCTTTCCCGTTTTCTTGAGCACCGCCCCTCCCAAGGAGCCGATTCTCGAGCTTCCTTTCAAATTTGTCAACGGATTCGGCCTCGAAACAAAGGCCATTGGCGTCATCATCTCCGTCCAAGGCTTCTATTCTCTGCTGTCCAACTATCTGATTGTGACACCCATGACCCGTCGACTGGGACCTCTCCGCCTGTTTCGCCTCATTGCATTTTCCTACTTTGCCCTCTATCTCGTTACGCCTTACGTGGTACTCCTCCCGGAGAGCTTGAGGATGCCCGCCATTTACCTATTGGTCATCTGGAAATGCACCTTTTCGACAATGGCATACCCTAGCAACGCAATCCTCTTGGCCAACTCGGCCCCGACGAAGCAAGTTCTCGGCACCATCAATGGCGTTGCGGCGTCCACGGCTAGCTTGTGCAGAGCTCTCGGCCCTACTCTTTCTGGCTTCCTCTACGCTATGGGTTTGCAATCGGGCTATTCGGGCCTTGCTTGGTGGTTCAGCGGTCTCGTCACCATTGTTGGTGCTTATCTCAGCTCTCAGATCACTGAGGGAGCCCCAGCCCCAGTTTCTGGTGAAATGACTGATGCTGATCAATCCCTCATGAACAATTATGATGATGATGAAAACGTTTAAGGTTTTATATTTTTGGTTTTCCCCCGATTCTCGCGGCAAGAATCTCATTTCTCGAACCGGCTCAGTACCCCGAGACGACGATTACGTTTTATTTTTAACTCCGCCTTTATTATTATTATTATTTTTATACCTGGTATAATCCACGGCTTGAACAAACGACTCCAAACACGATTTTTCGAGCTGACAAAGGTGATGACTTCGGTCAGGCATAACGGCGCCTTGAGAGGCTTCATCTATCTCTCTCCCTTTTATTGATTGTTTCATTATCTTATTATTATTTTATTTTTCAAATTTGATACAACCACGTTCGGGCCAACAGTTTTGGCTAATTAGAAGGATACTGGAGCTCTGGGATAAACATGGAATGGAGCTATTTTTGGACTTTTTTTTTTTTTTTCACTACTTTGGATTTATTCTTATTTCTTTTTCTCTGTACTTCTCCCTTTCCTCTCTTCTAAAGTGGGGGAAGAAAGGCACAGCCGTTGGCTCTGCAATGTGCGGTGATAATGGTCCGAGGATCGAAGAACCGGGAGACTCGGACCAAGCCGACATGGAAGATGGAGATCAGGGACATGGATTGGGCACATGGGTTTATCATTGGGTACATGGCACAGGGCATAAGGCACTGGGATTGAATATTGGACACTAGGCATTAGGAACGGGATATCGGACACGGGGTATAAGACATGGAATGTCAGGCTCTGGACACTGGAATTAGGCACTTGAAGGCAGGTTTGGCTTACGGTTGGTTGGAGACGGTTTGGACTGGGACGAGACACGACGGGGCAGGGTGGGATGGGGCCGATGGTTGTTACTGATTAGAGATCCCCCCCATGGTGATGGGCTTGGGACTTTCGTTTGGGTATTGGGCACAGAGTGCTTGGTAGTTGCATAAGTAGGTTTAGGTATGCATTGGGTCTAGCCATTGAAAGTTTTGACAAATATTAAAAAACTTTGCGCGGTGGCAATGTGCGAGCAGCTCGTTGTGTGCTTTTGCGGTGAAGGGGAGCTTTTCGGCAAGCTGGCAAGCTGGCAAGCTACCGCCTGGGATATGCTGCCCGGCCCCAAGCATGGAAGTATGGGGGGAGTGTGAGTAGAAGTGGGGGAGAGAAGAGGAACATGAAAAGAAACAAAAGAGACGATGTGATGGTGGCACGGCCCCATGGGTTCTGCAGTTTAGTTCCGACAAGAAGGCCTGATCCTGGTGCCTGACTAGGAGTGAGGACGCGAGATGGCGATTTAGCAAGGAGAGCAAGACACCCAAAGAGACGGGGGAAACGGGATGGATGAATGCTGAGCCAATCGGGACGCGTGAGGCAAGCCAGCAGATTGGGCTGCCACGGTCTTGGTCTGGGTTGGAGGAGCAAAAAGTTGTGGTGTGTATTGTCCAGCGAAGTGCGCGCGCTAATGTAGGAGTGTGGCATGCAAGTTGCATGGCAAGGCATAGTATGGTACCATTTCAGAGCGGTTAGATGAGCTAGAGGTAGTTAATGTGACACTGCTAGGAGACAGGTAAGCGGCGTTTTGTTGTTACAGCTAATATGTATGGGACGGGACGGAGTATGGAGCTTTTGTGGGATGATGATATGGGGAGATGGGTGTTGTTGTCTGCTTTGGCTGAAGCGAAGGAGGGGGGTGTGAGGTCTGGGGAAACGGGGAGGAAAAGTGATGGTGGGGAGGCAAGGAGAAGAGACACACATAAGAGAATGGGAGAGATCTGGGTGTATGTATGAAGGTAATGCGTATGGCGTTCATCTTACCCCGGATTTGCTGCGAGTGGGTTTGTGCGGATGGACTTGTGAATGCTACCTGTAAGCAGGGATTGGATCGATTTTGTGTGCATTTGCTTACCGCGCATTGACATGTGTCAACGAGAAGATGCTAGAGAGGTAGCACTCTAGAAGAGAAGAGAGAAATATTATTGAATTGTCGAGATGATGATTTACACAGCTGAATTCAATTGAGCGAACGAAAGGGATATTCGGCGTATTAGGTTGGTACCTTTAGTAGTCTCTGCTAACCCAACCCACCCAAGCTTGGAGGCGGAGGTGGTTCCGCGGGATACACGGAACACGCACAATTTGCTTCCCCCTTGTGTGCAAGTAGCAGCACCTCTAGCTAATATAGAGTTATACCGGTATCTACCACTAGGTACTAGGAGGTACTAACGTATCCCGTTCGAAACGCGGGCTGCCTGGTAGTACCTAGCATTAAACATCCATGGGATGGAGATCAGAATGGAGACCAGCTAAAGCACTCGTACCTCTGCCACTCCGATGGCCTCTGAGAAGCTGACAATGCATTTCCCCATAGAGAATCCCCGCAGCTGCCAATCGGAGATATGTTCAAATAAAAGGGGAGGTAAATCGTCTCTGCATGCCAACCTGAGCTGCCGCAGGTAAACGATACGAGTACTACCTACTCGGTATAACACCGACCTGTACTATGATGGCATCAAGCAGACAAGGCAGATTCCCTACCTACCCACCCGCCTTGCCTGCTATAGGTAAGACTCACGCTCGCTGTCAGAGAGAACAAGGCCAGCATGCACGGCGCTTTTTTACTAAACTCGACCGTAGCATTATTAATAGAGGACGCAGTGCTGCTTTTGCTGTTCCTTGTGGAGACTAAGGTTGCGGAGTACATACATGTACGGAGTATATGCGCTCGTATGCAAGCCTCGGTGGCTCCTCCAAATCTCGCAGGTAAAGTACATGTATGTACACCGTTGGTTATACGATACCTCTGGTAGGGTATCGGTGACCCCAAGTCGAGGTGCAGCTCATCTCCATCATCCCCATATTTTCTTCTCCTCCCAGATGCCTTATCTTGATGCTACCATATGGGGAGGCGTTAGCATCTTTACTATTACCTAAGGCATCTGGTAGCGTCTGGTTACACAAGCCTGCCGCGAACCCCCATTAAGTAGAGTAGGCTATGGAGTACAATTCAGCCAAAAATAGATGATTAAGAAAACATAAGCTTGGAAATCAACACAAGGGAAAAGTGACAGGGCAATCCTACGATTACGAGCGGTTATATCCAGATGCGGGGACCGGCGCACCGGGCGGTTGGTTCAGCCGGGGAACTCTTCTTTTTCTCTGAATCCGAGTCTCTTTCCAAATCCCCCCATTCTTTTGCCAGTCTGTGCTCTGTGCTCTTATCAACCATTACCTGATACAGGCAGTTCCTTGGCCTCAGATAGCGCTATGTGTAATAAGGCGTAGCACTAATCGTGTCAAGTATCGGTAGCACATGGGGCCGCCGCCACTGGATGGATGCCTCGTTAGCAGCTACCTGCCGGCCAGGCGTCGAGCGCCGCCAATCGCAGGTACTGCTTGATCCCGGGCCCCATCGTCAGCCCGAGCAGCGAGGTCCTGCTGCTACTAAGCCGAAGCCTCGCTCGTGGGGTTCACTTTTGTCGCGGCTACCCACCATCTTTTCCCTTCCCCAAACCAAAAGCCTTGGAGTTTTGACAACTACATGTCACAGACGGCCGACCGTACATACTGCATCGCTACATCACCGCGTTACTGCATTGCTGCATTGCTGCATCATTGAACCGCCTTTGTCGCCATTACTCGTGCGGTACTATTTGCTGCATCCCTACCTTATACACCTGATACTGCAGCCTCCTGCGCCGTGATACAGGCGCATACCAACCGACTGCTTTGCATTGTCGTCCTTGCGCACTTGAACAGCTCTCGTCAGTTGACTGCATATCAGCACTCTCCGGGGAAGCAATCCGATCCGACCTTCTGTGGCTGCGCGTCTGGGGCGTCTGTTCCGCACCTGTTATATCGCAAGCTCAGCGCCTTCGGTTATGCGCTGCGACCAAACAACTCGCCTTCTGGATGGTTGATGCCACGCTTGCGGTCGCTCTACTCGATTGCTCTGTCGCCGTGTCGTCATACTTGTACCTGACGAACATCTGTGTCTTCGACCGCCTGTGCTTCTAGGCACCCCTCCGATTGCCGCTGGTTCCTGGCCGATATTCGGCCTGTGTCTGATTCTGGACGATGGGATAGCGGAACAAGGAAAGCCGCGCACAGGATTGGCCAGCTGTTGAAAAAGACATACACACACATATACGCATTTATATGAAAATAGAGACAAGGCGGAGAAATTAGAGAGAGGAAAGGATTAGAAAGAGGAGGAGAAAAGTGAAGCTAAAGGAAGCATCTCTTACATATAGACGACGTGCTTGTGGAACAAAAGACGTCCTTTGCAACCACAACAACAAGGGAACCATTGGCAAGCTGGAGGTGAGTCGAGTCGAGCTGGATCGAATTGAATCAAGTCTCTGTGCTCTGCATGCATAGTGTCCCGCATCTCCCCCGCTGGCTTAACTGCGATCTGACCTTGTAGGTGGCCGTCCGATTTATCCATCTAGACCGAGGAGCATTCCCCTTGTCCTTGTCATCATTGCCGCCTGACTGTGCGTGCGTGGCGTGTGTGCGTCTGCGTGAGAGAGCACGATAGCACCAACGAGACGGAGAGAAGAGGCAAGGGATAACAGGGGACGGGCGATAGAAAAAAAAAACCGGAGACGACGGAGACTTGTGTACTGTACAGTATCTGTATCTGTGCATGCAGGCTGCCGTGGCCCTCCTCTTCTTTCTCAGACTCTCACCTTGCTTTTTCCCCCAGAGGATCTAACGCCGACCCCCTCCCGACCCCAACCTCTCAAAGCTCTCCCTCGCTGGGGGACTGCCGGCCTAACACAAGCCAACCTTGCCTTATTTTCTCTTAAACCATGCCCACGCATGGCCCGCCGTCCCCGATCCTCCAGAAAAGCGTCAAGCGTCAGCGGCAGGACTCGTACGACGGCACGTCATCGCGCAACGGCTTCTCAAGTCCTGAGCAGCAGCCAGCCGGCGATGCGAATCTAGGAGGGGCGACGAGCGGCGGCAGTAGCAGCGGCCGCAGCGAGGCTGGTGCCTCGGCATCGTACCCTGGCATCCCTGTCACCTCTGACTCTGTTCCTGGTCCTGGTCCTAGTCATGATTCCGGTGCCGGCGACGGCGCAACTGATACTGCCATTGTTGATGATGCCGCCGCAAACACCAGCACCAGCACCAGCACCGCCCCTGCGGCCAGCTCCGACAGCGTTGTGCCGACTGGCAAGCCTGGTCAGAGCAGCAACTTCCGCAATGTGAGCGCTTGCAATCGCTGTCGCCTGCGGAAGAATAGGTGTGATCAGAAACTCCCCAGCTGTGCGAGCTGCAACAAGGTTGGCGTCCCATGTGTTGGCTATGACCCAATCACGAAGAAGGAGATTCCTAGAAGGTAAGTAGATGTAGGAGTCTATACGATGTGCAAGGGAGGGAGAGCGAAGTGGCAGAGAACAGTTAATGTTTGGTTCGCATCTGTAAAGCTCTGTTCTTCATATCTCGTTCCAATTGATAGTGTGACGTCGCTAATTTGCTGGATCTTAGTTATGTTTTCTATCTCGAGACCCGGGTTGAGGTGCTGGAGAAGCTCTTGGCGTCCAACAACACCCCTTTCCCACCGGCTGAAGATCTAGACCTATGCTCTCGTCCTGGCGCCGATGGGAGTTTCCCAGCCCTGCGCGATTCAAGATACTCAGCGCCAACCGATTCTGTGGACGCTCGCAACTCAAGGCCTCACAGCCATCACAGCCAGGCACTGGATAATGCGCTGCTCCCTGCAAAGAAGCAGGGCAACCAGAGTCCGGCCATGCTAAATATTGTCAGTCCAGCAAAGCCGCGATCGCTCGCCTCTACATCTGGAGTTTCCTTCGCTCGTGTAGTCTTTGCTGCAGTGCAGTATTCAGTGTCAGACCAAAACGGCGGGCCGGAGAAGTCTGTCTCTTCAAATCCTTTAAATCCCGCTGGAGCTGGCACTTCGATGCGTGACTCCTTCTTCGGTTTGCACACTCGACCAACCATCCAGCCAGCTCCATTCCCGACTAGAGATGTGGCCATGCGCCTCGTTACGCTCTACTTTGAGCATGCCAATCCTCAGATTCCCATTCTGCATCGCGGCGAGTTTATGCGCATGTTTGAACGGGCGTACGCAAGCGAGGGTCGAGGCCTCAGTGCGAGAGAGTTGTATATGCTCAACATGGTCTTTGCTATAGGCTGCGGCGTCATCGTGGGCGAGCCGGTCAAGGCGGAGGCTCCTGGTAGCACAAGGTTACAGTTTCAGCAGACTCGGAACCAGAGCAGGCCCGAGGAGTATCACGCGAGTGCAATTGTCCACCTTGAAGAATGCCTTAGCAACAGTGGAGGCGGGCTTGAGGTTCTGCAGGCCGTTCTTTTGCTTGCTAACTTTGCGCTTCTGCGGCCTGTTCCACCAGGCTTGTGGTATATAACTGGCGTTGCGGTGCGTCTCGCGGTCGACCTTGGCCTCCACCACGAGGACGGCACGGATATAGAGGGAAATGGACAGGATGCACCGGACCATTCCGAATCACGAGACACTAATGGCGGCAACTCAGAGAGGGGGAGACGCCTCTGGATCCGCGATATGAGACGGCGATTATGGTGGTGCACCTATTCGTTTGACAGGCTCGTAAGCACCTGTGTAGGCAGACCGTTTGGCATCAGCGACCAAGTCATCACAACTGAATTTCCCTCGGTCCTCGACGATACCTTTATCACACCGAATGGTTTTATAGATCCACCTCCCGGCGAGGATCACCCAAGCTACAAACGCGTTGCCCACCATTACTTCAGGCTACGCCTGTTACAGTCGGAGATTCTTCAAGTATTGCAGTATAATCAAGCGCAACTCGCCAGGGCAACAGGAGCCCAGGCGAGGTCACTGGATCTAGAAAGGAACAGACAGCTGCCGTCCCCTTATCTCGTTCACTTTGATTCATATCGGTCATGGCGGATGGATATTGACCGGAGACTTCGCGAATGGAAGGACAATGCGCCTTCAAAGCAAGACACCGGAGTGGCCTTTTCGACCGAGTTCCTCTTCCTCAACTACTGGCAGGCCATTGTCCTCCTATATAAGCAGAGCTTGAGCATCCCCGCCATGTTTGAGGGAGAGTACAACCCTTCAAATGAAGTTAACAGCCCCACGGCATTCACTGCTGAACTACGCGAAGACGAGGAGCGCATATACCTCAAGGTCGCTGAGGCGGGACAAAAGATTCTCCGCATATATAGACAGCTACATCTGAGCAGTCTCGTAAGCTATACATATTTGTCTACACACCATTTGTTCATGGCTGGCATATCATATCTTTACGCTATCTGGCATTCTCCTGCTGTGAGAAGCCGCCTGGTAAGTGTCTTTCCGAGAACTCTGCGGGGAAATGAGGAAGAAGATGATGGATGAAATAAAAGAAAAGACTGGCCTTGCTGACCAAAAAACGTGCGACAGACTATGGACGAAGTAGATTTTACTGTACTGGCAGCAAAGTCAGTATTTACCGACATGATTGACAAGTGCCCGCCGGCAGAGACATGCCGTGACGCTTTTGATCGAACGGCTAAGGCCACCATCCAAATGGCCACCTCAAAAGGAGGGTTTGGTTCACCTATCCCGCAAACACGCCGGCCGCCGACTAGACGGGAAACGAGCACCTGGGCTCCTACTCCCGCAGAAACGGCCTCCAAGAAGCCGACATCTCGACATCGCCATCATCACCAGTCCGAGCAGCAGCAACAGTTCCAGTTTGACATGGCAATGGGTGATAGTCTATCGTCGCCCAGCCTCTCGACAGCGGGGGATATAACCACTCCACCGGTAACAATGGCTCACTCTCACTCTCACAGCCATGGCCGGCCAAGCCCTACGCAGCGGACAGGCAGCTATGACGATGGCGGCTCAGTCATGGACCAGTCGATAATTGCGTCGCCGTCCGTGCCACGGAGCCAGGCTACGCCGGGCAGTACCAGCGGCGGGAACCCGTATATGGGTCAGCAAAACCAGCAGTTTGGCATCCAGGGCCACATGGAATACCCAGATGCACAAACAATGGAGCTTCTGCAGACGTTTGGGACGGGATCCAACGGCGGCTTCGGGAGCATGGACCAGAACCAGATGGACTTTGGCTTTGGCATAAACTGGGAGGGCGTGCACAACGACTATGCGGAGGCTGCACAGCCGATGAATCCCTTTGATACGTTTTTCTTTGGCGGGCCGCAGGGAGGCAACGCCGGATTTGGCTCATCGAATGGCGAGGGTGGTCATTCGGGAGGGAATGATATCTGAGGATGAAGGAGAAGAATAGGACGTGGAGTTGATGATTGATCGGGGGATTTTTTTCTATCATATGCATACATACCCAATGGTTTTTTGCTTTTCCAGTTTGTTCTGTTTTTGTTGGATTCGTCTTGTTCTGCTTTGCTCTCCTGTTTCGCGGAGGCTCTCTGTTTTGATGATACAACTGGGAGCTATTTTACTTGGGCATATGAAATCATTGAGAAATGGATTCTTGAATCTGAATTCTTCACAGTAAGGGTATGTTTACTTTGAGCGACTACCTGTATATATATATATATACATAAACATATTCCTACCAGGTACGGAGTAGATAGATATGTGTTTCAAAATGAAGTCGTGCTATCCATTATTCATTCATTCTTCATCGTTATGTGGCGGCAGTGTAAGCATGATTGTCTAAAAAAAAAAAAAAAAGAAAAGAAAAAAAACCAAGAAAACAGATTCAACGCCAACATCGCTTCATTACGCATTGCTTGCTTGCTTGCCTCTCCCTGCAATCGGTCAAAACGGGACACTTTTACTTCACTCGCACGTGAGAGTCTTGTTCTTGGGTATCAATCAATGTCCTCTGAAACGTTGCAATAGATGTGACCTTGCAGCTGCAAAAACGCGAAAGAGAGAGAGAGAAGCATGAGTCGATAGCCAAAATGGAACAAAAAAGGAAAGGGGAAATATAACAAAATAAACTTGGAATCAACGGAAACGGCTTAACGGCTTAACGGCGGTATCTCCTGTCGTCGTCTTCGCTGTAGCTGGATCGTCGGCTGCTCGATCTCCTGGCTTTTCGGCTCTGCCGCCTTGGAGAAGTAGTGGTTTCCTCAATGACAACCACCTCGTTCTCCTCATCGTAGTCCGAAGGAAGGGGGTCCCTCCTAGGTGCCGGCCCGGCTCCAGATGACGAAGAAATCGTCGTCAGCGGTGACGGCTCTCTCTTTCTCCGCATAGGCTCTACAATGACGGGTTCCTTTCCTCTCCTCTCACTCCTACGCTTGGACGTCCTCGTGGTGCGCTCCCGGCGGATCGAGAGCACCCTTGCACCGTGCATCGAAGGGACCTTCTTCTTGGGCTTTTCGCTCTTCGGGCGGGTGGAGCTTAGCATACTGCGGGAGACGTACGACTTGGACTCGGTGACCTCTGCAGTGCGGACGAGGCTGGACATGGGTCCGAAGCCCAGAATCGTGTATATGACTAGCAACAGCAAAATAAAGCCAACGACTGCAGCGATGACGATGCCGACGATGGCGCCTGGCGTGAGAGAGTCGTGGAGGGAGCCGTATGTCTCGGGGATAACAACAAAGGTGGTCGTGGCGGAGTCTCGCTGTCGAGCCACGAGGGACGGAACATCGCCATAGATAGTTCTGGTCGCGGACCCGGGAGCTTTAGCGAGCTCGTCTATTGGCAGCCGTAAGAGAAGCGGTAGAGCCGGCATGTTTGTTTCTGTGTGCCCGTTTCTGGACCCCCCTTCGGATGGAGACGTTGATTGGATAAGTTATGTTATGAATCCAGCTTCTTGCTGCCGAGATTCGGGAGAGAGGGGAAGAGAGAGCAGAGGAGGAGAGCGCGAAGGCGAAAGAGTCGGATAAGGACGCGGATTTTGCTGTCGTTGGACTCTGAGAGCCCGAGCAGGAGGAAGACAGCAAGATCGGGTACGGTGTAGCAGCTGGAGATGGACAGGCGAATAGATGGCGAGGACGAAACAGCGCAATGCAATGCAACGAGGGCCCTCAGTAGGATGACGATGGCGTGTGCATCAACTGCATCATGTCGCTTTCAGGGGTGGAGGTTTCTACTGTCTGTCTCAGTAGGACATTTTTTGAATCACCGAGGTTGAAGAGGGAAAAAAGAAGCTGTCCCGCCTCATTCCCTGTCTCGTCTTTTTTTTGTGGTGACTTGTTTGGTTTGTTGGTTCGTAATAGTAATTGGCATATGATAAGCCAAGCTTCAGGCACAAGGTGGGCTGGATGGGCGGCAACGAACCGAGCCTAGAGAAAAAAAAATCCCCAGCCACCGATCAAATGGCGCTCCCAGCCACATCATTTTTGGTGGAGGCCATTGACGTATTACCTGGTCCAATGAGAAGAGACGGATAGATTGAATATCTTGCTTACCTTGATGTATATTTAACTTTTGATGGATAAAAGTAAGACGGAGAGAGTGTGTGTAAGAGAGAGAAAGAAGAGAAGAGAAGAGAAGAGAAGAGAAGAGTTGGATTGCACTCGATTGAAGAAATAGATGAATAATGAAGAAGCAAAGAATTGACTGTAAAGCAGGTACCAACGCTTTGGAGCGTGCGTAAGTCTCAGTGCCAAGCAGTCCATCAGCTGAAACCCCCACGCATCGGATTATCGTTTTGTCGGTCTCAGCGTGTTGACATGACCAAATGCATGGACATGCAGAGAGGGAAGAGTGAGCGAGGGAGCTTGACGAAGAAAAGGAGGGAAGAATCAACGATAGGTTTCGAAGTACACAAAGTAACAGTCTCGCACGGGAGTCGAGACCTCAGGCACTCACATCAAACTCGCAAAATGGAAACGAACGGAAGTCACAGTCCGTTGATGAATGACGTATGAGCCAAGTGGTGAAAAGTCTTGTAAAATACATGTATCAAGTCCAAAGTCACACTCATCCAGAAGGCACAAGTCAAATACAAAAGGGATTTAGCATTTTGAAAATACTTTCAGATCCAATCGCCCATCCACACACGATGGAGCAACTATTCCAACCCCTTTTACCACTAGTAAAACCAGTCAATGCTATATTCCTCCCAAGGCTCGATTTCATCAGAGCTTCGCCAGTCGTCAACAGTGTTAAACAAGTATATATAGATGCAGGTTCATTATGCATCAAATATGTCCGGCGTAAATCACGCACCCTTTCTTTCAATCCCAGAACCCAAGTATTCAAAAAGGAAAAGTAGAAAAGAAAAGAAAAGAAAAGAAAAGAAAAGAAAAGAAAAGAAAAGAAAAGAAAAAATAGAAACAAAGAAAGAAGAACAGGTGCTTTTTTAGGACGCAAAAGCATGTCTCTGAGACTCGATTCTTAACGCCAATCGCCTGTGAAATGAAGAGTGCCGAGTTTTATATTAAAGGCGGCATACTCGGATGAAACTGATGTGGATATTCAAACAAGGAAGGGAAAAAAACAATAGAAAATACAGCCGACCCAGCTGGCCCGATTTATTTACACTTGGGCCATTTGCTTCTGCGGGATCGGCGGCAGAGCACACGTTGGTGGTGGTGCCGGTGGTGGCATCGCCATCCGTGGCATGCTCTTCTTGCGACCCATCATCTGGGCATGGTTGCTGGAAGAAGATGAGGGTCTGGAGGGAAGAGGGGGAAGAGGGCCTGTTGGAGGCGGCGAAAGTGGCGGCGTCTCTGCAATGGTGTCGATTGGGCGTACATCGCCAGGGACCGACCATTCGGAAAAGGCAGACGCGATGCTGGCTCGCTTGGGTCTAGAAGCCCATGAAAATCCTAGAGAAAAGCTCCGCGTTGATTCACCGTCAGCCTCTACTACTGAGTTTCGATTCCTCCTCACCCTATCACCCCAAGCAGCTGCAATATGAGACGGCAATGTATAGTACAGTTTCTCGGATACGGGCGACGCTAGCGGACTATCATCTTCAAATACCGATTGTTGCACGCCGTCAGCTTGAAGCCCAGGAGAAGCAAAAAGGCCCGGCCCAGGGCTGTGACTTCGAGATTCCTTGGGTACCAAGCTCAGACGCCGTCCAAGCATGAGCCGGCCTCGAGGAAGCTTGGGGACACTAGGGGCATCTGCAGACAGTACTTGGGACCGAGTTTCGGCGTTATGGCTCGTCACAGGCCGCTCAGGCATGACGTTCTCCTTTGGAGATGGCTGGTCTTGGACCGTGGACAAGGGACGCCCCGTGCGAATGTTTGATAGTTTACGCAGCGAGACCCGAGGTCCGACAGTGGTTGGTGAGGGAGGGTGTCCATTTTGATCCAGAGCAGAAGTGAGCTTCATGTATCGACGACCCATTTGTTGCATTGAGGAGGCGCCAAAGCTATGAGTGCCGCGGGGGTCGGAAGGAGATGGTGGCTCAGTGTTGACCCAGGGGGGAGAGGGAAATTGGCCGAGTTCAGACATGCCATCACCAATCTCTCCAATGAATGGCGCCATGGTCTGTAACGACACTCGCCGATTCATGATGACGCTGCCGTTAGGCCTTGGCTGTGCAGTCTCTGGAATAGTGGTGATGTCTGCTGGCAGGGGAAATCTCTCGCGTATTGGGGAGTCGGCTGGTGAAGAGGTGGTCGATGTCAAAATGGTTCGTTGGCCAGAGGATAGGAGCGACAGCCGATGAGCGGAGTCCCGGAGGTTGTCCAGTTGGCGACCATCGTGGGAGATTACGCTGTTTGTTGTTGACTTATCGTCACTATTCATGTCGTGGGTAACGGAGTCGAAGTCGATCACGGGAATGGAATAGTCGCAAACCCTTCGTCCATGGTCTTGTTGCAGGACAGGCGAGGGGTTCGCGGGAGCGACTTGTGTTGATCGAATGGCCTCCTTGTCAATAAAGTTTCCTTGGCTCTTCTTTTCGCGAAGATAGACGCTTTCGAAGCTACCCTCCTTGGAAGTAGTTTCTTTGCTATCAAACTCCTTGGGCAATCCAGCCTCAGAGAGGCTCCTCTTGCCACCAAGCTGCTCGATCATTGCGCGCAAACTCGTCATCCAGTCATCCATATCCTCGGCGCTCTCAAAGACCATGAGCATATTGGACGTATAGCGCTTTTCTGTAGTTCGGAAGGATAACTTGGAAAGAAGGGACCGAGACTCGGCTGTAGATACTCTGTCGTCCTCTGTGGTCGCCGAAACCTGTAGCACCCAATGGCGACCCGGAATCATGTCAGTGGCAAAGGCGGCTGACGTCTTGCCCAACCGTAACACCTTTTCGGGCATTCTATCAATGGCTCCATCACCGGTATACTGAAGCAGATAGCCAGCTGTCGCGAGGATGTAAATCTTGGTCGTCCATGGGAGGTTCGTAGTGGATAGAGAATCGCCGCGGTTCCTTCTCCTGAATTTGTCACTATTGCTAGTGTTGGCGGCGCCACTGCCGCCGCTTACATTCATTTCTGTCTGGGAAAGAGGTGCAATGATTTCGAGGCTAGTCTTTTCGCTCAGCTTCATAAGGGCCTCGATTGGTAGAGAAACGGCAGCAAGAGACTGTTGCTTGTGTGCCTGTTGGTATGCCCGGAACAAGGTTGGTAATGTCCAAGTGGCGAGAGTCGGACGGGGTTGCTTGGCTATGCTCATGCCAGGTGTGCGTTTCCCTGAAGAAGCAGCAGCAGCATTGGCAGGGCTGCGGGATTGTGAATCTTGGCCGTCGTCAGGCTTCTCGTGAGAGGAATCCCACGGGTAGTTTGCCATGGGAAGGGCGAGCTCAGACTTGACCTGCTGTCCATAAGGCCAATTCATATCTGCAAGAGACGCTCGAAAGCCTCCAGATCGCGGAGATGCCTTGGCTGAGTTGAGCGAATTGAGAGAGCTGGGTGAACGTAGGCTTTCTTCGCCCTTGCGTAGCTTGGTAGAACGTCCAAAGAGGGTTCGAATGCCGAGTCTCGATTCTCGACGTCCAGGTTTGACCGTTTTCGATTGAGCTAGACTGTCGCTTTCATCTGAGAGAAAGGGTATCGGGGTATGTACTCTTCGAGGGAAAGAATTGTTGCCCTCGGGCGGTTCAGGTCTGCTTATGGGGGCCATGACGGAACCAAGTCAGACAGCACAAGGCCGATTGGGGGAACTGCCCAGTCTAAGCCCGCGATAAGTGATGAATGCGTATAAGTGATTGGGAGGTTGGTCCTTGGAGTCAATGCTTGGTGGACCCATGAAATGTTGCCCAGTGAGTACAGTAGTTTGCTGTGGAGAAGCAACTGTTTCAGAGGAGAGGGTGAAGAGAGGAAAAGTGGAAATGAATGTCTTCGAAGGAGTATACGAGTAATGCCGCAGCACCGACCAGCGTTATAGGATTTGTACAGACTGAGTAGGGGGACTCGAATGTGATCTGAAGGACTGGGCGGAATCGATATAGGCAAGCTGTGAGAATGCTAGCCGAGGTGTTCTAGATGGCCTCGACGGGATACACCGGTAGCAAGAGTAGAGCAGAGCAGAGCAGGACGGAAGCAGTGCTGAAAGAAGATGTGGAGGGAATGTGGAGGGATTGCAAACAAGAGCAGAGAGCAGAAAACGCACAAAGCACAGCAAAGGATTGTGTAGTTTGCTTCCTTCAAGATGGCATTGTGACGAGGGAGAAGGCCAGTCAGTCATTCAGACAGACGAGAGGTGGGACTGTGGGCTAGTAATAGTTGCAGCTTGACAAATGCAAGACCGAGCACAGGCGTCCTGTACCTTGGAAGTTAGTACAAAGTAGGGTACGATTCCTGGCCCGGCCAAATCAGAAGCTCAAGAGCAGAAAAAAAAACAGAGCAAAAGAGATGTCAAAAAGGGTATCCACCGCAATGCATCTCGTCAAAAAGCTTTCACAAGGGCCGGGGACAGGGGTCGAGCGCGAGGTTAATGAGGGTGGGCCGGACGAGGTGCTGAACAGTGCGTGACAGGCGGGGGGCACCACCGAGGCTAGCGGACTAGCAGGCACTGGACATGCATTCATAGTGCTGAGTATGCGAGTCCAGGCGGCAGAGAATTGCACTGATAGAGGCTATGGCCGGCTTTGCGAGTACCGGTACAGGGCCTGAAGCCCAGAAGCCCACATAATGCAGGGCATGGCTGCGGAGGGACACCCGGCAATCCGTGGTGGACTGCGGCTTGGCCTGACAGGATTCGATGGATGAGTGACGGGAAGTTCCAGCGCCTCAGAGCCCAGCAGTGGTGGCGCTTCGGAAGTACCAGTACTCGTACCTGAATGCTTTGTTCGAGAGCCCAAAGTGCCTTATCTTGGTAGTAGCCAGAATGAAAAATCAAATTTGATTATATCAAATCAAATTAAACGTCGGTTGCCCGTGGCTGAGGCATTGAGTTCCTTGTGCCTGTGTCTGATACGCGCTAGGGCTGAGCAAAAGGATTCAAATTCTATCAACATCCATCCGTCCTATGACTAACCCACGAGGTAGGCACACATCACAGCTCGGCAGATTTTTGTCCTTACATATGCGCACATTCAGCTCAAGCACACCTGATTTTACTTTTGTGACAGGTAACACGATCCATGGCAGCTGAGATGCTAAACTAACTACTAACAAAAGATGCTTGCCACTAGCTGCCCAGTCCTGCACAAGAGCATCATGAAATCTCGCCAAAATTTCAGCGCACACAACCTCCAGGCAAAAGAGTGCGGGGGGGCCCCAACACCAACCCGAACCACATGTGAGACCAAGAAATTAATCATATTATTTATCACATTACTTTCGCCTTCCTTTTTATTTTACTTTTTCTTAGCCAAAACTTGTCCCTCACGTTTTTCTTCTTTTGTTCAGGCCGCCAGGCATAGCGGGCGAAGATACCGACGATACGACGCCAACTCGCCCGCGCAGCGTTATTCATTCCTACTTGGTGGTGTATTCTGCGAGCGCATTACCAACAGCGCCGAGCCAGAATCATAACTTTGCACAAAGCATGACGTTCTGCCTGACCCGAGTGTCTTGCCGAGCAGCGAATCATGGCCGAGGGACTAGGACGCCGTGCAAACAGCAACAACGACTCTCCCCGCCGAAAAAAAGAAAAGAAAGCATGTCTTAGGCAGGGGTACAAAAGGCGTCTAAAAGACGTATTACGAGGACGGGCCATCTTGCCCCGAGATGAGGGAGCCCGAGGACCTGGACATGAGCTGCCCCTAGCTTGCAGGCGATATCAGAGATTATCATGGACTTGTCGTCAATCTCAACGCAAACGGCACCGGCTCCCAGTTATTCGGGTCCCCCTTATTGCTGTTTCTATTATTACCAGATGCTGGACGAGGATGCCCAGGCCCGGAGTTGCAGGCTTCTGATCTGTCTCCGGCGCTTTGGGATGGCCCTGCTAGTGCTGGCGACTAGCTAGGGTTGCAGTCTGCTTAGTAGTGGTAGTATCATGCTGACCCACGAGCTACCAGTAGGCCGACGGAGATCAGCGAGACAAGACTCAGCCCTCGCCCTCCCCTCCCACCGATTGGCGTGGAGCTCTGACTGAAAGAGGGTGGGCAGCAAAAGAGAGCATCGCCGTAGGGCCGAGGCCATGCAGCGCTTCGATTGGCAAAAAAGTAAAAGCCCTATCGCGGCACGCGGCTCGATCCCGATTCGACGATTTCGAGCCAGAAAACTTACGAGCGCGCAAAGAGTTCCTGCAAGACCAACGATAGTGCAAACCTTTTGTGCCGCTTCCAAGACACACAAACGAGCACGCGTTGCTTCACGTGGGCAGTCATTGTATCATTCATGAACAATGAAAGCGGCAGACAAAGTTTTTCTCTTATCCCCTCTTCCGTCGGACCGTCCACGAGCAGGGGTTGGTTGGGCCCATTGTGGGTGCGTTTGAAACGGCAATCGTGGAGATCGAGTTGAATCCAAGGAATTTCCGGCTTCTTCGCCTTATTCATTCCAAGTCTTTCCATCGCCCAACTGCATAGCCTCGATAAAAATTGGGTCCAGTGTCGCCAAGTTCGATAGGCATTTGCCAGTTGGCATTGTATCTGCCGTACGGGGTGCTTCGTACTACGCGTTGCACAGCACGTCACCTTACAGATACGAACATACCTCTCGTCTGCATACCGTATTGTTTTGTGACATCTCAAGCGCGTGGGCGATACGTCGAGATGATTCGTCCGCAGCTTCAGTCCGTGAGGTGGTGGTGCTATCAGATGCCAGCAGATGCTATCCTAACTTACCCGATGCTACAGACCGTCCACGCTGCAGATCAACGGCCGCTTCGTGATGCAAGTCTCACGCAAACTTTACCCTCTTTCAGTTCTTACGAGATGCAAGGGATTAATCCACTGGAAGCAGAGGATCTGAACCGCGACCGCGACCGCGACGGTTACGCGCAAAGTTTGGGCCAGTGACTGACGCGGCCGTTGTTTGTCATCAAGAGTCATGGAGTTCAATGGCCCTCAGGACAGCGGCATTTGTTGAATACGAAGCGCTGTGCTCATGGCATGGGGCAATGTTCCTGCAGTAGCGCGTGATATGCAAAACCTCTGTGCGTGCAGCTTGCATGATGCTAGGATGCAAGAGCCACTGCGATTTGCTGGGCTGAGCCCCCAGAATCCTGACACGGCTTACAATACAATCTGGATGCTGGGCTCGTAAGCAAAAGGCCTTTTCAGTCCCTTGCTGCCCGTTCGAAAAGTATTGAGAGCCCATGGGATATCGCAACGCCAGGCAGTTGGTCGTTTTCTCGCACAGAACAACGAGATATGCGGGATTACCACGACATACATGTGCACGAGTTGTTATGTGGCCAACAAGAGTGGAGCATATACTCGACAGTCAAACCAACTCTTGATGTTTGTTTTTTACGACTTCAATCGCAGTATGAGCACCAAAAGAGCTTGTGAATGCTCAAAGCACTACCGTAGATTACTGATTTGGCTCAACCCGTCAAGTTTATGCCGCCGCGTGGCTTGGGCGCGATTGAGCCCTGGCCACGATCATATGTAAACGCTTTGGCCGCCGATTGACGATACAAGAGGCTGCGTGGGTTTCAGTGCGATTCTTTGACCCTAGCCGTCATGGCAAACCAGACACCCGAGATCCTAATGAAACACCCGCGATGGCTTTATGCAATCGCCATTTTGTACACAGAGGACAGAACAAGGCATAGCTATCAGCATCGTCATCAGCTTGTCGTATTTTATTCCGTTTGTAGATTCTCGGTAGAGCTTGGCAACTCAAGCGAGCATCTACAACATCCTACACATGCGCATGGACAGCGGAGTACAAGTGCATTTGCCACCAAGCCGCAGGCCGCAGCCGTCAGGAACTTCCCGGAACACATACGCACAAGTCTGGCGCTTCATCAGCTGGATGCGGCCCAGAGCGCGGCCATGAGCCATTGTCAGCAGAAACATGTCCTGCACGGGCCACGGTGAAAACAGAGCTCTGGGAGCCAGGCACGAAGGATCAAGGCTTTGCCGTGCTGCTGGAATCCTTAATGCTACTCTGTAATAATAATAGTAAGTCGTAGATGGTATCAAGCACATGGGGAGCTTGCAAATGCGATTCATGACGGGCGTCATCAAGCCGGCCTCCCTGGCAATAAGCTGTGCATTAGATACGTGCACTCTGTAAGCTCTTTTATTTCCCTTTCTGCATCTTGGCTTTTGTGAAACCACGTAGACGATTACGTTAGTAGGTAAGGATTTCAGCTGAGGACGTCTACTAGGCGTAGCCAATCTAGGGAGCTTAGTTTAGATCAGACATGTCTAGGAAGAGCCGTGTTTCAACCACGCGGCCTTTCATACCTGACAACATAATCTAACTACCTACCTGGTCAACTAATACTAGGCAGAGTAGAATTCGTAGAGAGATTATACAGATGATTCAGATGCTTAGCAATGCAACTGTGAGAACAGTTCGTGTTTGTTGAATGTCTGTGACTAATCCAGTCCATTTCCACTGGCAACATTGCCAACAACTTCTACTTCACTCACACAGATACGTATTCCAGATACGTCAGCCAAAGTGCTCATGCTCAACAACCAGATGCCCATTCTATTTTTGTTGGTGCCAATGATGATCAAATGCATATCCTCCCCGTCGATCCCATCCACCCCAAACCGATTTCCTACAGATTCATCAAAATGTTGAGGTGAGCTTTCGGGGTGGCGTCTGGAAGTAGCCGGATAGCCTACTGACCAGCCCCGATCGGGCATCCAAAGGGACCTACGGGCCGGCAGTTTCCCAATGTCCCGAGAATGAACCCAATGGCAGTTTGTAGGTTCGGGTCATGGAAGCTGACAGCTGGATCGATTCGTCATGAGGCTTGCGGAGATGCAAAGTTCTCCCCCACTTTCAATCCGGGGAGAGAGGCTTTGGCAGCGGCTATCCGGTTGCGTAAAGTGACACGGGTTGCCGAAGGGGGATGGCCAACAAAAAAAAACGGTGCCTTTCACGGGTTGGGCATTGAGTTTATCGGATGTGGGAGGTTGAATAAAGAATGAGATAAGGTATATATAGCGTCGAGGTAGTGGTGATTTTGGGTTATTTGAATTGTGTGACACTTACAAAGCCAACAAACCGTTGAAGTAATAAACTTTTAAAGCAACAAACTGTTTGAAAAGCGCAACAATGTCCATCGTTCAGCCACAGGAATACCAGACCGTTGACGACGTGCCATACCAGCGAGGGTAAGGATATCCATCACCAACTCTGTCATCCATCTTGTATTCCCATGTTCCATCACATTCCGGGCATTGCAGTAGATTTCACTTACACACAATCTTACAACATGCTATTACATCACAAAGACTAACAAACCGTCTCTTCTCGATAATTCAGCCGTCCTCTCCCAACCGTCACCCCCGTCTTCCAGAACAAGCTGCCCAACTCGCCCGGAAAGACGTCCATCGGCCTCCTCGTCGACTTCCCGCCCAACTCGTCAACGCCTCCCCACACGCACGGCGGCGCGGCCATCTCCGTCTTCGTCATCAAGGGCACCGTGCTCAACAAGATGAACGATGGCCCGACTCGTGTGATCCCGGCGGGCGGCACGTGGTTCGAGGCCCCCGGCTGCCACCACCGAACCAGCGACAACTTCAGCACCACGGAGCCGGCGCAGATCCTGGCGACGATGGTGGTTGACACAAAAACCGTTGAGGAGGGCGGGATGGCGGCTCTTGTTGTGCTCGACCCGGAGTATGCTGATATCAGACTTGGTTAAATTGATATGCTGCAATGAAGAGAACCGGAAGCTCGGAAAGGGTGTTGGTGTTGCCAATATCAGAAGTGGCCAGCGGAGGCTCGGATTGCTGTTAGTAAACGGGGCATCTCAGCAGGAAGGCAAAATGATCATGTAAAACAATCAATAGCAACGAATCGTTTTGACAAACTAGTGTGTCCCCATGATGCCGGAGGTTTTCAATGGAGTTGCGGTCGTTGTCGTACCTCTCGGAATATTGCTGTGCAGGTCCCCTATGGCGTCACTGCAGCAGAGGCCGGGCAAGTTGTGTCGCTACCCCCTGTAATTCCGTCCCCCGTAGGCCCCCGAGACTGGAAACGCCACAGCGGCTTCAGGCGTCTGCCAGCACCGCAGTTGGCTGCTACCGGGCACTGCTCAGCGGTCTGATGACGCTCCAAGTCACTGGGTCGCTCTTCGAGGCGTAGAGCATAGAAGTGGTACGAAACCTCGAACCACCGCCCGGCCATTTTACGTTTTCGCCTCCAATGTTGATCAGCGGCACATCACGCTGGACTCAAACCTTGTGCTCCTGCATATGCCATTGACCAAAGCAGCTCTTAATACTGTACGCACGCCCCTTCGCCTCAAGCCATCGATTCACCATGGCAGCGTTCGCTTCCGGTCATTGCTTCAACACTTGAACTCTTGACTCATCCTCTGCCAACTCCACCATTGTCCTACAACAAACACCTACTTTTATTCTCCCGCTCGCCCTCCCTCCATGCTCAGCTACGACAAACTAAACAAGCCACTTGGACACCTGGACGACCTGACGATACTTTGCGTCGCAATCAGCCCTACCTGACAAACTCTACGCTAGGCTACCTACAGTTTTTTTTTTTTTTTTCTATCACCAGCTCCCAGCTTGATAACCTGAGAAACATCAAACCTGAGCAAACAGAGCAGACCAGACCTCTGTAACCCTTCAATCCGTCTTTGCGAAACGAAAACAATAAACAAATCCAGTCTCACGCTCATCCGCATCACCGAATTGAATTGAATCTGCCAGCGATGGCGGCCAACGGTGACGTCTCTTCCGTGCCCCGCTCCGAGTCCCCCACTGGATCGCCTCGATCCGCGTCCATTTCGTTGCATGCCGCAGCCGCTATGAATGCCGGCCTCCAACGAGAACCTTCACGCAGTAAGTCGGAATCAGCCGATCTGCCTCTCCCGGCTAAAAAGCTTGTCCATCGACTGCGCTTTTTCGCTCTTGCTGCCACCACTCAAACCACCCTGTCCTCACCACTCTAACTCGCCGTTTAGGATCGTCCAACAGCTCTCTAGCTCGCAGCCTCGCATCCCCGCCCAGCCGCCGACGATCGACCATCCTGATGAACCTCCAGCTAAACGACCCTGCGGTGCCAGCACCGGGCGAGTTCCAAGAACACATGAGGGCGAGCCCGCAGCCTTATAGCGGCGGCATCCCGCCAGAGTCGAGCCGACATATCAGGACACCGAGTCTGGGTGAGCTCCATCAGGAGCTCGAGGCAGAGCAGGAGGGCCATGTCGTAAGCAACAAGCACCAGCTCTATTGAATACTACTTGGTGGAAAGAGCAGATACTAACGAAATTTGAAATTTACAGAATCGCCTTTTGAACATGATTCGACAACAGCAGCTAGAGCTTCAGCGCCTTCAAGCAAGCCATCCGCATGCATCTGGCGGAGACGAGAGTGCGACCGCGAGTGTTGCTGGCTCCGAGAGACCACACCGGTCGCTGCCTGTCCCCATCTCGACCCAGTCCCCAACCGGAAACCATGTTCCATCGATTTCTGGCTCGTCATTTTCTCGATCGCCCATCTTCCCTCACCACCGGAACTCTATGGAGATGGCTCGCGCCGACATGCAGCGCCGGTCCAGGACGCCAAGCCGAAACGCCTCACCTCGACTGCGGGCGACTTCCATCAGTGCCGAGAGCGGGGACTGGTCTCTGTTCCGCGACGAAAGCGCCTTTTACCAGGCCGAAACACAGATGCTGACCCGCGAGAACCAGATGCTCCGGCATCGCATTCGTGAACTGGGTAGGTTACCTGCTACTTTCTTCCACTGCTGCCTAAACACACCCCAGAAGGACAAGTGAGAGGCAATAAAATGCATACAAAGATGCTAACTCCTATGCATAGAAAAACAAGTCTCTGAAATGACCAGCTCTCCCGTACCAAACGAGCCGCCGGTGTCTTCAAATCTTACTCGATCGTCGACCTCGGCCGAGGAGAGCGAATCTGTGTCCAGGGCAGCATAGCCGCACCCTGTGTGTCAATTTACCGCTATGCGGCGACGGTTACGATTGCCAGCCATGTGGAAATTGCCAAATTGCTTTGAAAACTGGAGGCCGATTGTAAAAGTATTGGGCCGCATGCTTTGATTCTATATGCGAGGTTCAACAACATGGTAGCAGGTTGCTTTTGGCTGGCGTCTAGGCGATGGTTGACAAAACCAATCGGGTCATAATATCAGTGGTCTTTTTTCACTTTTGCTAGATGGAGTTTCTTTCCTTTTCGTAGGTAGTGAGTGATATCGAGAGACTGTGAGATGGCCGTTGCTGAGCTGCAATTCGGATCATGCAGCCACGTTCCATGTCACGGGGAAGGTCATCAATTCTTCGTCTGAGAACTAAGACTCAATCTCAATTATCACGAGAATTACCAATAAAAACATGTCGCAAATAACAAGCATATCCGGCTATTCATTTGATTTCATATCAGTATTTCATAGGACATGATGACCTTCTGCTGGTCTCAGTCTGGGGTTCAATGTGGGTCTCCAACTTTCTTATGAAGCTTCTCTAAAAGCTACCCACCTCATATAGCCGACTTACCCTGAATCAAAACCACATCAAGCCCATTCTTGTTCATCTGCATTCTTTCTTGCTCATATGCAGTCTCGGAAACGATAGGGAAGATGCTGGCAAGGAGGGCAGCAAGATTGATTCGTCTGTCCAGCCAGACTCGGCACGTCCAGGCTTTAAATTTCAGCTCTACGGCGAGTGTCCAAGCTGATTTCACTCATGCGGCAAGTTGTTTCATATAACCTTTATATATTCTACATCATCTCAACAACAACACACACACACACACACACACACACACACAAGTCTTAACCAAACTCGACATCTAACATGGTTCGCTCCAGGTCATCGGCGGCGGCGTCGTCGGTCTCGCCATTGCCCGCCAGCTGTCCCTCCAGCCCGGCACATCCACCGTGCTCATAGAGCGGCACTCCGCTGTCGGCACAGAGACCAGCTCGCGCAACAGCGAGGTCATCCACGCTGGCATCTATTACGGCAAGGATACCCTCAAGGCGAAGCTCTGCCTCCGAGGCAAGGACCTGCTGTACGAGCTCTGCGACAAGCACGGCGTCGCCTATAGTAGGACGGGCAAGTGGCTCGTTGCCCAGAACGACGCGCAGAGGGAGGCCCTGGAGAGGATCCACGCTCTTTGTACTGATGAGATTGGCGTTCCGGTGAGATGGGTGTCTGACAAGGAGGTCCGTGAGCGCGGCGAGGGTGTCTTGGCCAAGGCTGGTGCCCTGGAGAGCCCGACGACGGGCATCGTCGACTCTCACGGCCTGATGCTCTGCTTGCAAGGCCTCTTCGAGGACGCCGGCGGCATTGTCGCCCTGAGCTCTCCCGTTGTAGGCGTCCGCCCGCTCTCTCAGGGAGGATCCTCGCCCCCGGGCAACGCAGGCTGGGAAATCGACGTCTCGGACGGCCCCGGCGGCGACGTGTCCACCATGACGGCCGAGACACTCATCAACGCCGCCGGCCTCGGCTCCGTCGCCGTCCACAACATGATTGTGCCCCCCTCGCAGCGCAAGCAGCTCTTCTACGCAAAGGGCAACTACTTCTCCTACTCGGCCTCCCGCCCCAAAATCTCCCGCCTCATATACCCGGCTCCCGAGCCCGGCGCCAGCGGACTCGGCACGCATCTCACCATCGACCTCGCCGGACGGATCCGCTTCGGCCCGGACGTCGAGTGGGTGGACGATCCGAATGACCTCACTGCCAACGCCTCACGGCTGCAGCAGGCCGTTGCCGAAATCCAAAAGTATCTCCCGGAAGTAGATGCCAGCGCCCTGGTGGCCGACTACGCAGGTATGCGGCCCAAGCTGGCGGCAAAGGGCGCGGCGTCGGCAACGGACAAGGGCTTCGAGGACTTCATCGTCAGAAAGGAACAAGGCTACGAAGGCTGGGTTAATCTGCTGGGCATCGAAAGCCCTGGGTTGACAAGCAGCCTTGCCATAGCAGAAATGGTACATAGGCTTCTACATGGCCAAGCGAGCACATAGGATATATCACTTACATCTCAAGTCAATGAATTCTTTCAGTACGATACCATTACTTCATTTTAAATAGAAGAAAAAAAAGGAGAAAACCATGCAATTTCCATATTTAGACCGGATATCATACACAAGCAAAAAAGCGAGTCCTGCAACAAGTCTGCAGCGACAGGTGGACTGGACCCATCCAGATTTTGGCCAAAAGGGCATCAGAAAGCAAAACGGCGCGTTAGCAAAGAGAAAAAAAAAGAAGCATACTCCCACCCTTGTGCAGATCAATTATTCCATGCCGGGGAATTTGAAAAAAGAAACAAGAGGAAGGAGAAAAAGAGCCATGTAAGCAGGAAATAGAAAAAGACAATGTCAAAGCCCAAACACCCAGCTCAATTCCATTTCGTAAACCATTCATCCCAGAGACCATTAAAAAGAGTGAAGTAAAATGGGGGAGGAAAGAAATGAGAAAGAAGAAGAAAAAGAAGAAGATAGCGAAGCAAGTTTCATAAAAAAATAAAAGCATACAGAGACGCAAAGAGGGTCCTGACAACTTTTCCCTGGGTTGTCCAAATTGGGCAACATTATCGTGCCCAGACACTGAAAACCTCAAGTTCCAACGCCAACCAATCCTTGTTATACTTGCAAAATGCATTAACTTGTGACGATATGGAACCCTTTTGAGATGGGGCCTCTCTCATTCCCTTCCTTGGTAGGGAGTAATGCTTCAGCGCAGGGTTATACTATTACAATACTGTCGGGCAGAGAGGTCAACACGTAGCTGGTAGATGCCATTCTGAGCACCAATGAAGCTAAAGAGGACATTTCGCGTTAGCATCTGTTTTCATACCATAATCATGCAGAGAGAGCTAAATAAGCCATTGATCAAGACTTACAGTACGGTACCGTCCTGGCTCCAAGAGAGCCCCGATGTGTTGTCCGGTGAGGGAGGAACCTCAAAGACACCGTGGTCTGGTGCCAGCGTCCCTCGTACGGCGCTCTCCTCCCAGCGACTGGCCGCCTGAGGTGGAACTGGGCGCTCTTCAGAGGGGCTGGCATCTGCCGAGGGCCGTTCCCGAGCCTGGAGAATCTCCAGAACGGAAAGATACGATGAGTCTTGCCTGTCTCGTTGGTCCCGCAGGGCAGCCATCGTCTCGTTGATACGATCGATCCACCGCTGCTCAGCCCGGCCGCCGCCGCCTTGGCTCGTTTCACGCATAAGCTGGCGGGCATTTCGTACGCGCTCTTGGGCCCGTTCCCGATGGTCTCTGTAGAGATTGAGCAAGTCGTTGGGAGTCTGAACTGTGCCTTGACGGGCTCGGGTGGTGAAGGAAGATGTTGCCGTGGGTGTGGCTCCGGTTCCTCCTATCCAGCCCGTCGCCGCCCCTGATCCTCGTTCGTCGCCGGGCTGAGCGTTTGGCCTCTCTCGGCGCCGACGTTCGCTCTGTATGGCTTCAAGAACTCTAGTCTCAGCTGGCGTCAGTGGCTGGTGCAGCATCTGGGCACTGAAGAAATTGGCTGCTGAAATAGGAGGGTTCAGGGGCTCCCCCCTCGTCATGCGTGTTTCCAGCAATCGGGGGTCAATGGTCTGCGTGTCAAATATGTTGATATGCTCATACTCAGACTCTTTGTTGAGATCAATAATCTGCCGAACCATGAAGTTGTGTCTTACGTCGGCGATGCCAACGCGGCCACGATCCTCAGTCCATGCCAAAAGGTCATACGGTCCCGGGCAGAAAGCCATGTCTCGAATGGCTCCTGGTCCGCTGTTGGGCCGCGAAGACTGGAACGTCGTGATGAGGGGATCAACCGTCTCGTCGGTCAACTGCGTCGCGTTGAATATCGAAATGGTACCGTGTTGAGTTCCAATGGCGAGGTAGCCGCCAGACGTAGAAAAGGATGCTGCAAAACTCCCACGGCTATCCGTCTTGTCATCCTTTTTCTGGCTTTTGAGGAGAATCCTCTGCTTGAGTTCCCACTTGCCCGGGAAGGCTCCAACTCGCTGGTGGACGTATAGATACGGGTCGTCCAAGATGGCGACCAGGAGTCGGCCATCAGGCGAGATGATGGCCCTGTTGACGAAATCGGGGTAGCGGACAACGTCCAGAGGTTCGGTCAACTCCTTTTGCTCAAAGTCAACCAGGCTGACAAGCGTCACGGTACGATCATTGTTGGCCAGAACTGCCACGGGTTCCGTATAGGCACGGCCGTCAATGGGCAAACCTTGCCCGCTAGGAGGAGGAAACCAGAGGGTGATGCAATTGACTCGCTCCTTAGCAAGCTTCATGCTCTTTGCCGTCACCTTGGCTGACTGTTGAGCTGCAGCTGTAAGCATATTGAGCGCAGCTTCCTCGGGCGAGGTCGTGGAGCTCTCATTGCCTAGAGAAGGGCCGGCATCAGAATCTGAGCTAGCAGCTGTGTCCTGAGGGTTCTCGATGGCACGACCTCCTTCTCCCTCAAGTCTTATAGCCACAAACTCGCCCGTCTCGCTTCCGCAGCACAGCCATCCATTTTCGGCGACCAGACACCGTGGCGCAAAGGTGAGGTGCTTGATCGTTTCGCAGCTGCGAGCTAGGGTGTTGAGCCGCTGGATCTGACGGCTTCCAACTCCACCGGGATAAAAGAGGTTGTGTTTGTTTTCGGCACTTATGAGGGACCGCAGCTGCCAATGTCTAGATAGAGATGAAACAATCTGGTTAGCAAGTGTAGACGGATAATTGCGGCAAGTTGGATAGACATAGCCATGGGTTGACATACTGTGAGCGAACAGGGACCCGGAAGTGCGTTCGTTGGATCCTGGAGATGAGGCGATCGGAAGTATAATATCTGCATAACCATCCAACATCGACATGATTAGCAACAGCACAGCAACGAAGCTTCGGCAGCACAACAGGGGGAATCGCTCACGAGGCATCGTCCTTGCGAGCCATAGTAGCGTCGTCGGCCGGTAGTTCGTCGCTGCAATGAGTTGGGGCTCAATGGCCAAGGGGGTCAGCTGCGTTGCAGCACCCAAAGGGGGCAGCCAGGCACAGGCTGGAAGCACGTTCGAGTGGTGATAGATGGGATGATGTGGTTGAGTCCCTCGAGAAGCGCCGGAAAGCCGAGTCAATGCTCCAAGCAAAGGGAATGTCCGGTATTAGAAGTGTGAGGATGCTGATACGAGATGCGAGTTGAAATGGGCGGAGGAGGAGAGGAGGGAGATGGCGTGAGGAGAAGGTCGTGATGGGATTGGGTTCTGAGGAAGAAGCAAAACAACGGGCTGAGATGGAGGTGGCTTATTCCCAGCACAGTCTGGACGTGCGACCCGTGGAGTTGCACTTACAGCGGAGTACAGGGTACTTTCAGGCTGCATCGGCGCCTTATCGCCCCCAGCAAGCCCGCTGGAACGGCGCACAGGTACCCTGTACCTGAATCAGAGTCCGAGCAACAGCGCTATGGCGGCTCCCCGGATAAGACACAATGGTGAGAGTGGAGTGGGTAGATGACGTCTGTCGGTCGATGATTCAATGACATGAAGCTTTTCTGATCTGATGAGAAACAGAGTTGCCCTACTAAGCATTTAAACACATTCATACGTACGCCGTAATCGATACGAGTTAGTTACGAATACTCACTGAATGCTTTTTGATTTTGCCGGAGGATTTGAATTTGCGGTCTGAGGCTGCAAGGTGAGGGTGTGTGCAACAGGCGATGGATGGGTGCAGTGCATATACTTGATGCAAGTAAACTTGGGGGCATCTATTGGTTTTTGAGTACCCGATCACCACCCAAAACTCCAAGTGATATTGCATCAAAGTGATCAATGGAACGCTTCGACGCCCTGCATGCATAGACTGGATTCTGGGCCTCTCGAGGATCCCTGCAAAGTATCCAATACCTCAGTTGCTCAGGTAGCAGAGCGTCAAGCATGCATCGTAGGGAAATTACAGGTCATTATCAAGCAAGTCAGTTGGTAGTACCAAGGACGTTCCACTACCCAGCAGGCAATAAAACGTGCATCAATAGAGCGTGGCAAGCATCCATCCTGTTTCACGCCACCGGGTGCTATAGTGTTTGCTAATATTCCGTAGAGGGATAGGTGCTACTTGGTGGGTAACACCACCAAAAGCAAAAGGAGAGATGAAAAGGAAACAAACATTGAGAAAAGAATAAGAAGAAGAAGAAGTTAAAAAGGACATTGATTGGTATTGGGGGTCATCGGATACGGCAGCTAGCGGGGTTTGCATTTGATGACAGTTGAGGAGTGTTTTCTCTTCTAATCCAAACCCATTTTGGTGGTTTGGGGCGCTGCTTTGGCTGAACCTTTTATGCAGCCAAATATTGACACCAAGTCTATGCCGGAGCCTTGTCACCACCATGATGGAAGCTGTCCAAGCTTGTTTGAATCGAATCTGGATACCTTACCTTCTTCAAGCCAGGAATTACTAGAGTCACAAGACGTTATAGAAGAACATCGGCGTGTAGATGAAACTCCCGCTTTGAGCCGATCGTAGCCTGAGCCATGGCCAGCACTTACCGATGCTGCTCAGCTTCTCTCGTCCTCCCGCGGTCCGTGATGGCTTTGTAGCCTCCGCTAACACGATTCAGTCCCCACCAGATTCTTGCAGTGATCCATCCAATTCTCTTTCTGCTAGCAAGCATTCAATATTCTTCTCCGCATGTGCCGCCATCAGTCTGAGTGCATCCCGGACTAACATTTGTTCCGCCAGTGCCGGTGCGGCGGGTGGGACCGGGATTGCGGGACTGCCTGTTGCCTCTTTCTCTCGGCTTCTATGGCCGACGGTCGCAGCACAGAGCGGTTTTTCCAAGGCTAGAAGAAAAAAAAAATTCGCTTCTCTCCACCATTTCCCTCTCCAGCTGTCCATCCAGTCTTCTCCATATCTAGACACCTCTTCCCAGATTGCGTGTCTCTTTTCCCTCTTTTCCTCTTCTTCCCTGTTTATCCATTGTATACCCTCAATTCCATTCGACATGTTGGCTGCGCGATTCTCCAGAGCTGTAAGTCACACAATGCCGAGGAATCTGCGTCGTCATGAATGCATGCTAACGTGCCTCCGAATAGCTTCCCCGAGCTACTCCCATTGCCGCTCGCTCGGCGGCCTTTGCCAGAACACCTCTCGTCTCAAAGTTTGCTCGCTATGAGTCAACAGCTGCTGAGGGCGATGGCAAGGTCCAGGGTGCCGTCATTGGTATCGACCTGGGAACCACCAACTCTGCCGTCGCCATCATGGAGGGCAAGACACCCCGCATCATTGAAAACTCAGAAGGTTAGTAGCCCTTCCCACTGCCTCGTCGCATCCATCGTCCAATTTTGCTTACAAGATTCCGTCCAGGTGCCCGTACCACCCCTTCAGTAGTTGCCTTTGCCGAGGATGGCGAGCGACTGGTTGGCGTTGCTGCCAAGCGACAGGCCGTGGTCAACCCAGAGAACACCCTCTTCGCCACCAAGCGATTGATCGGTCGCAAGTTTAGCGACGCTGAGGTCCAGCGTGACATCAAGGAGGTCCCCTACAAGATCGTCCAGCACTCCAACGGCGATGCCTGGGTCTCTGCTCGTGACCAGAAGTACTCTCCTTCCCAGATTGGTGGCTTCGTCCTCAACAAGATGAAGGAGACCGCCGAGGCCTACCTGTCTAAGCCCGTCAAGAACGCCGTTGTTACCGTTCCCGCTTACTTCAACGATGCTCAGCGTCAGAGCACCAAGGACGCCGGTCAGATTGCCGGTCTCAACGTCCTCCGTGTCGTCAACGAGCCTACCGCTGCCGCCCTGGCCTATGGTCTTGAGAAGGAGGCCGACCGCGTTGTCGCCGTCTACGATCTTGGTGGTGGTACTTTCGATATCTCCATCCTGGAGATCCAGAACGGTGTCTTCGAGGTCAAGTCCACCAACGGTGACACCCACCTTGGTGGTGAGGATTTCGATATCCACCTGGTCCGCCACATGGTTGGCGAGTTCAAGAAGACCTCTGGTCTCGATCTTTCTGGCGATCGCATGGCTATCCAGCGTATCCGTGAGGCTGCTGAGAAGGCCAAGATTGAGCTTTCTTCCTCTCTCCAGACCGACATCAACCTGCCCTTCATCACTGCCGATGCTTCCGGCCCCAAGCACATCAATCTGAAGCTCACCCGCTCTCAGCTTGAGAAGATGGTTGAGCCTCTGATCAACCGAACCATCGAGCCCGTCCGCAAGGCCCTCAAGGATGCTGGTCTCCAGGCCAAGGACATCCAGGAGGTCATCCTGGTCGGTGGTATGACCCGTATGCCCAAGGTTGCTGAGTCCGTCAAGTCCATCTTCGGTCGCGACCCCGCCAAGTCCGTCAACCCTGACGAGGCTGTCGCCATGGGTGCTGCTATCCAGGGTGCTGTTCTCTCTGGTGAGGTCAAGGATCTCCTTCTCCTTGACGTCACCCCCCTGTCTCTCGGTATCGAGACCCTGGGCGGTGTCTTCACCCGTCTGATCAACCGAAACACCACCATTCCCACCAAGAAGTCCCAGGTCTTCTCCACTGCCGCCGACTCCCAGACTGCCGTCGAGATCAAGGTCTTCCAGGGTGAGCGTGAGCTCGTCCGTGACAACAAGCTGCTCGGAAACTTCCAGCTTGTTGGTATCCCCCCTGCTCGCCGTGGTGTCCCTCAGATCGAGGTCACCTTCGACATTGACGCCGATTCCATCGTCCACGTCCACGCCAAGGACAAGTCCACCAACATGGACCAGTCCATCACCATTGCTTCCGGATCTGGTCTCTCTGACAACGAGATCCAGCAGATGGTTGAGGACTCCGAGAAGTACGCAGAGTCTGACAAGGAGCGCAAGTCTGCCATCGAGTCCAGCAACCGCGCCGACAGCGTCCTGAACGACACTGAGCGTGCCCTCGACGAGTACGCCGACAAGCTCGACAAGGCTGAGGCCGACGGTCTCCGTGAGAAGATTGCCTCTCTCCGCGAGTACGTCTCCAAGATCCAGTCTGGCGACAGCACTGCCACCGCCGCCGAGATCAAGGAGAAGACCGATGAGCTCCAGGTCGCTTCCCTGAACCTCTTCGACAAGATGCACAAGGCCCGCAGCGAGAACGCCGAGCAGTCCTCCTCCAGCGAGCAGTCTACCGAGGGCGAGAAGAAGGATGAGAACAAGCCTTAAGAAGGCCTTGGAGAGAGAAAGCGAAGAGCAAAGCGAACAAAAATTTCATTGAAAAAAAAAAACTCAAAATACCACTTGTATCAAAACCACATTTACTGTTCGATTATTCCAAAGAAGCGTGGGGCATGGCATAGATCCCTCTTCTTTCTGTATTTATGATGTACTCATATCCCGCCTAAGCTGCTACCTATGCAATTGCCTATTTTTTACCAATGTCGTTAATACCTATGGCTGGCGGAACAGGCGTTGGAGCATCAAAAAATTTCTCTAGGAAGATGTTTTTTCTTCCTTGATTCTATTTTCTTTTCTTGGTTTATGAATGATTGATTGGACGGTCGCAAAGGGATCAAAATGCGCCTTGGGGGTATGGACAAAGGGACAAACGAAAAAAAAGAGAAAAGAGACCTTTGGTAGTTAGATGATAATGATTTTCTCCCCTCTTAAAATTTTCATTGAAATTCTCAATTACCTTCATGCCTTTGCGGAATTGTGATTCTATCTATACCCATATTTGCGGATTCTGTGGTATAAGTAAATGTTATTGTTGCGTGATGCTTCTTCTATTCTAAGTCATCCACCCCCAAGATGTATTCAACATGTTGATCCCATGCCAATGGATTGGACCTCTATATACAGTATCATGTCGTTGTGTGGCTATTTCCACCTCATTCGCCGGCGAATTGCTATTTCTCCCTGCTGGAAGTAAAGGCTGCTGCAAATCGTCGATGGGACTCTCGTCTCGGACGTTGACCACTCTCTGAAGACGTTCGCCGGGCCGCACAACAAGATTCTTTAGAAAGGAAGATTGATCTAGAACCATCTCCTGCGCTGGTACAGAGGTATCGTCTCGGTGTTGGAGCCGCTTATGATGGTTGGCTGTGTAGAAGATGAAGAGTGTGAGGCAAACGATGATTGATACGCAGAGGAAGATGGCTAGGGCTGGAGGCATGACATCTGCGTTATGAATAGGTTTGGGTGAGGGAGGATGATCGAACGGCGATCGGTAGCCTGGAGCCATGAGTGCTGGTTAAGAAGATGGGATGAGGAGAAAAGCGGCATGTATGAGATCACGGTTGGATTTGATTAAAGCTACTTCTTAAGACGAGAATACGATAGAATGGCCATCACAAGTGGGAAGGGATTTTCACCTTCCGCGTGCTTCTCGTGTTTGCTGTGGGTGCAAAAGGGTTGATTGCCTCATTCTCCCTGAATTACGAGTTTCATTCCAGAGGCGGACCTGTGCTCTCGTCAACGTGACTACCCGCGTCGTACATCATCAATTTGCAGGGCAAAGGCAAACCATTTGTGAGACAGTGCCCCCTCAGCCATAATATTTGCACTGCTAGCTAAACAAATGGTCACCGGACTGCATGTCACCAAGCGTGAAGGAACAGGAGAGAGGTGCGGTCATAAAGAAGAGCCGGGAATCATTAGAAAGAGTATTTTGTTGCTTTAGATTTTAGTGCAAGATACAACACGTGTGCACCGGCATCATCACCTCCCAAAGCCAAACCAGCCTCTCTTAGTCGTCTGAGCAGGCTGCTCGGGTTCCTGGGCGCCTTCGACGGCTTGCCCACCCACGGCCACCTGGGGCTCCTTTCCTGGATAGTGAATATAGTTCCACGCAACGTCGAGGAAAATGGGCTTGATAGGGACCACCTCTTCTCTGGGAGGGAATTCGACTATGTGTTCTAGATCGGCCCCACCGACGGGGTATTCGTACAGCTTCTCGACAAGAGGAACGTTGCTTTCGTACTCGTCGACCTTGGTTTTCTTCTTCCGCAGGTTGTCGACGTGGACAATGGCGCGGTGGCGCTGCAGCTCGCCATCAATCACCTGTTCCAAGAACTTGACGGAAGCAGGGGAGATGTCAAGGCTCAAAGGAGCCTCATCGGAAACAGGCTCTACGTTTGGAAGCTTGGCCACAGCTTTTAAGCTGAACCCGAGAGCGCTATTGATGAGGGCCAGGGCGTTTGCAGAGTTGCCAATAATGGCATGTGACCGAGCAACTGCGAGGTGCCTGCGTATCCTCGTTAGCTATTGAGCCTAAACCTTCACAACCCCCTTCCTCTGCAAGATAATGGGCCGAGGGCCGTAGAATGCGGTACTTACTTGAGAGCGATAAAGTAGTTCTCGTAAGCCTCGACGCGGGTAGCAAGTTCCTCGTCGGCGGCGACTCCAGGGAGCTCTCGGATAGACTCCAAGTTCTGAAGAATTCCATCGTACAGAGCAGCCTTTTCCTTGAGCTTGGCCAGTTTCTTTCCAGTTGGCAATTCCCTCTCTTTCTTTGCTTCTGCAGACGCTGCGTCTTTCTTCTTACCCCTCCTTCGCAATTCATACTCTTCTGTGGCACCGTCGTGGGGACCTGTAAGAACCCGGTTCCGGCCGATTCTCCAGCTTATCATCTCGTAGTTGACTGCTGTGCGGGTAATCTGTAGCCGTTGCATTCTAGGATCGCTTTGGCCAACGCCATCTCCTTTGAGTTCGTCAATGGCCTGCTTAGTGGCATCGACCGCATCTTGAGTAGATATTAAGATTTCATCATAAGCGGCAGCTACCTCGTGGAGCCCCTTGTCCTGGGACTTGGCAACTGTCTGCGAAAGCCTCTCTTTGGCCTCACTGACAATTGACCAGTATGTGGCTATTTGAGCATCTTCAATCTGGACCTGGTGGGATCGCCAAGTCAGCGTCTGGGGGGCAGTTTCGCTACCCGCAATGCCGTCCTTGGACTCTGGGTTTGCCTCGGCCAGAAGAGTGGCATCAATTCGGTTGATTTCTTGAACCAGAGCGTCGTCTGATCGTGGGAAGGCATTCTTAGCCAGGGTAGCAACTGAGACCGTTCGGGGAGTCTTGAGCTGGTAAGCAGCAAACCGGATCGACGGCTCGACCGTCTCGGAGAGCAAGTCTTTGAAGATGTCGCTCTTGCTAGCGGTAGCCAATGCGTTGTAGATGATGTAGGTTGTTGCGTAGCTCCGCAGACAAGGCTCCCAGCTTTGCTTTTCGAATTGCATAGCACCGCGGATGAGCGATGCATATGCCCGAGCCTCGAGAACATCAGTCGTGGTGGCGCCGGTGACGTCGGTCTGCGATAGGATGCTGACGAAGTGTTCAGCGCTTCGAGCGGCTTTCTCGAGCCGTGAGACAATGTGAGACCGGGCGCGACCAGCAACTCCCTTCTGATCGTTTGCATGCCCAGCCTTGATGCTCATTGCCTGGGCCCAGGCGCGTTCGCTGGTAAGGAGGAGTAGATGGACATGTCTGGGAGGAGGCGCAACAGGCTCAAGTTAGCTCAATTGCTGCTTCTTTGGCGGCGGGACACGTTGAACCCATGGAGATGGGAGGCAGAGAGGGCGGATAATATCATACTCATTGTTTCCCTGGACGTCTTCGGCCGTCACTTGTTCCGGCTTGCGAAACTTGCCTCGATTCTTAGTCACGATGCCTAGCTTCTTGCGCGAGTTGAGCAGGCGCTTGGACAGCTGGCCATGATAGGTGGAGAAGTCGCCATAGAGCAGAGCTTGGTCTCGGCCCCGGACGACGAAGCTGGTGATGTCCATTGTCATTTCACTGGCCTTGCTGGAGTCAATGACAATGATGCTCGGTCTCCAATTTGTGCTCTGGCAGTGGCCAGGCTGTTCAGCGACCAGCTAGTGGCTCTTGAGCTGGGATTGGCGGGGATGGCGGGGCACTTTTTTTTTCTTTTTGGCCAGAAGCACGAGATATTGCTGGCAAGGCTGGAGGGTTAAAATCCGGGTGGGATGTTGGCTTACATAATGTTTTGAGCAGTATAAGGTTTGAGCGTTAGTTTGCTTAGCGGTATCTCTGCATAGAGAGTACTCGATGCACAGGCAGTTGCATCGCTTCTTCATCCGTATCGGTCAAACAGCATATCCAAAGCTAAATGAAGAAATCATGATATTGAGGCGTCACCTTAACCGATTAGTACAGATGAGTGCGCGATTTGAGAACCCGTGCTTGGTGCAACAGCATCCTTCATGCCCTTTCAGCGACTTCACGATGGCTCGAATAGACGGACAATCAGTACGTTACTACATAGTAGAATCTTACTATAGTAGATGGATCTCATCAGACAGCAAACAACTGCAATGAGACATGAATGGAGTAGACTGCACATCATTGCCGTTTATCATGTTTAGGTGGAGCCGGGAATGAAACAGCTCTAAGCTGCTGCTGCTAGGTCAGAATACGACTACGTGCTGCTGAGAATATAGCTCCTGACGCTCAGTTAGTTGTGCTGTTGATGACATGTGCAATTTTCACAAGCTGCCAATAAGTGCACGACTCACTGGTGTACGTGGGCGAGGCACACGTGGGTGAGACATCTTCTAAGACATCAAATCCACTCGAGTCGATGCTGTGGGATTAGCCATCATTAGCACCTGTAGTAGTCGCCCGATGGTTATCGGTGTCTCCCGTTGCACTGGAGGGTTCGATCGATTGCGCAGTAGCATCCTGTCTAGATCGGGCTCACTGACAACAAAGCAAAGACGCCTCATCTTGACAGATGTATGACAACCGAGATTCATCGATATCGATCAAGACACACTACTCCAGCTGATGCATGTGACGACTCTGGCCACGACTGTCTCGCACGCTGATATCGATTCTACGCTGGTAGCCGTGAGTTGTACTTGGTGTGAAGGACGAGTAAATCAATATTAGTTCTCATTCGAAGCACTAGCGCTTCCTCACCGTGTAAACACGGCTCAAGAGCTTCATCCTGCCGGGGTATCTGCAGCTCCATCGCCTTCAGCTCGGATGGTCCGAAGCTAACAGCCTTGTGATGGCCCATGTTGCAGCGACCTTTGCTTGCTTTGATGCCGGTAGAAGACGCGGTTGGCCTGAGTCACGGTTCTATTGGCCACGTCGTGTCTAGCAAGCTTTCTCTCTCACGCTCAATGCAACCAGAATCAGCTCATGATAACGCGTCACTGTCTCTGTTCCCCTCTCTTCCTCTCTCTGGTTCTTGGCTCTGGGCATACTACTAGTCCCAGCACCTTGCAGTTGTGGCGTATACAAAGCAAGGAAAGGGAGTGCAAGACGTATCGCGTACAGTACTTACAAATCAGTACAAAGTACGGAGTATTAGGCCAGGTAGTCGGTCTGCGTGTCTTATCCCTCATGCTCACGAGCGATGGCAATTGGCAGCAGCATCGGTGGTGGGTGTGGCCGTCATTGTTTGGCGCCAAAGGCCGGTTGCGACTTCGTGTCAGCCATGCATATATGCGGGCACTGCTGGCAGGATCTGGGTTGATTCGACGAGACGAAAAACGACAGCCAAAACTGACATGATACGGCCCAATGCGCTTGGGTCGGCAATCGTCTGCTCGGGGATTTTGGAGCGCATTCAGGGATCACGGACAACAGCCAGCAGGGTGGTGGGTGACACCATGCATTTGGGTGCTGGGCTTCTTGGTCACGTGGCCCAATATGTCCAGGGTTGGCCCCTCCAGAGGCCCCAGAGCCCCGGAGCTCCAGCGCTCCAGCGCTCCAGATAACCCCCCAGGCCGTCTTTCAGGCCTCTCCAGGACTTCTGGCAGCGTTCTGGCGGGCTGTTGCGGATGGAGTCGGTGGCAGAGCAATGCGGGCGAGATGCGCCACATACTGAAACGGGGCCTTCGGACTGGGCCAGCGCTTGACGATCCCTGTCGATGCAAATGTTGTGCGTGCAGCTGACCTTCTTTTTGGCTCGTTGCAGTAGCCGCAAGCGGTTTTTGCGTGCATCTGGCGGTGGTGTGGCACCAGTCGGTACATCCAAGTGATAAATTGATCTAAAAGCTTGATTGAGGCGCGATGGATGGGAATTGTTAGGAGAAGAATCCTTACATCGGCAGCAGCTGAGTGCCGGATACGAGTACTGTTACATGTATCAAAGGGTACATACATTGCCGGGATGGAACGTTTCAAGCTTTGGAAAATCCAAAGAATGCATGTACCGCGATTGGTGACGAGGCTCAGCTGCAAGGGAGGCGGTTCCTCCGAAGAGTTGCGTGTAATACCGATGCCGAGAATTGATTGCCTTGTTTTTCGACAAACTTTTTTTTTCCCTCTCCGTCTCTCCAATCACATGCATTTTCTTCACCTGGAACGAGTCGCAGCGAAGCATCAAGGATCAATGCTAGAACGATATCAACGATGGGTACAAGGAAATCAGCTGCCCATGTGACCAAATGCTGTCAGTAAAGGTTTGGAGAGATCCATCTCCAGCTTGTACCTCCCGATGCCCATCCATGTATCTCCCAGTACTGCAGAGCCACTTCTAGGCCATCTCGCGCCCCGCCGTCCCAGCTATCGCGTACCGCTCCAGCCACTCAGCATCTGCCAATACATGCCTAGCACCTGGTACCCGTACTTGTACATGTACTTCCCACAGCGCTTGGCCCGCTATCCCGCTATAATCTATCCCACTAATTCCCACTACCGCTGTGACCTGCCTGGCGACTCAACATGATTCTGTCAAGGTCTGCTGCATATGTAGAGACTCACTCACACATCTCCAGTCTCCAATGACATTCGCCAGACCGGCCTCTTTTTCTTTCCGGTTGCCCTCCTACTATTAGTCCGCGGCCTCTTCATTTGCTCCTCCACCTTGGCTCTGTCTCTGCCGTTGTCTCAGGCCGCCTTAAAAAAAAAAAGGAAACAGAGAAAAAAGCGCGTTGCTGCTCCGAGACAATACAAGACAACCATCTGCATCAGTGTCGACGAAACCTGGATTGCGGCCTCCTCACGGCCGCTTTTGCGCTTGCCAGCTGGAGCCTCGTGCTCTATACATCGATATCTTGGCATCTTAGCACCGCTGATTTTTCTCTCCTTTTTCCTTTTCTCTGTCCGGAATCTCACACTATCTCATGCTCTCCTCACCCTGATTTGCCTCCCGCCTTTTTCTCGCCCCATCAGGAAGGCAGTCATTTCAGTCGCATATTCTCCCCCTTTCACCTTAACTTCTTCCTTACGCAATTTCCTTCAGATCTACCTTGCTTTTCCAGTAGCTGTTTATCTGCGGGCTACGCCTTGACGGTATCATCTTGACTGTTCCTCTCCTGGCGGCGTTCACATCGTGACCAAACCACGTATCTTTCCGTCTATAAAACGGCATTCACGCTTACGAAACCACGCAGAAAGAGAGAGAGAGAAGCACATGAATTAATATAACATAGCCTGTCCGCCCCCATCCGACATTACCCTTGCATGAGCTTGTGTGATGACGAGTTAAGCTTCGTCACACATGCGGTAAAACGCCTCCTCTCTCTCTTTCTCTCTCTTCCCAACTCCCACCTTTGCTCTGAAGGCTTCCTTTGTGTAGCCCTGAGCGCCACCTAATATATTGCCGATGGATACAAACGGTAAGTTCTCTAACCTGTTTCTGTGTCTTTTCTCCTCTTCGCCTTCCATCTGGAATCTCGAATCTGTCACTCTCCCTAGCGTACGATGATAAGCTTCGCTATCATGATTTAACGCTGCCATGGGAATGCTTGTTTAGACTTCCATCTGCCTTCTTGCTCGCCACATCCTTTGGCTTCAAGAAAAGAAACGTTGCTGAGCAGTGCTGATTCGTTGTTAGGTGGGCCTTGGCAGCCTCCAAGTGCTGACCCGAATATCCCATGGACCTCAGCTACGCATTCTCTGCCAAAGCGACCATATCACGAATATAGTGATTCGAATATCCAAGATAATGGGCAGGGCCAGCCCATAATTACATGGCAGCAAATGCCCCAAGTAAGACAAGATACAGACACCACTTCTTTCACCGCACTGCTCAACAGCCCTCTTGACTCATCCGCCACGGGCTCGCCAATTACAGAACTGCCAGTGGCAGTGACAGGCCCGCCAGTCAGTCAAACCGTGGGACGAAATGATACTCAGTTTCAAGGCTTGCAGCGCCAGAGAGTTGATAGAGATGTCGTCCCACACCGAGACGGCCATTATCGCCAGTTGAAACCTCAGTTGCAGCCTCGTATCCAACCTCTTGATGTTCTCCAACCTCCTCCCGTTGATGTTGACGATGACAGCGACCCGCCGACCCCCAAACGTCGGCGACGTTCACCCTCATCATATCGACCTACTCCCTTTATAAGGGAGGTCCAAGCTGACTGGAAAAAACAAGCCGAGCGTGCGGCTGCAGCAGAGGCGGCAGCGGCGGCTAATCCAGGATCGTCCACCGTTGACTTGACACATGGTATGAGTGACTTCCCATGTCCCTGATAAACTTGTCGTTATTCATTTTTGCTTACTAACCGCGCAGTCAACGATGATGCTGCCCCGGAACAGCCCCTGGACCCCAAGGATGAAGAGGTTTGCTATGGTATGATCAAAACTCACGCAAACTGCACTCGAGCTCCTTCGCCTAAGCCGGGAGTACAGAGCATGTGGGGTCCCAACTATCAACCTAGCATCAAGGTTATCCTCAGGAGGATGGCTGATGACAGCAACTCTCTTCGCGTTCCTGTTTGCGACCACACCAGACAAATCATCGGGATGGTCGATTATTCCGCTAGCAAGGCTTTGGCGCCTCTGCTGGACTTTAACATTCGCGTTAGGACCGACTGCCGTATCCCACCGCAGCCTATGGGGCCCGGCGAAGTACCTGGCCAGGCAGTATCACGCTCCTATATCCTCGATATTGTCTTGTACGGGCCCTTGAAATACGCTAGGAATGTTGGGACCCTTCTGGAGCGGTCTGGCATTCCGCTTCAACAACCTTATATCATCCAAAGAGGTATCAGACTCTGCAACCCTCACACCGCGGACTACTTGCGTTCCCTCAAAAAGTCGTCCTCTGGAGTATATGGAAATCGCCCTTCAGAGCCTTCTCGCGTTACAAGCTTCACCCCGAGAACCGTTGAGGAAGTCCGCTCAGAAGTTATGGGTGTGTTCGATTCTCTTACTAGGAGTGACGAACTACCCACTGAGGACCCCCCAGCATGCATCACAACCCCCCTACTTACTCATCAGAAACAGGGGCTCTACTTCATGATGGCGAGAGAGCAGCCTCGCGAGCTGCAGCTGGATGAGACGGGCATGGTTTCTTTCTGGCAGACCAAGCTCGCCCCAACTGGGCAACCGATCTTTCATAACGTCATCACCGACGAGAGCCAGGCTACCGTTCCTACCGATACCCGCGGCGGTATACTGGCTGATATGATGGGTCTTGGAAAAACACTCAGCATATTGTCCCTCATAGCAAGCACCATGGACGAAGCACAGGAATTCAAGCAGCTCGCCCCTGAGCAGCCATCCGCCCCAGAAACCAGGCAGACAAGGACCGAAATGGATCCCATACAAGCGCCGCTGGGTTTGACGCCCGTGTCCCGAAATACTAAATCGACCTTGATCATATGCCCTCTTAGTACAATTACTAATTGGGAGGAACAAATTAAGCAGCACGTAGCTCCTGGCAAGCTCTCTTATCACATCTACCACGGACCCAACCGCATCAAAGATTTAGCGCGACTCGCACAGTTTGACATCGTGATTACAACTTACGGATCTGTTTCCAATGAGCTCAGCTCTCGACGAAAGGCCAAGACTGGCAGCTTTCCCCTTGAAGAGCTTGGATGGTTCCGCATCGTTTTAGATGAGGCACACATGATTCGCGAGCAAACCACGATGCAGTTCAAGGCCATAGTTCGCCTTCAAGCCCAACGACGATGGGCTGTAACTGGAACCCCTGTCCAAAACAGATTGGATGATTTCGCAGCCCTCTTGTCTTTCCTTCGTCTGGAGCCTTTCCACCATAGAGCGAAGTTCCTTCGGCACATTGTAGAGCCGTTCAAGGCCTGCGACCCGGACATTGTGCCAAAGCTCCGCATCCTTGTTGACACCATTACCCTTCGCCGACTTAAAGACAAGATTGACCTGCCCCCCCGAGAAGATCTCATTGTCAAACTTGACTTCAGCACGGAGGAGCGCGGCATATACGATCTCTTTGCCCGGAACGCCCAAGACCGAGTCAGAGTCCTAGCTGGTAACCCTACCTCCGTGGCTCTTGGAGGAAACACCTACATCCACATCCTGAAAGCCATTCTCCGCCTTCGTCTGCTCTGTGCACATGGCAAAGACTTGCTCAACGACGAGGACTTGGCAGCCCTGCGAGGCATGTCGGCCGAGATGGCAATCGATATCGACGATGACGACGAGAATGGAGGCGGCTCGCTATTGTCTCATCAAAAAGCACACGAAATGTTTACGTTAATGCAAGATACGAACAATGATACGTGCATAGAATGCAATAAGAAGATCTCTTCCCAGGAGCAAAACCCAATAGATGCCGAAAAGGAGGACGATACGCTAGGATACATGACCTCTTGCTTTCATGTAATCTGTCGATCATGCATAAGAGTCTTCAAGCAACGAGCCAAAGCTGCTCTGCCGCCCGGCCAGGTTGCAGGCCCCTGTATTGTTTGCAATGCCCATGTACGATTTGGTTTCGTCAACATATGCCGCTCGGATGCAGACGGCGAACACGATGGCATTCTCAAATCAAAATCGAAACAAGCCGGAAAAGATCTCGACAATTACAGCGGCCCTCACACCAAGACCAAAGCCCTCCTCGAGGATCTTCTTAAATCCAAAGCCGCCAGCGACGCCAATCCCCAAGAACTACCCTTCAAATCTGTTGTATTTTCAGGGTGGACATCGCACTTGGACCTCATTGAGCTGGCGCTTAAGGAAGCCGATATTAAATTCACGAGATTGGATGGCAGCATGACACGACAGGCACGCACAGCGGCCATGGACAATTTCCGCGAAGATCGCAGCATTCACGTCATTCTTGTTTCAATCACGGCCGGTGGGCTGGGCCTCAACCTAACTGCCGGCAACAACGTGTACGTGATGGAACCGCAGTACAACCCGGCGGCCGAAGCTCAAGCGGTCGATCGTGTGCACCGCCTGGGACAGAAACGCCCCGTGCGAACGATTCGATACATTATGCGCAATAGCTTTGAAGAGAAGATGCTCGAATTGCAAGAAAAGAAGAAGAAGTTAGCGAGCCTCAGCATGGATGGCCAAAATAAGGCGCTGGACAAGGCAGAGGCTGCGAGACAGAAACTCATGGATCTCCGCAGTCTTTTCAAATAATGACTGCTTGCTACGGAAGGCTGTAAAAGCAGCCCGCTCAACGAAGTTACGAATCTAATACTGGAATTTTTCTGCTTTCCCCCTTTCATTCTTATACTATTCTTATACACGAATCGTTGGGCATTTTCACTTTCATCTTGACTTTAGTTTCTGATTTTCATCTCATCGCCACCGAACTCAACCCCTAGGTGTTCGATACCAAGAGGAACCATCTTCACAGCACATGTGCTGCGACACATTGTTTTATGTCTATTTTCTATCTTTTCTCCTATCATTATCAGCATCTAACCCAACACGGGGAGAAATGGGACGACTCTGCAAAGTTCGGGAGGAAAGTTTCTTTTTATATCGCTATATATCACTTGCATCTCATCTCGGGTATGGCAATATCTCTGGTACCGCGGCACACTGTGGCATTTATACTACTGAAGCTCTCACGAGCCACTCTCGATCTTAGCGGCGCCCGGGATCTGGTGGCATTTTGCTTCTCTATTTCCTTTTTTTCCTTTGGCATGGGTGGAACGTGTGTGCATGGGCAGGGGCTGGAATTTGATAGCGCTTGGGAGGACTATTATATATCGGTTGATATATTGCTCAAAAAATACGAACGTTTGTTTGCGGGTATGATAACTTAGAGATGCCTTTCCGTAACCTTTTCCCCCTGCCCCATCTTTGCTTCATCTGGTTGTGATACAGCCACTAGAGGCCAGATGATGACGATAATACCGGAGTCCCCTTGTAATTACGTTCAAATCAATGAAGCCGGCCACTCTTTACTCTCCTGACTCTTTGACATGTCCAACGCCACTACACCGAAAAAAGATCAAACAAAGGTTTAACATGCTCTGACAAGTTCATAAAGTGGTCGTTAAAGGACGGGAAAAACATAATCCCCCCAGAAGAATATCCTTCTATCTATGGCTGATCATCCTCCTCAGCCCCAATAGCAGCCCACTCAGTGCCTTGGTTCACAGAGCTCAGCCTAGCGCAAAGACTCAGCAGCACCACAGTCTCCGTCGCGGCATAGTGATTCAGCGAGTCGGAGAGGATCTTCATGTGGCGACCGAAATTGCTCTCCCACTTGCGGACAATGTCCGACAAATGATTCATGCGCGCCTCGGCGTCTTCCACAGTCGACACATCGTTCTGGCCTGATGTCGAGCGGGAGGAGGGGACTTTGGTGGCCTGGAAGCGCTGCCATTGATCGTTGGTCATGGTGTCGGGCTTGCTGCCGCTAGAGAGGTCCGGGTCGATCTTTTCAATCTCGCGAGTAACAAAATTAGTGTACTGGGAGAAGATGGCGCAGGCTTGCATAAGTTTTGAGTTGACCTAGAGGAGGAAAATAGCGTTAGAATGGATCAAGAAAGGGAGAGATATCAGAATAGAGAGCAAAGGGCAGGTTGTCAACATACCTTTAGTAGCTTGCTATTTGTAAGCATACATTCCTTGAGGCACGTATCTAAAAAGTCTACGTGGTCCTGCATCAACTCGTCCACCGTCCTGTTGAAGCCGGACTTCTTGTCCGACATCTCGTCCTTAGCTTTCAGTCGAGACATGAACTTTGTCCAGTTTGGCTCAATCACCTCTGCCGTGCAGAAATACAGCACCTGCTGGATGTAAACGAGCATTCTCCCCCGCAATGTCCAGGTTCGCCGCTTCAAGGCCTCAAGCTCCGGGTTCGGGCCCTTGTGAGACCAGGTCACGGCTCTAGTATGTGATTGCCAAGTCGAAGACAGTTGAGACTCCAGGTATCGTAAGTGAAGCAGAAAACGGAAGAGCGCTTGATAACGCCAAACTGTCTTGCGGCTTATCACCAGAGAGACGGGAAATGGAACCGAATAATCCAGCTGTAGCGACGTAAAGCCCGTTGCGTTCTTATCTGGTTCAATGGGTTGCTGGCTCGTAACGGGCTGCATCACTTGGCCTGACTCTATCCCCGTGATGTTCACAACCCGTTGGAGATTATTGATAAGGGTGATCTCGTTCATCTCGACCTTGACATCTTCTTTGAAGGGATCTAGCGAGGCCACAGTCCCAGGTTGGCGCAGGACGAGATCCAGCAGGGACTGCAGCTTGCTTGTGTTGACACTCTTGGCAGGTTTTCTCAATTCTGAAGAGCCAAGCTCGAGGAAGTATGAAAACGAGTCTGAAGGGTCCAGGAAGAAGTAGTGCTTGAGCGAACGCAGCCTCAGCGGCAGCTCATGCGTCGTAAGAAGAAGCTGCATGAGAGACTCGTTGGCATGGGCGTAGGCATTGTTAACGTTCTCGATGAATCGCTTATCGTCGAACGAGGTTGGTAGTTCCGTCACGATTTTGCTTACATCTACTCCACCACATTCGCGAACGACGTTGAGATACTTGCCGGCCAGCAGCACTTTCTCTTTGACGCTTTCCAGCTGGGGTGGGACGTCTTGGTCCCGAATAGTGTACCTTCTCTCCCAGTATTCATCGATATAGTCCCTCTCGAGCCTCTCTCGCCCAATGCTCTTCTGTTCTCGAATCATAAACTCGGCATGAGGGTCGTGGATGCTGCCGTGGTGTAACCATTCATTCAGCATCTTCATATACGGCCGACTGGCGTCCCGCAGCAATGATGTTAACAGAGATCGGGCAGCCGGGTCACCACCCATGGATTCAAGCCTTGAGGCCAACAAGCCCAAAACACTGCCACCCTTGCAGACCTTCAAGGCTTTGGAACTTCCAGGAACAAGCTCTCCTCCCTCAGCAAGCCTCTCGAGGACCTTGTCATAATCGTCTATTTCATCATCATCTTCCTCATCACTTTCGTCATCCAACAGCGCGTTCTTCTTCAAGAGCTCTTGTGCCATTGCATAAAGATGAGACAGCATCTGACACGTAGGTAGGGTGTGGATGTTGAGGATGTGGACGGTAAACGTCTCACTCGTCAGAAATTGCGTCTCGAGCTGGGCAACCATAACCAGGTAGTCCTGTAAGCATTTTCTCACCGACGCACACAGCGCATGGTTCACGGCACCAAACTCCTCACGGCTCTGCACGTCGACGAAGGCTTCCAAAGCCGAATAATAAGTCGCCATCTTCAACATGGATTTAGTCAAGTCGTGTAAGCTGGGATCAAGACCAGGCAAGATGCGAAAGGGCGGCCCGGACAGTCGGTCCCGTTCTTCATTGGGACTATACCCTCGAGCATATCGAATGTACTGCCCTTCATACCCCATGAAAACATACAACAAGTCCTCGACAATGGCTGCCTCTTGAGCCTCCAAGGTCAACTCATGAAGGGGTTTCGGCTGTGGTGCAAATGGAATCGCAAACGCAATCGGAGGAATCGAGATTCGGGAGGCCAAGGCGGCAGAGGTATGTGGCAGCAACGACGCTTCCGGGTTCCAGACGACTTTATCATGACGATTATATGTCAGCTCTCGAGAAGAAACACAGGCCAATCGATATGCAAACAAGGAGAACAATATTTGTCCATGGAGGGGAGAATAAAAGAGAGGATATCGTACCTGGGGGCGTCTCTGCCCGGACCTCCCTGGGCCGCAGCTCAGTCGACGACTTTTGCCTGCGCATCTCGGCCGGCCTCATCTCTGCCTGCTGCTGCGCGCGCCGTTGCTGCTCTTGCTTGGCCGGACTGGCTGTCCGCGACGTGACTCGCTCCACATGAGCTTCAAAGCTCCGCTCTATGCCTTTGCGCTCCTCGAAGCGCCTCTCCTTGCCCAGCCTCTCTCTCGCATGGCCTGGCGAGGACCGCTTATGTGATTCGCTGCCTCCCAATTGGGCCTCTGCATTCTTCGCATCCGCCGTGCCACTTCGGGACCTTCCATTGGCTCCAGAAATCCGCGAGCGGTCGTCAGCAAAGGCGTTGGCGCGGCTTGATGCCCTCGTTCTTACGCCAGACGACATGCTCGCGAGCTACATCCGAAGCTGTAGAAAAGGTGGTACCCGTCGCTTTGCGCCAGCCTGAAAGAAACGCCTCGTCACCCTCGTATTATCATGGAGATTGCTTTTTCGATTTGTTCCGTTGCTTCTTTTTTTCCGCTGTGAGGGCTGTGGTGATGGTAACGAACTTTTGCCGGTGCTGGGTATAAGTGTAGTGTGGTTCTTTATGGCCTGCATGCGCAAGTCACAAGGCAAGCTCTACCAGCTAATACGGTGTACCTGCTCTATTGATTCAACGGGTGCATGGTGGGGTGAAACACGGCCGTCAGGCGCGTCGCGGTTGCCATTCCGTTGGCCGGATCAACCACGCTTCCGGCAGCTCAGCTTTATGTGGCGCCAGATGTGGCGGTGCGCCTAACGTCTCTGCTGTCTGCCTCCCCCACTACCACAAGGAAGGTACGTACTGCGGACCTACCTGGAGCAGGGAAGCTGGATGCGTAGGCCCAGTGTTTGCCTGATAGCAAGTATAGCAGCAACCTTCGCAGCTTCATCCTTCCCTCAGCCTTTCTCGCAGCCTCACCACCACTCTCTCCTCACCATTCTCTCATTCTGCCGAGGCATTCCACTGGCATCTCTAGGCCAATCCAACCACACAATCAGTCACGATGTTTATGGCAAGATCTGAATACGGCAAGCAGCTTCCCCCCCCTCTCCCCTCCTAAGCTCTCTTCTCTTCTGTTCTGTGACGAGACAAGCACAAAACGGCCACAGACACTCGGGCATATATGCATGTACAAATAAGTGACAGGCAAAAAACTCGTGCTAACTTCTAAATTGCCCACAGACCGGGGAATCAATACCTTCTCCCCCGAAGGTCGTCTCTTCCAGGTGGAATACTCGCTCGAGGCCATCAAGCTCGGGTCGACCGCCATTGGCATCGCAACATCCGAGGGCGTCATCCTCGGCGTCGAAAAGCGAGTCACATCCTCCCTCCTCGAAACCTCCTCCGTCGAAAAGATTGTCGAGATCGACCGCCACATCGGATGCGCCATGTCCGGCCTCCAGGCCGACGCCCGGTCCATGATTGAGCACGCCCGCGTCGAGTGCCAGAGCCACGCCTTCAACTACAACGAGTCCCTCAGTGTGGAGAGCACCACCCAGGCCATTTGCGACCTTGCCTTGCGCTTCGGAGAGGGTGCTGACGGAGAGGAGACCATCATGAGCCGGCCCTTTGGTGTTGCGCTCCTCATCGCTGGCTTTGACGAGAATGGTCCTCAGCTGTTTCATGCAGAGCCCAGTGGCACTTTCTATCGATTCGACGCCAAGGCTATTGGATCTGGCTCAGAAGGAGCACAAGCAGAGCTGCAAAACGAATACCACAAGGTCAGCTTTTATTTCAGCTTTATATTCCTCCGTATAAGTAGGCAGCACCCACTGACAAGATTGGTAGTCCTTAACAATCGCCGACGCAGAGACACTGGTTCTCAAAACTCTGAAGCAAGTAATGGAGGAGAAGTTGGACTCCAAAAATGTGCAGCTGGCCAGCGTCACCAAGGACAAGGGCTTTAGAATATACACAGACGAGGAGATGGCGGCAGTCGTCGACCGGCTACCATCAAACTAATCAACCACGATACGCCTAACGAGAATAGAAAAATAACTGCATTAACTGCAATCCTCCCTTCTTCGTTCATGCAAGTGACCAAATGAGAGACTGCGCGCAAGGTCGCTCAGCCAGCCCGCTAACTGCGTCAAATTCACTACCACATATAGTAGGTAGGCAAGATACATGCTAGAATATCAGATATTTCAATAGCAGAAATGAAATAAGATTGCCGCTGTTGCATTTGATTTCGTCGTTATTAAATTTCCCCGCCTGCATCCTTTTATACCTTTCACATTCCTTGACCTTTTCCCCTCAGTATCTTATTACCCTTCTCATGAACGCTGCCCAAATCCTTCGCACAAAAACTACCATAGATACAATGACGTCTGCCAAAATTCACTGTGAATGTGAGCTCATTTGTCTGCTTATCAATACTTGAGCCTTGTTTCTGATCTCTCCCCTTCTCCCCACCCCCCTCCGCCCCTCTTCTCATTCGTACGTTTCTTTTTATTCTTTCCCTTCCTCTGCTTTCTATTCCGCTCTCTATTTTGCGCTTGCCGTTCTATGACATGACACATTCTATATCGCTCGTTAGTTTAAATCGTCTCGAAGTTCGAGTCTCGCGAGTTCTGTTTCGATGGCTAGTATCCCGATTGCGTAATGTGTTCTTTCAGCCTTGGCCAGTACTAACCGCCGTTCTTCGCCCGATTCAGATTCGTCGATTTTCTTGTCAATGCGGCGAGGATTCTTCCATATTGTAGACGGGACATTGTTGATGATTGTTGGTCGTGTATATTCCGGCCCTCCCATCGTGCTAGATTTTATCCATGCCGATTCACAGCCACAGGCAATCTGCATGGCAGACTGCCATCCAGTTAGGCGGGCAATATCATGCATTCTCTGGATGACCCATTCTCTCTGCCTAGTTTCATTATACTAAAGAACGGTTAGCATCTTTCATGGTAGGTATATATGTATGTATTCATCAGGACGAAGCTGCGGGAATGGAAGGAGTTTGGTACGAACCTGTACACCTGCTACAAAGACACAGAAAGAACTCTCAATGAGGGCAGCGCCAAGATATGTATTGATAACCGCGTACTCTGAGCAGTCGGCAGCAAGCCCAGAAGCAATCTGTCCGATCTTGAGAGCAAACCCCGCTGTCTTCTTAGCCATCAGGCCCGCTGCCCTCATGGCAACTGGCGGCATCGAGGGGTGGCTTCGGTAAAGGTGAATGAACCCCATATAATAGTTCATCCAGATGCCAGCGATGGAGTATGTTCGAAAGTATATCGGGTCCCCAAAAGGCGTTTTTGTCCTTCTTGGACCGTCAGGTTCATCGCCGAGGGGTTGGAATTCGGGCCCAAGGCGGCTCTTGAACACCTCAAAGGAACTGTAAATGGCATTCCATTCTTGCAGTGCAGCTTCGTAAGTGGCTTCCGGGTCAAGTTCATCCTGAGAATCACTGTGCGGCGTGCCATCCCGTGGAGGACTAAATCCCATGGGGGCTTGCACTTTCCCAAACGTCGGGAACATGCCTGGGAACATCGGCGGGGATCCAGTTTCAGCATTCTCCCCCTTTGCTTCTATGGCCTTCTGTTTCCGGGATAAATCTTTCGACACAAAGTCTGAAAGGCGGCCAAGCAATAAAACCAAATGGTCATAGGTGCCATATCTAACAAGGCATCAGTTTCACCTGAACGTAAGAGGAGAGCGGATTTAAAACATACGCGGATGAATATGTTGAAAAGGGGGCCCTCGGAGGAATCTGTGTCCAATTGTCATATTCCATGCTTTTCCTGGTTAGCATACACATTTAGCCAATCACGGGATGGGGGACATACAATAACTTGGTTCCTCCCAAAATGCTCTGATAGACATCCATTTTGCAATACCACCAGAATAGATCGCAAATAATGTCGTATTTTTCAATTTCCTTATCGGTTACCGAAGAGTATTTCACGTCCGGAAGCTGCCCCTCTACGTCACCATAGGCTTCTGGAGACAAGGTAAGTCCTGTGATGACATTCAAAAAGTCATAGTCGAGAGACTGTTGAACGCTCTGTGATGACGCTGGGTGGCAATGGGGGCCATATATATAGGAGCCTATGTGCCCTAGTTGATACCCTCGAGCATCCTGGCGTTGTCTCATGCGCTTCGCGGGGAAACAAATTCGAGTCATCTCTCCTAAAGACATCTCGCGGAATAGAATCCTGGCGCCAAACAAGTGATTGCACCACTTGGTGTGATCAGACGACCAGACCTCAAAGTAGCTGAGCAAGAGAGTGGCAGCAAGAGTTGCCGGCTGTGTCCTCTTGGAAGGTGACTTGACGCTTTTCGCTATGCGTCGTATGGCACGGTGGTAATGTCTCAAGGCTGCTGTGGGAGGGCTGTCTCGAAGCTTTGCGAGTTGGAGGCTTGCCAGTGCAAGCATCGCATGAAATAGGCCGAGATGTTGAAGCGCCAACGAGGGAATTGCATCTACTTAAGATGTCAGAAGGCTTATTGTTATGCTTTTGATACATGAGATTCCACTTACAGCTCCATAGGCTCTTTCCAGATCCAGCTGTTGCTTTCATTCTGGATCTATCTAGAGCAGAAGAAATGTCTCCTTCGAAGATTGAGATCCCGGGCCCAGTTACATTGATGAAATGCATGAAGATCGTGTTCAGGCCACTAGCCCAGAATTCAGAGGAGTAAGGGGTCTCCATGTGCGCTTGAACATCGTCGCTTTGGGCGAAGGCCGAAAAGACGCTGATATCCACGGGACTTACAGTCCAACGCTCAGGCACCAAGTTTTTTATCGGCGGCAAGTTGCCTCTCACGTCTGGCAAATCATCGTCAGAATCAGGCAAAGAGGCTTCATCATCCAACATATCGAACTCCCAATGATTATTCAAGGGTTGAGCAATGGCTATCCCTGTCTGAACATTAAGGGGATGGTTGCCACCTAGATTGCCGGAACTGCCAAGCATATCCCCAGTAGAGCTGCCATCTTGGAGAGAGAGAAACTGAGCTTCGGGAGGAGGCCTAGTAAAGTACCCAGGTCCTCCGATGGCTTCTGCTGCAAGTAGGGGATTTGGGAACTGCGGATTGTAGGTAGATTGCAAAAACTGGCTAGAGCCCATACTGTAAGCCGCAGGGTCTTGTAACACTGGTCCTCGATGGAATTGCTGCGGATAAGGAGCGGAGGTAGGTTGAAATGGTAAGCCATGCTGATGTTGGTCAAAGTTCGGTGGCCTCGGCGCGATAGCCGGAAACAGTCCTCTTGAAGACTGTCGGTGTGCAGGCAAAGACTCATCAACAATATTTGAGGGACCAGAGAAGATTGCTTGGTTGAAAGGAGACGAAAACGAGCCAAGAGGTTCTTTAAATATGACTCTTTGGCTATATCCTTCACAGTCCCGTCTCGATTTGATACAGTTGTGGCAAATTGGTCTGCCTTCGTCGCATTTGATTCGTCTTCTACGACAGGCTAAAGACAAAAATTTTGTCAGATTTAGGGGAAATGAAAAGGAGGCGGAGGCTGGAGGGGAAAAAGAAGTGGAAGATTCAAAAGCACAATGTCCAAACGTTACTCACTGAGACAACCAGTCTTGGTTCGCTTTCTTGTGCTCGTCTTTTTACGATTTGCGTCGTCTTTCCCTCCGTCATTCTGCTGTGAAGAGCTGCCCTGGGGCTCTGTCAAGGTAGCCTTTGCGGTTGTAACAGATTGTTCCTCCATGATGCAATACTTTTCTTCGAGAGAGTTGGATACTACACAACAACAGTCGATCAGACTTCGTGCTGTCTTTGGTGCAATGAAAAGTCAGACGCCGGTTAATGAAACCGTTTCAACAGTGCCGAAGCGAGATAAGCAGCCCCAACAGTATATGTATTTGGGCAGAAGCATATATCACCCTGGGGCACGCGGTGAGACGATTTGCCGTGAGTAAGAAGAGAGTATCAGCATGTGAGGGGACGGGACTGGGAGGACGGCAGCCTCGAAACCCGCAGGCGGTGCGGCGGAAGAGAAGGAAGATGATACCACCTGCTGCTGTGCTCAGCCACTAAGGGGGAAGAGGATGGTATTAGCACGACTGGCTGAAAGGACGAAAGCATCAAGTAGCGGCTGGACAAGAGGAGAGGGATAGCAGCAAGTGGAACATGGCCGGTGTAACTTGAGGGCGCAGCAGAGCCAGGATGAAGCGTCGAGCTGTACGAAGATCAGGGCCGACCAAAGGCATGCGATTGCGGACGATGCTGGTAGCAAGGCAAACCGATAAAGTACCTACTAGGTAGTATGGGAAAAAGAGAGCAGTGAAAGAAAGAGAAAAAAAAATCGTGTGAAAAATAGTACGTATAAGACAAAGTTGAAGAGGAGGAAGGCAGAAAGGAAGAGCAAAGCGAAGCAAGGAAGGAGATCAGAAACAGAAAGAAAGAGAAGGAGAGCAAGCGCACATGCAAGTGGTAGTAGGTAGTGATTTTTTTTTTTCTCTTCTTCTTTGCAAGTTGCTTCGAAACAAATACCTAGTAGAGCAAGAGTAGCACTAAGGCATCTCGAGATCTGTGACAAGGTGTTGAGGGTGTGGCGGAGAAGGGGGGAGGGGTGGAGCAAAAAAAGACGAGAAAATGGAAAGCTGGCGGTCGCTCAAGCCAGGGCAGGCACTCCCCGCCAACTTACCCGGATTTCCTTTCCTGGAGCCAACTACCACCTGTTACCTGACCTTGGGGTAGCTCTTGATGCCTCGAGTTAGGATTGAAGGTATCGGACACGCGGGGGACACAGCTGAGGATACCAACTCTGCACTACAAGGTATATCCTTCAACATCAACAACAAACATACCAGATGTATCCAGCAGTAGGATCCGGAGGGGCAATACCAGAAGTGCTATTGGTAGGAGGTAGAAGCTCAGGCAGAAATACTGAACCTGACAAGTACAGGCGAGTCAGTCAGTCACTTTACCCCAACGTTGGCCCTACCTCTTGTACACACACACTCAAGGTGGTGAGCTGCTGCTAGCAGAGACAGTTAGCTGGCAAGCGACAATCTCGATATTCATCCAGCAGAGCGTATGTATTGATACATTATACTTGACTTACCGCTGAGTCGACAGGTAGTGGCACCAGTAGACGCAAACACTGACTTGTTCTGTATTAGAGCAGCCGGAGCCAGACGGATAACATGATGCGCAGACACAAGAGGAGCCAGGTTGTACCTTAGTAGTGTAGTACTTTGGTGCTTCACACTGTCGGCAGATTCCAAAGGAAGTACCTTTCCTTCCGATCGAGACCTCGCCGGGAGAGACCAATCAATACCTCGTGTCGGGGCCGGACCGGCGACCAGGTGCAGCCCTCTGTGTCTGTCTCGCCGCGGGAGTTTGCAGAAAGGCAGCAGCGCAGAGAGGGAGGGGGAATAGGTGTTGACCGCAAGGAGAACACGAATGTGCTGGGGTACCGGGATGTCAAAGACGCCAAGCTGAGCGGATGGAACCGTGCTGTTGGTTGATACAGATTCCAGGGAGGCGGACGGGTTGATGGACCGAAATCAGCTATTCAACGACGCGCCTGACGTGGAAACTGGTTTCACGCGCAGATGATCGGTCGAAGCAGACAAGGAAAATGAGGTACCGAATAAGTAGAGGTATAAGTTCTCAAGAGGCTGGGGTGGTTGCTCTTTTCCTTCCCCCTCTCCTTTATCTCCTTGCTTTATCTGCTCAGGTGGGTGGTATCACCAACAGTATTGGTCATCCAGACCTGCAGGAGAGAGAGAAAAAAGGGAATGCAATAACTTTTTTCAGGTTTCCCAGCCCAGGAACGAGTGAGAAAGACTGTTCTATATAACGCAAGGGACAGCGTACCTTTTTGCTTCTCATGGCAGACGAAAGAACGGCTCTCCTGCTGGTCTTGCAACTCCCGCCGGTGATCAGCCCCGGTATTAGCCCAGATGGCCAAGTATGCATGTTAGACACCCGAGCTTCTTTTTATGTGATGTCAACTTTACCCATACGCAGTTGACCCCAGTGCTCCTCCATAGTGTTAAATCCATCTCGGGCACAGGCCAGCGTGTGAACAAGCATGGGACACTGCTTCCAGGCTGACGGCGCCGTCGTGGATAGGCGCCCATTGTCCGATACCAAGTGATTTATTCTGAACGCGGCCCTAGGAGGGCCAGTTTGCAGTTCTCTATTGTCTTTGGCAGCAGTTTGCCTCCAGAGTAAGTAGGCGACTGGGTCGGTTTTCCCGCCCATGTTAAAACCGCACACACATGAACCATTATGAAATTTGAGTCGCGAGAGAAAAGTCACACTCAAGATTGAGTGAGCAAATAAGAAGGGCTGACGGTTAAAGTAAGGGTGGAATTAAAGGTGAGTGAGATGCAAGGTAGAGCAAAGGAAAATAACCGTCGCTGATCCCCTTTGGTAAGCAAACTGGATTACAGCAGACGATAGGATGTGATTGATACCATTCCTGAGCATTCGGCTATGGACTTCTTTCTAAAGGATTCTGACATGGCGATATCACAGCATCATAGCCTCACGCAATGTTTAGAGACGTGAATTCGACCATTTGGTGAATTCGACCACAGGACTACGCCATCCGAAAGGCCGCACTACCAAGTCATTAACGCTGATCTCGATGCTGGTGGTAGCTGAGCCGAGTTTCCGCTGGCTTGCTCAGGGAACGAGGAGATCTGCCTGGCCGTGCCGCAGTGCCCTGTTCCTGACCGGGTCTCGCCATGCTCGCCATGCTATGGCTTGCATTTGCCAACCCTCCAAAATCGCCCTAATGCGGCAGGCTTCCCCTAGTACTCAGCTAAGCTTCTCACCGGTCCAACAAGCGCTGCCAAGCCTTTTTCGATGCCGGCCATGATACAGCGAAAGGCGCCATAGCAGCAGGTTGCGTCGCACAGCCAGGCTCAGTAACCTCGGGTGTCGTTTGATGGTGCAAATGTTTGTCCGCGACAGCCCGACGACAATTACCGCTCAGACATTTTGACTGTGTTGTCGGTGGATCTTGAATATTACCTAATGGAGCTATCTGACTGTGACCTCGCGGGTTGCGGGAGCGGCTGGTCCGTAACGTGTTGAAGCTGAGTGGAGACTCGGGATCCCGGGAGCGAGACGGGCAGGACAAGACAAGACGGATAGGCAGAGACAAGGCACATACCAGGCGTCTCGGTCTCTTCTTACGCAGCATGTCTGGGTACAGCTCTGTCCATTGTTCGGAGTGCCAACACCCCTATACCATGGTATACGGAGTGCACACGAACAGCATCTTGGACAAGCCTCACTTGGCTATCACCAGCCTCACTTTTGGCGTTGTCTTTGGCAATTTCATGAACATGATCCACTCGCCGCCATCCACCGGGCTGAAAACCTAACTAGCATTATTATCTGGCTTACGGAACAACATGACTCTAGATCATGCACCTTACGGTTGATCCGCCGCCGCTTATGTTGGTCGAATTATGTCTCTGTGGTACACAAACTTGTCGCCACGTGCTACCTAGAGTCTCTTGACTCATAATCACCATGGCATGACCCGTTACCGCTTTTCCCTCGTAAATGAGACCAGCGGCAGCGGCAGCACTACAAGTACGACTGCTTTGCAGCTCATTATCGTCGTGATGGATGGACAGGATACGCCATGTCTCGTCACGGCTTCCTGCGTCATCTCCAGCACCACAACCTCATGCGAAAGGTATCTGTACCCAACAGGCGTGGAGCGTGATGGGCTATAAACCAACAGACATAGACGCATTTCCTCCACACGCAAGGTCTTTACCATATCTGTGGAGCCATTGTTAGGTAGACACTTGTCCGCAGCAGCGGTTCAAGATAAGAGCCACAAAACAGTCTGGGCGCTACTAGCTTCGTGGAGAGAACGAGGCCAAACTCTTACTCCCCCCTTTCTCCAACATATCCATCTAGACCGACCCAGAACATGTCTGAGACGGCTGCTTCCGCAAAGCCGTTGTTCCCTGCCATGACCATAAGCTCCCTCGCTCCATCCTTTGTGCGCGGCAACACATGCAACGGCAGGGGACCGGGGCCCGACCAGATCTGCTGTCGTGGCCTAAATCTCTGTAGAACCTCGCCGCTGTGTCGGGAGCGGGTGAGAGATATTTCATGTCACCACGCGTCAGAAATGGACCATTGTTGCTCTGTGGATCTGACCCAAAAGCGCGACACATGTTACGCCGTGTCCTGGCTCGCCAGTGAGAGCCGCTGCTGGCTATGCAAACACCCTCTCTGGCTGTCCGTCTTGTCCTCTACCGCCTCGACTTGTTGTGTCTTACCAAGGGTGCGGATGTGATGGATCCTCCATCCCCGGCGGGAATGCGGGTGAATCGATCGTCCCATGCTTTGTGGATATAAGCTCTTGCCTTGCTTTCAGGCCATAAATTCATGTCGTTTGAAATCTAGCCTACACGCCATGGCTACACTATCGCCTCTTCATTGTAGTCGAGTTGCCCGTAGATGCAGAATTTCGGGCGTTCACTCCAGCATACCCCTTACAACCGACTAACAATGAGGCTGCATATTTATTGTCGGGTAATCAGGACCATGGTTTCTATTGCCTCCCTACCTTGGCCATGCCATGGCTCCCAAACTGCGGTTGGAAACCTAAGTCTGGCTCGCGCAAGGCAGTGTAATATTGAACAAAGTCCGTCCCTCCCGTCGGCGGCTAGCCATGGCGATTTGCTCCTGTGAGGACTCACATCTCGCATCATTTTCCCACAATAGCTCTGAATCTACAGCATATCCCAGTGCAAGTTACGGTGAGCAGAGAGGTGAGACAGATGGGCAGGCAAGATGTCTAGACCCAAGGTCACTTTGAACTACCTAATCCCCTTTCTTTCCCCGCCTCTCGAAAGTCTTTGCACGTACACCAATTGCCAGCCGCTCATCTATATCGTCAGATTTTCAACCCAGTCCAGCAATCTACGATTATTGTATTCTTTATGGTATATTGACCTCGGAAGAAGATATTCGTGGGCATAGAAGAACATCTCTGATCTTTACAGAGGACTTTGTATGGCTCCACATTATCTCAGCGATGTCTTCTAGAAGCTGGCTTCGGGAGGCTGATGACAAGCTTAATGTTTGATCGGTGAACTATGCCGCTTTCTGTCTAGAATTGCATCGTAAATCAAGATGCTTTCCACTTCCAGTTTGCCCTAGCATGTAAGGAGTATAACTCGATCTGCGATTATGTAACTAGAGTCAATCTTATCGAACGATATGCAATTTCCCATTGTTTCCGAATAACCACCATTCCCTCCTGAAGAACACTTTTGAGTCATAAGTCATATGCCAAATGGCATTGTAGCCAATTTAAATCAAGATGCAGATAGCCACCAACAAAATGAAATCCTTCTTCGTGTATTTATCCCAATCCCAATCTCAATCCCAATTCATCCACTACTGCTCTATCTGCAGTAGTTTGCATTCCCTATGCGGTGGCAGATTGTAGTCTGTCGTGTCGGTGGAGGTGTTCTGGATGTTATCAGACGCCTCAGTAAATGTCCAAGTGATCTATACACAATTAATTTGGTTCGTCAGCAAAGTGTTCGCCAATAACCACTCTTCGTCTACGGCGTTGAAATGTGCACTCACTTTTTTCGAATAAGAAATTTTGCAGTACTGCAAATAGTCGCAATTTGCAACATTATTCCATTCCTCCTCGTCTGGATCCTCCTGTTCGCTTCCATGTGGCACTACTCTGACGTGAATATCAACAATGTAGCGGACTATTTCACTCGGAATCAACGGATGCCTCCCCTCTCTCGAGCGGAAAATCACCCGAGTCAACTGGCCATCAGTCTCTTTATATATTGTCTTGGAGTATTTGGTTAGGGACTCATCCCAGCACCCGATTGTCTCGATAGAGCCGTCACCGTGGAGGATCCATAGGCCGCCGCAGCGCCACATGTGGTTATTATCATAGTCTCGAGCATCCCTCAGTAGAACGCGTAGGTGCTTGATGTCGTAAAGTTGAGCGCTACTCACGACTGCAAAGTTCCTAAAACCGAATCGTCGCAAGATCCTTGGGGCTTCTGGTAGAACGAGGTGCTGCCCCGACGAGGAAGTCGGTGATTTATGGGATCCGACGACGCCCTCTTTGGGTGTGCAATGAGCTCCAATGGTTCTGAAGCAGTTATACGATATTGCCATCTGGTCCACAATGAGGCCTGCAACTGTGCATTTCTCCTTCAAGTGATCGGGTATCAATGACACCCATTGAACAGTTGGATCTGTGAGTGACCCAGCAGGGCCAAAATATGCGATCCGATTGAGATTCGTTTTAAACTATAGTATCAAGTTAACATCATAGGTCAACGCTGCTATATCGTTAAGAGTGTGAGAAGAGGTTCTTACCAGCAGAAATGGGCCACACCGGTAATCTCTTTCTCCGGTTGTTATCAAGCCTAGTGTTATTATTTCTTCTCCTGGCTTGAAATAGAAAGACCGTGATACCCCTTTCCTTAGTGGGACTGACACCCAGCGAGGGGTGTTTTTCCCATGAACCACGATGCAGCTGGTGCCGAGGTCGAACAAATACACAGTGATTGCTACTACAGGTTGGCCATCGAGATGTAACGGCAAATATCTACACATCGGTAGTCCCGGAAAAACGCTAGGTCGCACGCTGGGTAGATCTGTGTAAAAATGAGAAATAAAGGACACGCCACCCTGAAGCAGTCTCGAGGAAGCATCCCACAAGACGTTGAGCGGCCCCTCTTTCCTCGACGCGTGAAGCAGAAGTTCAGCAAAGCGACCAACAAGATCTTGTTGGCCCTAATATACGTATATAGATGGATCAGAAAACGGCAATTCAAAGTAAATAAACCCCACATGATTGGGGGAATGACTTACGCTTCTCGGAAACGCAACGTTTTCGCGAGTGAAATCAATTGGCTTACAACGCCATCCTTTTCTAGCATCTCCCAGCCAAGGAGTGACTAAATCGGTGTCCATGTGAAATCTGACGGCCGTTATGCCGTACATTCCAAGAATAAACTCCATCTTGCGAATGGAATTCAAGCTGAGATCGATGCACTGCTTGCCCGGTGTAGGTTGATGGCTTTGGCTATAGGAGGTCTCGAGACCCCACAGGTAGGAACGTCCAAACACACTGGTGATTGAGGCGCAAATGTGAATCTTGTCAACATGATCAACACGGAAGACTTCCCCCAGTGGAGGTTGATTGAGAAGCACTGGTGCAAGAAGAGACCGGCCAACGGTAAACGTGTGGAGAGCCGTCATTAATGAGAATACAACATTGTTTCCATTCTCATGGAGGTATGTCAAGATATGGCTTTGCAATTCGGGGGGTAGGTTGCAGCATCTCGAGAGACAAGATCCCAAGTCTGTATTCTCAGTGTCGACAATGCCGCTCTGAATGGTGCTCAGAAATGAGGCGAGATGCGTCGGAGGCTCTTCTCCCCAGCAATCTCTGGGTAAGATTTCCTGCGTTTGAATAGCCAGATCGTAGAGTTCCTCGTGGATGGGGCCCCCTCGTAGCGACTCGATGGCGTTAACACAGAGCTTATGGGCAAAGAAGAAGGGCCGGTGCTTGATGTTCGGGCGCTCACGAACAATGGTGATCGCTGCCTCGCCGCCTTTATGCCGTACCATAACATTTGTCCCGATGATGGGGTATTTCTCTTTCAGGGTGGTCTTGATAGCAACGACCAAGGGCCCATTAGTCGAGTCAGCGGCTAGATCAAATACTATGACATCTTGTAAGTAATGACAGCTGTTTATATATCCAAATACAACTCACAGCCGACTATATCCTTTTCCCAATCCTTGGCGTTCACCCTAAAGACGTTGATTCCGGGGTAGTACGGCAACGCAACTCGACAGAGGATGCAATGCGCCTCGGCCAGATAGATGAACACGTTCTGTGCCATGGCTCAGTGTGTGCTTAGTGAGTGAGATGCCCCCAAGTTGAGGGCCTGAATCCCCTCTATTTGGGTGCCCGAGATGAAGCAGGACGAGACAAGGCTCGCTTAGAGAGGTGAAACAGCACGTCTTATATAAGGTAAGGTACGACTAATACCTGTACTCGAGAGGGGTACATGTACATGCAGTGCCCTAGATGAATCCATTGGATGTCCAGGCACCCTAATAATATGCCTGTACCCTGCCACCTCAGAGGGCGGTGGGCAGACGGAGACACTTGATCTGATTTGCCCATGGCCATGTTTGCTTTTTGTTTATCAGCTACTAGAGCCGGTGGGCGTTTATGCGGCTGCATGTGCATAAAGTAATTGACGGCCAGGTGAGGACGGAGAGGCAATATTCGTGCCTTGCATGCTTTAGTTAGTCCTGGTGATACGTGGCTCTGCATGTCTCCCTCTCTTTGCCTCAGGCTCCGCGTTTCTTTCGGTGATGGCTGCCGGCCACTTTTACGAGTACGATACAATACTAAGACAGGGCTGCACTGTGTCGGCCGCCATCACCATGCCAAGACTAACACGCCTAGTTGCATGAGACCGGGTTGGAGCTACGGCTAGGTACTCATACAAGTGGTTTAACAATATCTTTTTCTCTCAATGAAATGTTTGCTCTGGCAGCCATCCAAGACACTGAGGCTGAGACAATCCCAGCCCCCCAATGCAAGGCGACCCGGGGCAATCCCCACGCAGTCCGCGACCTGGTATGCCGTAGCCAAGCGCGCTGAAAAGCTCGCCCATGCCTTCCTTGCCAGAGTTCCCAAAAAAAGGGAAAAAAAATCCATCTCAGAGCACGAAAATAGACAGTAAGTATGATGCTGTCCCCTGGCTCCATAGTAGGTCTAGTTGCTGTTCCAAAGCTGGGGGGTGAGCGAGTGGGGAACGCTATTACCGGGGATTTTAGTTGACCTGATCTCTCTCCCGGTTCCTCAGAGCCAAAGCCGACATTGACTCTGACAGACGAGCAGAAAATTGCCCCTCAAAGATGCCTTTGACGCCACCGTCAAGCGTGTTCCAAATCGTAGACTTGTCAGGATGATATGCGCGCGATTTAACTATAGTTTGGCAAATAGTACGGAACATAGCACAACTGTATTTCGCAGTGGGATCGCGAATCTGTTTATAGCACTGACCCACCCGCTGAGGCCACCGTCTGGGCGAACCCCATACTTGAGAGCTTATCCTTATCGATAAACTACCAAGAGCAGAAAAAAAAAAGTTCATAGATACTCCAGCGCATTTCCATCGCCTTGGCGCCCATCTCATCCACAGAACAAGAGAAAGGTGTTCCAATTGAGACGACAAAATGTTCGCCGTTCCCGGCTGGTCAGTATCCTCTGATGCGCTCAAGGCCGAAAAGCCCGCAGTCGCAGCCAGCAGCGGTTCTGCCAAGAAGCGCAAGAGGACCACCAGAGACGAGCCAGTGACGGCTGCCAACGTCGCCGATCTGTATGAGACAGTCGTCGAGGGGAAGAAGCCCAGCGGCGACAAGCCCGCAAAGGATTCAAAACGCCAAAAGAAGTCTTCCGACGACAAAACCAAGGCTGGCAGCGAGAAATCGGCAGCCGAGGCTGATGATGCAAAGTCACAACAGCAGGCAAGCGATAAGAAGGGCAAGAAGAGCAAGAAGGAGAGGAAAGAGAGTGCAAACCCAAACCACGTAAAACTGCCAAAGAACAAGGAAAGGGGAAATCGATCCAAACCCCAAAACGAAACCACAGCAGCAGCAGCAGCAGCAGTCGAATCCCCCAAATCCGAACCCAAAGCCAAAGCCGAGTCCGCAGCAGTTCTACCTCCAGCACCACCCAAGTTGACGCCTCTACAAGCCTCAATGAGAGAGAAGCTGATTTCTGCACGATTCCGCCACCTCAACGAGACGCTCTACACGCGGCCCTCGGAAGAAGCCTTCAAGCTGTTCCAAGAGTCACCCGAGATGTTTGACGAGTACCACGAAGGCTTCCGCCGCCAAGTCAAGGTGTGGCCCGAGAACCCAGTGGACAGCTTCCTACGGGACATTCGCACAAGGGCCAAGATAAGGAAGGCCGGCAAGGGCAGGCCCAACGCCCCGCAGCTTCAGCTCATCGCCAGCCCTCTGCCCAGGACCGGCGACACATGCACCATTGCCGACCTGGGATGCGGCGACGCCCGGCTGGCCGAGTCGCTCCAGAAGGAACAGCACAAGCTGCACATCGACGTCAAGAGCTTCGACCTCCAGAGCCCCAGCCCTCTGGTCACAAAGGCCGACATCGCCAACATCCCCATGGAGGACGGCTCCGTCAACGTCGCAATCTTCTGCCTCGCCCTCATGGGCACCAACTGGCTCGACTTTGTCGAAGAGGCCTACCGCCTGCTCCACTGGAAGGGCGAGCTCTGGGTCGCCGAGATCAAGAGCCGCTTCGGCCCTGTGCGCAACAAGCACGCCCCCGTCACCCACAGCGTCGGAAATAGGCGCAAGCAGCCCTCCAAGAAGGAGATGCAGGCCAAGGAGGCCGAGGCCGCTGGCCGCTTCGAAAAGGACCTCGCCGTCGAGGTGGATGGCCAGGACGACCAGCGCCGCGAGACGGATGTGTCGGCCTTTGTCGAGGCCCTAAGAAAGCGTGGCTTCGTCCTGCAGGGAGATGGCCGCGAGGCTGTTGACTTGTCCAATAGGATGTTTGTTACCATGCGCTTCATCAAGGGTGCAGCTCCTACCAAGGGCAAGGGTGTCAAGCCAGACGACGCTGGCCCAAAGAAAAAGAAAATGTTTGGTCGCATGCAGGACGAGGATGCAGAGGATCAGGGTGGCGAAACTGAGGGAGCTATCCTCAAACCTTGCGTGTACAAGATTCGGTGATTGTTTATATGAGAAGCATATACAGGTTGGCCAGTCAAGGGAAATTTGTCTTTTTTTTTTTTCTTTTTTTTTCCCCTTTTTTAGTTCTAGTTTGTCATTTTGATGTAGCATCTCTACAAGCAGTAAAACGATGTGGAGGGCTAGATAGGAGTGTGGATATATCATAGTGAATCAGGGCAAATTGAGGTAATGCGTTTCGGCTTGTTGAGCAGCTTCTACTCCGCATGTCTTCGTATTCCGTATATTTTTTTTTCTTAAACTCTCTCTATTACATCCTTCGCAACGGGCTCTCCAAACGCCTCTAGCTGTTGCATAAATCTCCCAGTCATCGTCTGCATCCAATGGCCCTGAGGAATTCTCCACTTGTCGCCTTGTTGAAAGAAATTACAACAAGGATGATTTGTTTTTCTTTTTGGTGATATTAAAGGCAAAAGCAAAAGAAAGGAAAAGAAAAGAAAACGAGAGCCCCTCCATAAAATCCCAGATGTTATGTAACTCTCGCCTGAAAGACACCCTACCCTGGCCGTGGGGTTAATGCTGGTTGATTTAGTTTTCATGCTCTCATTAGGTATAGTAGTTTAAAAGAAGATCAAGCTAGCCGCCATATCCACGTTATCCTCGGCAGCCTGGAGAGCCTGGATCGCCTGTTCCCTGGTAGCCCCCATGGCCATAAGACTGTCAACGTGGGCTGGTGTTACACCGGCAGAGGGTGCCGCTGGCTGCTGTGGCGCCGCTTGTGCCTGGGTCTGCGGTGGCGGCGCGCCGGGTGTAGCCTCTGAAGGGGTTTGCGAAGGGGCCTCTTGAGCAGGCATGACAGCTCCGGATCTCTGGCCAATGGCAGTCCCTGCCGGTCCGGGAATCGTAGGCTCCTGGACAATGGCCTCTTCCTCCTTCGGAATTTCCGCTTCTCCGAGAAACGAGATTTCCTGGCCCTGGATGATAAGCTTGTCACTGGCAAGATCAATATGGGCCTGATATCTCTTGAGCATATCCAGGCCGAGCAGCAACTCGACGGACTTTCCCTCCATGACAGTAAAGCTGCAGGGCAAGAATAAGTTTCCAATCTTAATCTGGGCAGAGTGAACTCGGCCAATGATGGTAGCCGTTCCGACGCCTCGAGCAACGCCGGCGAATCTCTTGTCGACCAAGCGCATGATGCCGCAGGCCTCGGCGCACGACGGCGACATGATGGTTGCCTGCGCTCCCGAGTCTACGAGAGCCTTTACCTTGTGGCCGTTGACCTCCACATTTGCGTACAGCAAGTGAACGCGGCCAAACACTGGTACAGGCAGTTAGTAAACGTGGCAGAGTCAGCCCCCGCATCTCACAGGGGTCATGGGACGTCATCGTACATACCTTCGGGGTTGTGCTCCATGGCGTTTTGCAGATTCTCCATGACTCTCTCCTGGCGGATCATCTCCTCGATCCTCCTCTGGTTCTCAACGTTGAAGGGGTCTTCGTTGAGTCTTTCAATCTCGCGCTGCCGCATCTCACGCTCTCTCCGCTCTCTGTCCTGGCTGTCTAGGAATATTCTTCGAAACCGCGCGGGGTCCTCGATGGCCGCGGCGAGCTCTGGGTGTTGCCTGGACAGCTGCTGTCTGACGGCGGGGTCGCCGAGAATCTGCAGGCGAAGCATCTCCGTGTCGTTTTCAGCACCGGCGGCGGCAGTGGCGGCGCTTTGTTGTTGGCGAGCCGCAGCTGGAGGTCGCCCTGCTGCCTCCGGAGGCACCGTGCTGCCTCGCATATCCCGGACATGGACAGCCAGCATGTCGCCATCGCCGATTTGTAGCTGCTCCATGGTTTTGGCATCGTCCGAGATGAGTCGGCCGTTGTGGTATATGTGTTGCGAAGTAGGGGGGATGCCAGCCTCGGACTGGACGGACTCGCGCAGGGTAGAAACGGTCATGTCGGGAAAGACTTCGAGAGTCACCAGGCTATCCTGGTCTCCTCCATGAGGATTGAAGACGTTGAGCGTGATGCGCCTGGCAAGTGAATCCACGTTAGCCTCCTCCCAGCCAGCTCCATTTAGGACAAGATATGACATACATGTTGGGATATTGATGTGGGCGTTTAGCACACGGTGAATGAGAATGAGGAAGAGAATGATATCGAGAGAGGAAAAGGCCGGATCTGGAGCGAGATGGAATGGAATCTCAAGGAAGGCCGGGGAATTATGGAAATGGACAAGTTTAGTCAGAGTAGGAGTAGGAGATGGCCGTCAGTACCAGCAGAGGAAGAAGAAGCTGTTGGGATAGATGGCAAGGCGATTGCTAGTAGCAGAGGCGTAAGAGGCAGAGGTAGAGGCAGTGTCAGCGTCAGTGGAAGAATGATGATGGACGCCCGTCCACAGACAAACACGCGAGCACGGCTTCGGCTTGTATGCGACCAACGCTCGGATAGCTGGGGCTCTTCGTTTGTTGGCAGCGGATAGATTCAATGGAGATGACGGGAGGACTAGGGAGGGGCTGTGAGATGACTGCTAGCCTGAGCTGGAGGGGCAAAAAAGCTAGGTTGCATGTTGGCAAGCTCCTGTTTTGGGCGTCATGACTCCTCAAACCAGGCAAGCCTGGCGGTGACGACAGCGAATAGCAGCTGCTGGGCGGATTACAGCGGGCAGGTGTGCTGTTTGGAGGGGCCGTGGCGGGATATTGTTGTGTACGTACTTGTTCCTGCCTATTGCTTATTGCCCGCCTACCGAGGAGAATTCCACTAATACAGAATATGGATACGGGTGAGGGCATTTTAGGTGATCTTTTAGGGTTCTAGCGCCTGCCCATTTCGGGCCTAGAATCAATTAGGATCAATTAGGATTCGGGCAGATCCAGTTGCTGTTTTGAGCACTCTAAGCGCAGTGAGCACATGGAACCCGGTGATTTCATCTCCATCAGCTGCACTTTCTGGGACTCGTCAATTAAGCTGCTACTGCATTCATTTCTCCATGTAGCAGGTAGATGATGCAAGGGTCCGTCCATATGATTTTTTCGATAGCACTGACGGGCCACAGCCACACTTACATGCTTGGATTCTAAGGATCAGGGGGTGGAGATGGGGGAATCATACAGGAATCCGTCCAGTTTGACGATTGTATCACTCCTGCCTCTCTCTACCTTCCTGGTAGAGCAGAAAATAATAGTATCCACTGACACTCATTAGCTACTGTACCTTCTATATTTACCTATTGTCTCAATTGATCAATATCATCAAATTCGACCTATAATAGCTTGGTAGTTAGGGTACCTAGATGGTCACATAGGATCTGCACCTAGCAGGCATATCAAGTTACTTTTAATAGAAAACCTCTGTATTTGACGTCCACCAGCTTCAGGCATCTTCCATATGATGCTCATATCTCTTCGTGAGCTTGTTTTTTGATGCCTTTATGGCGAGTATCTTTGATTCCTGTCATCAGATTTCTGAGCGCATTCCATCTTTTGGTACTCTTACGCCATGAGGAGCTTGCTCTTATTACCAAGTGCTCTCCCTTGCGCAGCTGCGTCCGATTGACTTCGCACAACATTCAATTTCTATTTACCATATAGTACACACTGCAATGACAATCCAATATAGTCTAAATAAGTCCACTGTACTCAAAAGGCAATGATGAAGAAGGAATTGCGATTAGGCACCTCATCGATGTAGGGTAGGGCATCAGCAAGGCGACTTTCCCCCACGGATTTGGAGATAGCATCAACGATCCCACCGTTCAACAGTGTATTCTGTGCCTCCCTCTCTCTCTTGCTGTAAACGAATACGTTATTGAACAATTCCCTTTTAGCCGCCATGCCAGGAAATTAAACGTCTCTCGACTGGGCGCGTACGAGCCCAGTAAAGTATCTTAGTCCCTTTGTACTGGTGATGCCGTCCATGTACGTGTACTTGGGCCTTGTACCAGGGCCACCGCCCACCTCCCACTTCCCACCTGACTTCGCAGGCATCACGTCAAGTACTCAAACCTGCCACCAACAATATCCTGACAAGTTCCGCTTCTCCCTGCGTCTGTCTCGTCTCTGCCCGGATTCTCAGCTTCCCGGCCCCTCTCACGCCAATAAGCCGCATTTTCCATCTGCCTTTGCCAATAACGACCGGCAGAGCTTCACCGGTGCGGGGACATGCATCATGTCTCGCGGCCTGTCTCTGCCGTCATGAACCGCCCTTCAAGAACTGCACCTGACGGCCCCATCACCCGCTACACCACCGTTGAGAATCCCATCAAAGCCCAGTGAATCTCTTGGACACGTCTTTGGCCCACCCCTTTGCCGGTACGAGTGTTGCTGTTCCCGGGGATGGCAGAGCTTGCATGCCGCATCACTAGTTCACTATCTGTGCGCAGAGCTGCATCAGGCCAGCCAGTCGCACTGCGAGCACGAGCCTCGGCGTTCATCTTTGCCAGCGAAGATGGGACAGGCCAAGTACGGTCAAAGCAGGTCTTTACCCCGTCCTCATGCAGTACTTGAAAAAAATTGATCCTGAAGCCCCCTTGCCGCCAGAACCATCTCCCCCCATGTCTAGTGTTCATCCTTCGAATAAACGAGCATAATCCAAACCGAGATTCGACCCAAATCAGAACTAGAAAGCTGCTAATCATTAGTTTTCTCCTCGTCAATTACGGGAACTCCTCTTTCCACCCTCGCCAGCGCACGTATCTGTCTGGGCTGGCCAGATTCATGGCGTGACTCTCCGCACTTCTCTCTAACAAGCGCCATCGCTAACACGCGTGTGACTCGGAATGGACCCTTTCCTGCAAATCTCATACGCAGCCTGCCTCTTATGCTTTCTTCTTTTCTTTTTTTGTCAGCGCTATCCAGCCCCCTGGCTAGTCGACCAATACCTACCAGGTCCGTTATATTAACATCCAGCCCTTTCGTGACTGCTGAGTGGCATATCACATGCGGGGAGAATTGTACTTGAAATGTAAGACACACAGCCGCTCGATGTGCCATCAGGTCTGTCCCGCGGCTCTAGAATACGACGTGGACAGTTGCATTTCATCACAACCCGGCCAGCGGCTTGCGCGGGACGCTGCAAGGAATCAAGTACGGTTCCATGTCCTGTCTCCTCAGCCTCATACATCACGATCGGTGAGTACAATGTGCCAAAACCAGCCTCTCTCTTTTTTCCATCTTCTCTCCCGCAAACTGTGTCCTCAATTTGGGGGTGTATACGCATACCCGTGCTTTATGCTCTCATGAGTTAAGAGACATTTTCACCAACAGCATCCTGTGGCACAATTTCCATATGGAAATATCACCAGTAGGCCACCATGGCGTTGTGTGTGATGACATGGAAAGCCTCCCTGCTTACGAGCTGATGGCTTGGGAGCTACAAGTGGTTACCGCTTGTTTTCGCATTCAAAACACTCACCCCCCGTGTGTCTTCCGAACTGCTCGTTCCGAGTAGGATACGATATGATTGGCAACGTGATGTGTTTCCCCGCCCGGCAATGGCCCCCTACTCAAACTTTGACTCGAATGGGCGGTCTTGAAAAGCCTCCCTCATTTCATATGGTGGTATTGGTCTCATGAGTAGGCGGATGCGGATACAAAGTTGCACATCCAACCCATATTGCTGAACACGTGTGTTAGTTGGTATCCACCATGTGAAGCCGGCTTCGGGGGGGCCATCTTTCTCTGGAGGGCTGCGGGTAGGGCTGCCACTCTACTCTGTACCCTTGAATGGACTGAGTCTGGTAGGGCCATTTTGTGACCAAGATATTGAATGACAATGAATGAATTGACTGGTCACATTTACCCTCGCCAGCTTGGCCTGGCTCGTCGCAGCCAGACCAGGGGCTCTCATTGTCCACTATCCGAACAAATGCTTGCCAACCCACTCAGCTGAACGAGAAATGTTCCTTGGATCCATACTCTGGACACTTGCTTCTGATAGTGCGGACACTAGATCGACCGGAACCTCAGGGGTGAAAGAGGCGAATGTGGCAGTGGATTGGTGATTCTTCTCCCATTTGCCCATCTGCCTGCTTGTTTCAACTCCCCTGTCCAGGTCCAAGAACGCCCACAGGTAGAATACTCACTACGGAGTACCACCTTATGCATCTTATTGACTAGCACAAAGCACCATACAACATCGCAGCAGACGACCTCATCAACTCTGGTGTTATTTCTGTTTTAGTCAAATTCAAGGGCAAAATTTGCACGATGGTGAGTATAGACTCAGAGTATTTTCATCATTTGCAAATCCTGTCTCATATGATAGGCATCCGTGGAGTATTGGCCTGGCCAGCTGTGTCAAGCCACCTGCAGCCGCGGCTTATCAAGAACAAATTATTGTTTTGCATCTGAGACTTTGGTTTCTTTTTCCTCTTATTTTCGGAGGGGCATTTTGCTATGGTGACCTTCTATTCGTCTTTGCGTCATGTATGTCTTCAGCCGTAACTAGTCGCCAAGGATAAAAATATCACACCCTCGCATGGCCACCAAGATTCTTTGCCGTTTCTATTCAGTCTCCTCCCCGTTTCTTATTTAGTAGCTATTTCCCCATCAATCGTTCCCGACCCAGCCGGCCAACCCCCTCAGTTTCAACTCAAGGCAATTTGTTGCAGTGAAAGAGGAAGGAGAGGACGCGGGAGAAGAAGACGAAGAAGAAGATATAAAAAGAAGATGAAGATGCAGAAGGACATAGCAGTTACTAACTCCAGTGAGGCGGTTCCATCGACTTACAACGCCTCCCCAGCGGGTTGTCTGATCCCCATCCCATTTCTGCCAATTATCGCCAACGATACGGTTGATATAGACGATGAGGAGATGGAAGTCGACACAATAGGATTTGACAGGATCGCTCAATTCTACTTTTATGGCGTGTGTCGATCCGAGGAGTTCTTGAGCGCATTCCCCTTTTGTTTTAACCCCAAGCTTGCCTTTTTGAAACCTCAGCATGTTGTCACGGCCATCGAACTGGAACAGGTTGCTTTTCAACATTCTGTAAGAGGATTTTGTAGCTCACTGGTTAGTTCCCTTCTCACCATTCCCTCCTCTAAGCGGTTGTTGGAGATAGGTAGAGACAAGTGCTGCTCCTAAAGTAGAATACTGAAACAGTGAACAGGTCGAATATCGCGTCAGGTTTTCTTACAACCTTAGTTTCGGTCTATTCAACATCTGTGATATGACCGAGCGGAAAGACTGGTGGATGGTGACCAAAGTACGAGGGTGGAACATTGATGGCTGCCCTGAAGACGTCAGGAGACTCATGTTCGTCCACATCATCGCAACTTTGGGGTGCAGCCCTGTGGTGACCGACGAGGACATGGATTACCCCAAGAACTGGTTGAAGATGCTCCATGGCGACGAAAGCTCTCCGAGCGAACTTGTTGGCCACCGGCCCGAGGGCCGGACAGTATGTATTCATTCGATAGCTGTCTGCCCTCGCCTCCAAGGCCTAGGCCTTGGCACTGCTACTTTGAAGTCGTACGTTCAGCGCCTGAATAGCTTAGGTCTTGCGGACCGTGTCGCTCTTATTTGTCGCCAATCTGAGACTAGGTTTTTCCAGAAATGTGGCTTTAGGAATATTGGTCGAAGTGATACCAAGACTCTCCCTGGCGAATTCTATAACATGGTCTGTTGCTCCTCTACCTCTATACGGTCTATACTTGCTCTGTATTCATTTCAAGAACTTATAATCTATGCGTACCCCGTACTAACTCGAAGCTGCAGGTTTTCGACCTACCCGGCCGGAAAGATTTCATTGATTGGACTCAAATCGAGAAGGATGCCCAACAGTACTGAGCTTTCCTAGTGTAACTGCATCCTTTCGTGGCGCAATATGGCATTTCTTTTCTTTAGCGTCTCTTTTGTCTTGGGTGGGACTCTGCGGCATCTTTCTGGGATATGATAAAGGCATACTACGCCCTATGCTTATGACATGGTAATGGGTAATGACATGGCTTGGACTAGAGGCAAAATTCGGTCAACATTGACAAAGATATAGACCAAGGAAAAGGGGAGTATCGGGAAATCGAGAGCATAAATAAAGCTCATCAAAATTCAAGAGAAGCGAAGAAAAATGAAGAGGAGGCAGCGAAAAGAGAAGATGAGGGGAGGCGCAGAAGGTGGACGCTGTCTCTTGACAGATGCATTGTTGTAAGTGCCATTAAGCAATCAATCACTCTTTTATACGTTTGATGTGGTGTTGACTTTGGCTTATAGAAGAGAATTGATGATAGAACATTTATAGAGTAATATTCAGCAAAATCCAAGGAGAAAACTCATGAGCATCTAAAGGGAGGAATAACTAGAATGAAACTATAGAGAAAGTATTAATATTAAAAATTAAAATAAAATAACTACCCCTAATATGGATACTGAATCCTACAAATTCTACAGACTAGCTAGCTACTACTGTGGTTTACGATGAAATATAAATGTAGTAGGAATATTATAATGAGGCATTTCCCTTTTTCGCTCTTCTGTTCCTTCTTTTCTCAAGATCTAACTGGGCAGCGAAGAATCGGATTTACTACTACGTAAGTGATGTTTGCCTGCCTACTTGCTCAACACCAATGAGCTAGGTAGCTTTAGTCAGTTGCCTTGTACTTGGCCCGGTACTCCTCCGTGTTCTTGATATCCTCGGGGGTAGCGAACCCCTTCATTCCATCGATAATGTCATCCAGGGTGAGGATGGCAAAGATGGGGATGCCATACTCCTTCCTCAGCTCGCCAATGGCACTCGGGCCAGGCTTGGAGTCGTCGCCGTCGGCAGCAGGAAGCTTCTCCATGCGGTCCAGAGCAACGACAATACCGGCGACTATGCCGCCCTCCTTGGTGATCTTCTCAATGGCGTCTCGCTTGGCAGTGCCAGCGGTGATGACATCGTCGACGATAAGAACTTTCTTGCCCTTGAGAGGAGCGCCGACAATGTTGCCGCCCTCGCCGTGGTCCTTGGCCTCCTTGCGGTCAAACGAGTACGAGATGCGGTCCAGGTTCTGGGGGGCCAGCTCGCCGAGCTTGATGCTAATGGCGGAGCACAGGGGGATGCCCTTGTAAGCGGGGCCAAAGACGATGTCAAAGTCGAGGCCGGATTCCTCCTGCGCCTGGATAATGGTCTTTGCAAAGGCAGAGGAGATTGCGCCGGCGAGGCGCGCAGTGTGGAACTCGCCCGCGTTGAAGAAGTAGGGCGATATTCTCTTGGACTTGAGCTCGAAGCTGCCAAACTTGAGGACGCCACCGTCAATGGCGGATTTCAAGAAGTCCTGCTTGTACGCAGGGAGCTGGGAAGTAGAAGAGGCCATCTTGTTGAAACGCACGTGAGGTGGGTATTACAAGATAAAAAAGAGCAACAAAAATACAAGAAGTGATGGTTTGTGACCTGGAGCTGTATAAGCTTTTGCCACTGACCAAAGGAAGAAATGACACTCGTCAGGAAATGATTGATTTATTTACCTTGATTAGGAATTGTGACACGATGAGAAACAGCAGGCAAACAGAGAATTTAGTTATTTGCTCCTCTTGTTGAAAGAGGAGGAGGAGGAAGAAAAGAGGAGGAAGATCTCAAAATGTTGGCGGGGCACGAGATAAGAGAAAAAAAAGTTTACCTGCTAGGGCGATCTATCGCAGTTCGCACTGTACATCACATCTAATATCTCAAGGTAAGAATAAACCCAAGACTGCCTCGTGCTGCCTAGATATGAGATATCAATGCGAATACGCTTTTATGAAGGCCAAAGATGGCTTAACAGTACTTCCTAATAATCTCTTTGTACATCGAGCGCTTGGATCAGGTAGAGTAAAGCTTGATTGCGAGGATTTAGTCACATAAGTCAACTCGATTATAATCTACTCAGGTAGAGTGGTAGCCAATGGGCCCACGTTCATCCTCTGTCCTACTTTGCATATTCTATTTATTACGAGGATCTTTAAGGCAATATAATTTTTGCCATGGCAAGAGAAGATTAACACCAAGTTAAGTATAGAGAAATTTGGCGAAGTAGATGAAGAAACGTAGAACTTGGTCACTTTTCTGGCTCGTTCTACTACTTGGCAGTTCACTGTCTCCGTCAATAATATGAGTACACAATTGGAATAAACCCTAGAAATATAGTGTTTTCAAATTACATGGCAAGCCTTAGATTAGTATCTAGTCTATATATACATCAATTTGTGTATATACGCACTTGTCTTATGAGGACCATGTGAAAGCAGTTACGCCCTTTATTCAATGGACCATTCTCACGATCCTACACTGTGCTTCCTTCAGCTCTTCTCCCCACAACACAGCGGGGTCCCCAAAGCTATGTACCCTCGACTATAAATTTGTATGCAGCAATACCTTGTATCCATGTTGCCCCTCCAAAAGTGCCTGCGTGGCTTATCGATAAAACTTTTTCCGCAGAGGCTCCGCCCACAGCGAAGAAAAAAAAATTCACCGCCTAGCCTAGACCCGGCATTTCGCTAACCTCAAGAGTCCTCCCAATCTTTGGGGTATCCAGAAAAAAAAAAAAAAGCGACGAGGACATCTCAAAGCTGTAGTCTTCACCACAAACAGCGTTCCTCGATCAAACATTGCCCACCATGAAGACCACGTGGAAGGACATTCCCCCGGTTCCTACTCAGCAGGAGTTCCTGGACATTGTGCTGAGCAGGACCCAGCGCAAACTGCCTACCCAGATCCGCGCCGGCTTCAAAATCAGCAGAATCCGAGGTATGTCGCATAACAACAGCCATTAGACATCGCCCAATACCATGTACGATGTGTGTATGTACGGTGAATGGTTCGCTTACACTCAATTAGCTTTCTACACTCGAAAGGTCAAGTTCACACAGGAGACCTTCTCCGACAAGTTCGCCTCCATCCTCGACAGCTTTCCTCGCCTTCAGGACATCCACCCGTTCCACAAGGATCTGCTCAACACCCTCTACGATGCGGACCACTTCAAGATTGCCCTTGGTCAGATGTCCACTGCCAAGCACTTGGTAGAGACCATCTCCCGAGACTACGTTCGTCTCTTGAAATACGCTCAGTCGCTCTACCAGTGCAAGCAGCTCAAGAGGGCCGCCCTTGGTCGCATGGCCACGTTGGTCAAGCGATTGAAAGACCCTCTTCTGTATCTCGACCAGGTTCGCCAGCATCTTGGCCGTCTCCCCGCCATCGACCCCAACACTAGGACCCTGCTCATCTGCGGTTACCCCAATGTTGGCAAGTCCAGCTTCCTCCGAAGCATCACCCGCGCCGATGTGGATGTCCAGCCCTATGCTTTCACCACCAAGAGTCTGTTTGTCGGTCACTTTGATTACAAGTATCTGCGATTCCAGGCTATTGATACCCCTGGTATTCTGGACCACCCTCTGGAGGAGATGAACACTATTGAAATGCAGAGTATTACGGCCATTGCTCACTTGAGATCCGCCATCATGTACTTCATGGATCTGTCCGAGCAGTGTGGTTACTCAGTTCAGGCTCAGATTCAGCTTTTCCGAAGCATCAAACCCCTCTTCTCCAACAAGCTCGTTTTCCTCGTCGTCAACAAGATTGACATCACCCGGCCCGAAGATTTGTCGCCAGAGCTCCAGGCTGAACTGCAGACCATCCTCAAAGCTGGTGAGGTGGAGATGCTTCAGCTTTCTTGCAACACCCTAGAGGGTGTGCAGGAAGTCAAGAACGCTGCTTGTGAGCGTCTGCTTGCCGAGCGCGTCAACCAGAAGCTCAAGGCCGGTACCACGAGCAGCGGAGCCATTGGAGGCCGTCTGGCCGAGGTCATGGCCCGTATCCACGTTGCCCAGCCTATGGGTGGCGTGGCTCCCGAGACTTTCATTCCCGAGGCCGCCAAGAACAAGAAGAAGTTTGAAAAGGATGACCCTGACCGACCCAGGCTGGCCAAGGACATCGAGGTGGAGAACGGCGGTGCTGGTGTCTACAACGTTGACATGCGCGCCGACTGGATGCTCAAGAATCCCGAGTGGAAGTACGACAAGATGCCCGAAATCTTTGAAGGAAAGAATGTCTACGATTACGTTGATCCTGATATCGAAGCCAAGCTGGCCGCCTTGGAAGAGGAGGAGGAGAGGCTCGAGCAGGAAGGATTCTACGAATCAGACGAAGACATTGAGGACGATGAGGAGGCCGAGATTATGCGCAAGGCTGAACTCATCCGAGAGAAGCAGCAGCTCATCCGAAACGAGGCCCGCATGAAGAAGAGACTCAAGAACCAGGCCATCATCCCCCGCAAGTTCGTCAAGAAGCCCCTCTCGGAGATGGAAGACGCCCTGGACACTCTGGGTGTGGACACCACCGAGATCGCCGAGCGAGCCCGCTCCACTGCCATCCGCACCCGTGGTCGCTCATTATCACGCCTTGGCACCGCGGACGCCGACTCCATGGACGTCGACACTCCCAAGACGGATCGCCAGCGTCTGCGCTCTCTGAGCAGACCCGCCAGCAGACACCCTGCCAACCGCAGAGACGAGGGTGTTGCGGACGTGGCCACAAGATCAAAGGCCGAGCGGATTGCCAAGCTCAACCAAAAGAGGATGAACAGAATGGCCCGACAGGGAGAGGCCGACAGACACACCTCTGCATCTCTGACAAAGCACTTGGTAAGTGACGAGCGCCACCAAATTCAACTTGTATTTATTAATTATTCTAACCTTTCTTTTTCTACAACAGGTTGCCGGAAAGCGTGGTATTGGCAAGACCAATCGACGATAAGCTATTTGAAAATCTTTGGGAGGAGAGGCTATTTTCACACCCAACTTTCTTTCACATTATTGCTGGCATCTTTTTGTGTTCTTGTTTTTCGGTTTCTTGTGTTTAATTTCCAGTGTTTTGAACCTTTCGCACCGATACGAGGGGAAACACTTATTGCTCAGGAGTTGGGCGTTCTGGAAGGGTGTTTACAATCCAGAAAGAAAGTTGAGTGAGCGAGAGAAGGGCAGAGTGTGAAAGTTGAGAGACGAGCATATACAGACTTTTCATTTCATTGTTTCGCTTTTCATATAAAGGAAAGATATTCAGAAATGATGTTCCTTTCGAGGAAGGGGATCCTCAGGCAGTCAGTAGGAGTAGTAGCTAGCAACCGGTATTAGTCGCCTACGACAATGATTTCATCATGATGAGAGAGAGGAAGAGGAAAAAATCAGATTATAATGGCTTTCGAATTTGAATTAAAAGTACAAATATACTGCTCCTTTGATAAAAGTCCCTATATGATGTGATGAGAAGCATCTTATATATGATAAGATTTCTCCCCGAAGTTCTTTGTTTTTCTTTCCTTCTGTTTCTCGATACTTGTCCTTTGCCACCAGGTTGATGTACTAAAAAATGAGAAAAAAAAGTAGATTCTTTGCTTTTTTTTTCATCATTGATTATGGACATTTACCGAACCAAGAAAACAGAAGAAAAACATGGTCGCTCTTCGCAAGTTTAGAAGGGGAGAAATATCAACTCCAAAGATCTCGATAGCATGATTTAACAGACAAAAAGATTTGCAACCACTAATTTCGCTTCTTACTCTTCCGCAACGGTGATGCCCTCCCTCAGACCTTCAACCTTGAGCTCCTCGCCGGTGGCGCGGCGGTAGATGTCCTTGACGTCATCTGTCGTTGTCTCAAAGTGGCTGGTGGCGTCGTAGCTCTTGGAGATGAAGATGTTGTCCTTGGTGCCGTCCTCAAGAGGCTCATAGATGGGGATAGGAGGTCCCTGTTTTTGAAAGCAAGTCAGCATTCCGGAAAAACTTGGCCGAGGCGTAGGGTTGGTGGAGTAGTTGGGTCTCTGCCGCTGGGCAGAGGTGAAATAGCAACTTACCATGAACTGCTCCTCAATGGCTCCGAGGCGCTCAAGACCGGGCTGGAGCTCGAGGTGGTGGTTCGCAGCAGTCTCGGAGATGGTGGAGACAATGGCGATCCAGTAGCCCTTGGGGCAGACGTTGTGGGCAGATGAAACGCAGGCAATGTAGATGTCTGTACAGAAAATCGTCAGCACTGGCTTCCATTCAAAGGGGGTTGCTTTCAGAAGTCAATCCTCACCGTTCTTTCGGCCGACCTGGGACTGGGGAATGATGAGCTGAGCAGAGTCGCTGTCGTTGGTTCCAGCAAGAGGGTGCTTGAGGATGCAGATGGCCCTCAGGACATGGCCGACAACCTTGGCCTTGCTGGGGAAGTATGAGGGGTCACCAAGGATCAGCTTGGCCTTGGTCTCAAACTTCATCTCCTCGACTCCGGTCATGGTGGCCTTGATGCCAACAGCCTTGTCGCCATCGTACAGGACCTCGTCAATGTTGGTGTTGAGCATGTAAGTACCGCCGTAGATGGCAGACAGACGAGCAAAGCCCTGGGGGAGCTCGCCAAGACCGTACAGGGGGTAGATGTATGGGGACTTTCCATATCGAGCGACGGAGTTACCGTACAGGCGGATACGCTCAATGGCCTCAGGAGCCTGGCCAACGGCAGTGATGTAGTCGTCAGTGAGGTACAGGGCCATGGCGTGGCCAATGAAGTCCTTGGTGGCATCCTCGAGGCCGAACTTGTCATAGACATCCTTCATGGTGCAGGTGTTGAAGTCGAGGCCTATCAAGGTGGAAGAAATACAAGATTAGTCACCAATCGATCAATGACATCCCAAAACGGGAGATCTCGCATCAAGAAAAGGGGGGCGGCCAACCTTTGTGAGTAGCAGGGTCCTGGAGATCGAAAGTGCCAATCCACTCAATGAAGGACTTCATGCGGCGCTTCTCAAAGATGCCCATAAGAGGCGACTTGAGGGCCTCACCGGCATCTGAGGGGACCTTGGCAACGGTGGCCTTGGCAGAAGAGCCCTGTTGGACGTAGCTGCCGGCAACCTGCTTGAACTCCAGGTATCGGGTAACGTCGGTGGAGACGAGGATGTTGGTCAGCTCGCCGGATGACATGAGGAACTTGGGGACAAGGTCGATGTTCCAGTCATTGAGGCGGCCATACTTCTTCCAGGGCTCCTCGCCGTCCTTGAAGTTGCCGTACTTCTTGAAGAGCTATAGGCGGTGGCGTTAGACTGCGCTGTACAGATGCAAGGCAAGGCAAAGTATTGCGAATCGGGGGAATGGCAATTTACCGTCTCGATGTTTACGGAGGCAGCCTCTCTGTTGTAACAAATCGTAGTCAGTGATCCGTGCTCTCAATGGCGGTGATGCCACGTCGACGTAGCAGAAGCCAGGGGACAGAAGAAACATACCCTCCGTAGTGGTCATTGCGGTCAATGTGGAGGACCTTGCGGCCCTTGACACTCAGGACACTTAAGACAGATATGATGTCAGTACAGATG